>NC_133946.1:514552-835461 GCF_031877795.1 Strix aluco | reverse complement strand
TAATACTGCATTTATTCAAGCTTTAATTGTGAACTATAATACCGTTTGGAGGTTTTGTGTGCCTGATTTAGCCCTGTTAAACATAGCTGCTTCTCAGTCTTGCATTCAGCTCGTAAGTTCACTAGGTGTTGTATGTGTATTTCAGTAGAGGTATGGTTTGCTGTGTGAAAAATAATATTGTCTATAATTTTAAAGCTTTCTCATTAGTTTCATGCTTATTGAATTTAGTCTGCGTGCATTAAAAATTTGTAAAGAAAACAGATATTCCGGGTCTCCATCATCTCTTTTTATCAGTTTAAGTATGGGCTTCTAATTCACTTTGTTTTATCAAATAAGAGCTAATCCTCACTTAGTTCAGTCATTTTCTCTTTTAGCTAAACTGAGCAATACACATTATTTTCCACATAGAGTATCAATATTTAGTGTTTTTAATTTCTGTTTAACTACATTTTTATATTTGTCACAAACCATTCAGGACACTACTGTTGAAGGAACAACATGCAGTACACCTTCTATTGTTCTTCCAGAGTATGCTGTTACGCCAGATGTAGAAATTGATAAAAATCTGGTTAACAGGTACTATATAATACATTACCAATCTATGTATAAATTGTGCAGTAATTCCAGGAGCTGTGTTTCTAAAATATTGCTTTGAAATGTATATTGTATTAAAATATTATTGCTTATCTCTATTTGTAATTTGGTCATATTGTCTTTGCATTTTGATGATGCTTTTTTGAATGCAGGCAAGGAGGGTGGGGGGGACATAGGAATATAATTGTTACTAAAAGAGTAGAATTTCATATAATATTAAGCCTTCCAATGTGACTCGATATACTTAAAATTTTCATGAACTTTCTAATCTTTCAGAATAGCATAATTTGAAACTAAAACAAAAATACAAATTAAAGTTTTGCATAATATGTACTAAAAGCTTTGATTTTTGAAGTCCATCCTTTTGCTAGCAAATAAAATATGGCCTGGTGAGGAAAAAATTGCCTGATCAAATCTTTTGTAGACATATAGTGGTGTGTGTGTGTGTACGCTACAATCTTACACCTACTACAAGGGTGACTGACAGTTGGATTCTTCATGTTCTGTGCATGGAAATGCACATTACTGTCTTTCTGTCCAAATTTTAATTCAATTTTTAGTTGAATTAAGGTTGTTTTCAGTCTTCTGATCAAGCATACTTCTTGACTCAGGATTTTTAATTTATTGACCTGCCGTTAGACTTAAAATATGGGAAAAAACTAATCAGAAAGTATTGATCATAAATCTATACTATAACTTGCTTGTATTTTTGAAGTGTACTTCTCCAGACTTCAAGATTATTTAAGAGTCAGAATCACCGTGCAGCCCTTTAAAAACATTATTATTATTATTATTATTATTATTATTATTATTATTATTATTATTTGCTGGATCAGCATTGAATTTTCTGCAGTTATTTGAGACTTTCATCTGGTTTTCGATGTAGGAAATTCCCATATTGCTATATGGGAGTGTCAGTGTGGGAGCCTAAGAAATTATTTCAGTCATAAAACTTAGTTTAGGAAGCACTAACAATTTAAAAAGACTAAATTTTTTTTCAGATGTACCATATTTACATGAGTTTTACGTTGTGATAATGAACGAAAGAAATGTAGTTTTCTGAGACATCAAAAGTTCACAGTGTATGAGATTATCAGCAAATTTCAGAACTCCTCTGTGAGAGCAATTTCTGTAATTTTCCTTCTTTCTGCAATCTTCCTCCATTTTCAAGTTGTTTGGAGATGAGAGGAATTACAATAAAACCTTTTTGGTTTTATTTTTTTAATCAAAGAAAAGTGCTTTCTTTTTAATGCTAAATTTTTATGGAGAAGTTGTTTTTTCTTTGGTGACATACTCCCATAATTTTTGTTTGTTCATTTTTCTCTCTAGGCCTCGTAGTCCTCATAGGAGACATTCTAACCGTGCCACTAGGAATCCAACAAGTTCGTTGACTTCTGTTGGTAAGAAGTGATTATTCATTTAAGCTAGGATTTTTTCTCAGAAAACGTGACATGCAATAAAGACCTAAATATAGACTCATTTAGTCTGGAGAGGGGGAGGCTGAGGGGAGACCTCATCGCGCTCTACAACCACCTGAAAGAAGGTTGCAGAGAACTGGGGATGAGTCTCTTTAACTGAGTAATAAGCGATAGGACAAGAGGGAATGGCCTCGAGTTGCACCGGGGGGGGTGGGTTTGGACTGGCTCTTAGGAAGTATTTCTTTGCAGAAGGGGTTGTTGGGCGTTGGAGTGGGCTGCCCAGGGAGGTGGTGGAGTCCCCATCCCTGGAGGGGTTTAAGAGTCGGGTTGACCCAGCACTGAGGGATTGGTGGAGTTGGGAACTGTCAATGTTAGGTTAATGGTTGGACTAGATGATCTTCATGGTCTTTTACAACCGAGATGATTCTGTGATTGTGTGACTGCAGCTTTTTGATTGTGCATTGTTTGTAATGCATGCATGCACAGGGAATACTGCTAGCATCTTGGGTTGTGATCATGAGTTTGTGATCATAAGTGGATTGCATGGAGACAGATCCAGGGAAATATACATGTTGTTAGTTTCATAAAGTTGTTAGATTAGTTTAGCTTAACGTTTTTAGAGGGCTGGAGATATACATACTTAAAATTCTTGTTGTATGTAAAATACTTTTTTTGTTACTTTTGAACAACTGGAATTTTTTTTAGCAAGGAGTTTAACAGTCACTTAAGTCTCAAGTTACTTACTTTGACTATCATATCAGATTAAATTTTAAATTAAAGCAAGCAATACAGGGGAAGACTTTCTTCATTTCTTCACTTTCCAATGAGTCTCTTACTAAATGGACAGTGGGATCGAGTGCACCCTCAGCTAGTTTGCCGACAACACCAAGCTGTGTGGTGCAGTCAACACGCTGGAGGGAAGGGATGTTCCATCCAGAGGGACCTGGACAGGCTTGAGAAGTAGGCCCATGCAAACCTCATGAAGGTCAACAAGGCCAAGTGCAAGGTCCTGCACATGGGTTGGGGCAATCCCAAAATCAAATTGGAGGAGACTAATTAATACATGCTTGAGGGCAGTGCTGCAATTCAGAGACATCTAGACAGGCTGGAGGAATGACCCAGTAGGAAGCTTATGAAATTCAGCAAAGACAAATTCAGAATCCTACATCTGGGAAGGAGTAACCCCTTGCAGTAGGTACGGGCTGGGGGTTGGCTGGCTGGAAAGCCACTCTGCTAAAAAAGGCCTGGAAGCCTTGGTATACAGCAAGTTGAACATGAACCAGCAGTGCGCCCTTGCAGCAAAGAGGGCTAACAGTGTCATGGACTGTACTAATAGAAGCTTAGCCCGGAGATCAAGGGAAGTGTTCATTTCCTTTTACTTAGCACTCATTAGACTGCATCTAGTAAACTGCATCCAGTTTTGGGACCTCCAGTCAAAGAAGGGTGTTGATAAATGGGAGTGAGTCCCATGGAGGGCCACTAATGGAGGTCCAGGGGCTGAAACACTTGCCTTGTGAGGAAAGGCTGAAGGAGCTGGCCTAATTTAGCTTGGAGAAGAGATGGCTTTAGGGAAAAACTAATACAGCCTTTGTATACCAATGAGAAGATTATCAAGAAAATGGATCCAGGCCCATGGCAGGAGGACAAGAGACAATGGACGTAATTTGAAGCAATCAAAGCTCTGAGTGGGTATAAAGAAGAACTTTTCACTTCACTATAGAGTCAAACGATAGAACAACCTGCCCAGAGAAGTTTTGCATCTCCATCCTTAGAGGTTTTTCAAGACTAGATTGTCTTGAAAGACCCGCAACCTGGTCGGATTTCACCACTCATTCTGCTTTGAACAGGTTGGACTAGACCTCCAATAGTCCTTTCCAACCTGAATTAACTCAATGATTCTAAGATGTTGCTTTTCTAAGTTAAGCATTTTCTTATTAAACCTGTTACAAAATGTCTCCTGTTGGAGGTCTCACTAGAATGAAAAAAATGTAATTTCTGGGACATGTACAAAATCATAACCTTGTAGACCTGAAATAATCAACAAGTGATTCTTTGAATGCTTGTCATTGGTAAGCAGGTGCTGAGATGGGACACAGCAAGAAAAACTAAAGGGAATTCATGGGAAAAGAGGAAATGGCAGCAAAGGGGAAGGGAAATGGAAGTGGTGAAGAGGCAGAAGGCAAGGCAAATATAAAAAGGCAAATATGTTGAGTATAGTGAGGAAAACCTGTCTGCTCAAGGAAGGTAGAAATTAGCATGCCTTGCAGCTCTCCTCTTGCTGGCACAAGGAAAGTGCCATGGAAGGTCTTTCTCTCAAACTTTCAACACACAAATTTTAGCGTAAAACAAAACAAATATTTCATTATAAAGAGGTCATTTTAAGAATATCCAGTCTGTGGACATGCTTTTTGACAGTCTTGAAATTGAACTAAATTTATGGAAATTAAAAACAAAACCACCCCTCCCCACCAAAAAAATTTAAAAAACCCCCAACCCCCCCCCAAAACAAGCCCACAACCACAAACCAAAACCCTTTGGGTTTTTGGTGGTTACTTATGTCCTTAGCTTTTCTAAAGACTGTTCTGTAATGGCTCTTGTCAAATTTGAAAATATTTTTTACATATTACCTGATGACTTTGTTCCCGCTCACCCAAGCTGTTCTTTAACAAGTTGTTCTTATTGCAAAACAATGTTATAAATTCCCTCTTCCCTCACAGAGGCATCAAGCTGGGGAGAAAGACAGTCATAGCTGATATTTCTTAGGACACATTTGATTCACTAAGCTGTTGTTGATGTGATCAAGTTGTTATTAATGCCAGATAACTCTTCACACAACACAGTCACTTATTCCTTCGTATAGTTAGTTCACCCACAGTCACAAATTTTCTTGTAGTTACCAGAGAATAAATATCTGACTTGCAGTATGTTGTTGATGCGAGTGTGTGCCAGTGGCCTTGTACAGATTGAGCAGACTCTTGGTGATCTGTCTATCAGTTCTTGCAGATCCAGCAAGCTTCCTTGTCTGTAGAGTTTATCAACCCATGAAAAACTTGCACTCACTACCTTGTCAGAATATGTTTCCTTTCTTTGGCCTGTTGTTTTCAGGTAACTGTTTCTCTATACAAGCCTAGATGCTTATAGAAGCCATTTGTACCAATTCACACAGAAAGGACTTTTATGACAACAGGCTACATTCTTAATCATAGCCTGGAGAATTGTAAAAATTGTGCTCAAAGTTTGGTGGTTTTGACCAATTTGGAAGCCAGGGATCAATGGGTTCTTTCTACAACTAATTAAAAATTGTTTAGAAAACTGCATTAATCTAAAGGTCTAAGTGTAAGGCAGTGGCTTGCAGCTTGTGGTCCATGCATTCTCCTGGGTCACATATGAACATAAGCAGGCATGAGAAAAAGCAATCTCTAACAATGCCGTCTTTGACCATGGGATATTCTAATGGAATTTGCAGTCCCTTTGGGAAATTCTTGCAGGTCCACCACATGGTAGAGCTTGATTGGCTTTTTGAAATAGCTTTATCATTCTCAGGCTTTAGCTATTCAGCTTTTCTAGATGCAGCTTTACTGTTGCTTCCATGTTTGTGGGAAAAGCACTTCTATCTGCATAGAATAAAATCTGTATACTTCCAAACTCTGCACTGTATAGATTATTTGATGGAATCACCTGTATGTTAAAACTAGCGTGCATATATCTTTGCCAGGTGAGTCTGTGGGACCTTAGCCTTGAAAAACTGGACATACAAAATCCATGGAAAAACTGAATCTACAACAGAAATGGCATGAGTGCTAGTTCAGATGGATCTAATTCTACTTTTACTGATAAATTAGAAAAACTGTACGGGGAACACAGCCGGAAAAGCCAGTTTCACATATCAGAGCATCTTTTATCATAGTTACTTAATCTTAGTGGGTTATCTTATGTTTTTGAGGACTTGCTCTAAACTTGAGCATATAGCAACATTAGAAATGAGCAGACAATGTTTGTGAAATGCAAGCTCACAGCTAAATTTATAGATACGTTTTGTACTTGTTACTCTGAAATGCCACAACATATCTGGAAATATGACGTACAGCTCTAATTCTGATATTTTCTACCCAGACAACAGTGGTCATGTGATTGATCTGGTAAATGATCAGCTGCCAGATGTCAAAATATCAGAGGAAGACAAAAAGAAGAACCTTGAATTACTAGAAGAAGCAAAGAAAGTAAGTGAGAGGTTTCTAATGCGCAGAGGCAGAAAGTCAAGAAGCAGCCTTCCAGAGTCACCCACAGGTAGGTGCAGATTCTGAAAACAAGATTTTATATTCAATTTCAAAGATCTGCAAAGACACAAACAAGCATCTACTGTAATGCATACATTGCTACTGTATACATACACTTCATTAATTTGAAGGTTAATTTGACCCACTGCAAACACTGTAACAGTAAAGCATGAAGTATGTCTGTTGAAATCTAAAAAACGGTCACAAATTTCTGTTTGTGAATATTTTTTCCCTAAAGTTCCTGTTGTACATAAAATAAAATTTTAATGGCAAGATTCATTCTACTGAAAAAACATTCTCCCCAGACATAATTACACAGACTTTTATTTTGAACATAGTCATAAACTAAGCTAAATGGACCAGATCCTCCTTTAAAAACAGCAGAATAAAAGGTTTTGTTCTAGAATGTCAATTGAAATTATTTTTTCCCCCTCATATGAAGTGTTTGAAAACTAGGACAAAATGCCATTTTATCATGAAGTAGGCATTTTATTTAGCTTTGAAATGCCAATTCAGAATAAAGTTCTGTCTGAAAATTGGCTTGACGCTTTCTGGAGGAAAAAAACCTACTATACTTTTTTAAATTAAATTTTCCTTCTTTTTTTCTGTATTCCTTGTGAATCCTTCTCTTGTCTCTACTTCTCTGCAGTGCTTACAGTATCAGAAAACTGAGGAGAATAAGGATTCTGTGTATCAACAGAATTGTATTAGTTTATGGCAGGTATACAAGAGAAAACCTACTCTAAGTTGCTATTGCCAAGTACAACTTGGCAATTAAAATGACTTGGTAGGTTCTGGACAAATACATGGCTGACTATGAGATTCATGTTTTAATCTTTTTCTGAATTTTTAAAATTCAGAAGCTGCAAGCCTAGAAAGTAAAATTACCTCTTTTTTTGTTTTTGTCTTTAATGAAGCAGTTTCCCCTACACTTAGTCCTAAAGTTTCACCAGTAGCATCTCGGAGCAACTCTCTCACTCTTCCAGTTCCATCAGGTAAAATGATCTATGCAAGTTCAAACTTCAAATTACAAAGCTCACCAAAAATGTATTTTTTGATATTTCTTGAGAAGTCAAAATCTGTAGATTCAAGCATCCCCTCCTGAATATGACAAAGTTCATGAATGACCATAATATATATTTTTACGTATATATTTTTTTGTATTATATTTTTATTCCTGTGGTGCTGCTATGTTACAAGTTCTATTTTTTTATTCTTTTCAATAATGGAGTTTTGAGAAGCTTTAATGATCTTTCACTTACTATATTTTAGATAAGGTTTCTTCCCTTTTAGGTAGTATTTCCCACATTTAAATTTTGTCCTTAATATATTATGTGGAACTGTGCATGTATATGTTTGCTAATGTTGTAGTAAAAATTTTGAGCAAAACATCAGGATATGCCCTAATTATGTGTGTGTCGTTCTAGGGTCTGACGCATGCACAACCACTAGTGTTGAGTCAGTATCTCCAGGGCAGGTAAGAAAGAGCAGAATAGTCTGCACAGTAACCTGGTTATTACAGTACTGTATTACACTATGCTGTCCTGTTAGTCCCTGAGGAAAATGGGATGTTCTGAATACCATTTTATATACCAAGATTGGATTATTGATATGCTTTTTCTGCAGAGTGAGGGACTAATAAATGTTTACTCTGAAAACAAAATCCATGAGGTAACAAGCACTGAAGGATCATAGAGAACTATTAAGGTAGAAAATGGAAAAAGATCCAATATAATCCTAATCTATGGAAAAAACTAGTCCTTAAAATGACTTCATAAATAAATGTGACAACCAGTGTAAAAATTAAGAGATTCAAAGTTCATCCATTAATATCTATATCTAGCAGCATAGATGTGAAAGATAACTTTGTAAGGCAACTTTTTTCTTCCTTTTTTGCTAGAATAACAGAACTGTGAAAGAGGATGACAGGCAAACTGCAGAAGTGAGTGTTTCACATTGTGTTGAACAAAATCTGCCTGTCTTAGCACACGTATGACTGTTATTTATGTCACTAGAAAGGCTAAAAGACTGTTCACTGAGTGAAAAGAAAAATGACACTGCTCTAAGAAATTGTGAAGCACCTGCAAATGTAGTGGAAGACGGTGGGCTTACACCTAGCCTTTACAACCTATCATGCACCCTGCTTGAGCTCAGTTAAAATCAATATACTAAATACTTTTTTAAGTAAAGTAAAAATATCTAGTATAGCCACTTTGATGTATGCTGCTGTTTTAGACAGGCATCTTCCAGGCCCCTTTGGTTCACTGGAAGAGATTACTGTACCTCGTGTTCCACACCACTGATGGGATGTTACTGCTCCACACAACTATGGGTGGAGCAGTTGATATGAATGCTTCATAATTTGTTTTAGGCAATATCAGATGGCTCTTTAAATAGATGGTGCTGTGAGTAGATTAGGCAATACTTAGAAAAAACACTATGGCAGCATAATTTTGTAGGAGTAACTATAAAGGAGAGGAGCAAGAACATACCTAAGGCAGAGCCCACAGTTAGATTGTATGTTGATTGCCTTAAATTGCCCTTAGACAAAATACAGATTCTGTACCAAAGTAGCCAAGATATAGCCATTCTTCTGCCAGTTCTCCTGTAGAGATGGCAGCCAAATTATAATCTATAGTACTGACACAAAGAAAGGAGAGAGAAATTACAATACATGCTTTAACTTAGCTTATAAGCCCATGGGTTTTTTTTTTCCCTTGGGAGGTGAGGGACTAACAGAAAACAATCAAGTGAAAATAACAGTGCTATAAGATTACAGGGTTAAAGCCGTGACTCGGACAAACCTTACATTAAGATGATGAGAAACGTGGCTATTTGAGGATTGCTGTATTGGACTCTGGAAAGGGAGGAGGTTATCTCAGAAGTTCAGGCAAAAGTTTCCCAATTCAGTGTTCTTCTGAGTGCCTTTTAAACATCATTTCTGTCATCAACAGTACATGTTTAAAAGCAAATGTCACTGAAAAGCAAATGGCTTTTTTACAGTGAGAATCTGTCCTCGGGCAGGGGAGAAGAGAAATCTGCACTTGTTTCTCTGTTTTATGTCTCCCTCTACTTTCAGAATGCTGTGAAAGGATTAATTGATAGAAGGCAGAATGATCAAAGAAAGATTTCTCAGGGAAGGTTGGTTCCTCGTTCTGCTGGTTTTGAAAATTCCAAAGAGAAGCTCTCAGAACAAAAAGAAAACTTTGATCCACGTAAACATATGGATACTTTACCTAAATGCTCCCCTTCAGGTGGTGATGGTGGCAGAATGTCTCTTAACACTTGCATGAATGTTTGCGAAAATGAACTTGGAAAATCATTCCTCAAGAAAGCAAAAGAAAATGATGTTCCTTTAACAACCCATCTACCAGGACCAGGAATAGGAAATATAGACTCAAAGCTAAAAATTCCTGTTCCAGAAATGAGGGACCATAAAGTTTCATGTAAACCAGAATTTAAACTGTGTGGACTGCGTCCTCCTCTACTACGGGCTGTATCATGGGATAGCTTGGAGCCTGGACAGAAGGATAAAACACCCTTAAAATTACCATCCGAGGAAGATAAAAGCTTTGTTGTTGGTAATAAATCCAACGATCAATTAAAAGCATTCAAAGACCTTCAAATCCAAGTTCAACCAGTTCGAATGCAGAAATTGACAAAGCTCAGAGAGGTGAGTCCTAGTCCTAAGTTTATCCTGTTTTAAAGTTATTTTCATATCTTACTAACCTTTCAACTTGCTTAGCATTATTTTTATCATTGCAAGAAACACACAGTAATATAATGGTAAACAGTTTCTGCAAAATCAATACAGAATTGTATCATGTTTTTGTTTTGCAACTTTAGTAAATAGTAACCTGTAAATAAATTCCATGGAGTGGTTCTGTTTCTTAGTTCTCTTTTTATATGCATCAACTGCACTGTGGTATCTTCAATATGCACATAGACATGTGCATATGCAGGTTTTGGCCCCCTGAAAAAAACTGTAATACTGGTGTCAAGACAGTACTGGTTGCTTTAGTTGTGAGAGGAAGGTGAGTATGAAACACAATATATCTCCTTTTTGCATCGTTTATGTTACCCATAAACAGGAAGCAGTTGATTAACAATCATGTAATTTGTAAAATGTACTTGGGACTTAAGTGATTTATTTTGATTTCTAGAGAGAATTTTACATCTGAAGAAACTTTCCTTCCTCAGGATCTAACAACATTCTCTTTAAAAGTGTCACTTACGCTCTTTTACTTCCTTTGCTTCCCTGTGAGATGCTTTTTTTGCTCCTTTGGAATTGTCCTCAGATCCACAGGCTCTCACAATATATTGACTGACTGATTTCTGTTTGAGTGGGCTGAGACCTGTGTATAAACAGAAATCTTTAACTGAATTTGGAGATTGTTACTATACTCTTGTTTAAGGGCTTACAAGCCTCTGTGTATCATATACTATTTGTAAACTTTCTTTGGATTTCAAAATCACTTTTACATTGTTCAGCTGAGTGTTTCTGAGTCCTGTATTGCTTGGTATTCTCTCTTCTAAGGGCAGTAGTCCTGTCACTCAAGAATGACAGCCTTTGGAATAACATTACATTTGCAAGGCCTCAGGGAACAGGAAGTTGTTTTGATATGATTTTTTGCTTATTGAACATTCTCAGAAAATGTCTCAAAGTGTCCAGAGTTTTAAAAGTGGGTGTGTCTGAGAGCAAGGACAGGTAGAGGATGGCCAGACTTACAGTTCCTAATTCTAACATGATGCAGAGGTGTCAGCTTCTTGAAGGCAGCTTCTTGAAGGATAGACTTGCAAAATCTATAAACTAATCCATTGTTAAATAATTGTCTAACTGTTGGTAAAAAATAAGAATTAAACCCTAAGAATTAACCAGTATATTGAAAAAAGTAGAAATGTCATGAAATTATAAACCACCATCATAAAGCAACTACTATGTGTGTGTAGCAAAAATGACCTTTGAAGGGGGGTGGGGGTGGGGAAGGTAGTAGTTAATAGCCTAATAAGAATATTTGCTTTGACCTCCAGTAGTTAATATTTTAAGGTGAACACAGAACTGACAGGTGAGGACCTCAAATTTTGTACTTTGGTTAATTCATTCCCATTGTATTGCTTGGGAATGGCAGCAGTGTTTATATAACACGTATTATTAGCATATATGTACTGGAAGTTTTGATTATAGAGACACTTGAGCCGTATAATTTTAAAAGTTCTAGAAGTTGTTAAGGACAAATAGTAGTTAGAATCAGAAAATTAATACATGATATATAATTCCAGTGTTAGGTGAGACTTAAACTCTGTCTTCAATGGCGATTATCTATTTATAAACAAAGGCAGGTGTTTGTGAATTTAAACATGTCTGAGAATATGAAAGTAGAAAATAAGGAGATGATAGAAGGAGAAATAAGATAACAAGGCTTAATCCTTGAGAATACATTCTTCCTTACCTGTAAGGAATAGAGGCAGAGTACAGTAACGGTGAAGCATTAACTTGCAGCTGTACCATACCAATCTTTGGTGTGAATAAATTCTACTGAATAAGTTGAAGTAGCAAAGTCTCATATATGCGATTTCTGAATTCTCTCCCCTTTCTGGGATACTTATTACTATGTCTACTACCAAAATCACTTTTTTTTCGCTCTCATTTACTAAAACTCTCATTTACCAAAACTCAGCATGTTGCAGAATCGGGCACATGTTGCAGATCTCTGTTTGCAAGACGAGGATTTTTTCTAAATAATGCATGTATGAAATTTTTAAAGTAGTATTAATATTTAAGTGTGTTTGTGAATGTACATGTATCCATGCAATGTACCATATGACTATAACAATATAAATATTTCTGTTATGTTTATTAACTAAAGTAAATGTTATATTTAGTGTTCACATGGCAGGGATATTTAAATTGAGATTTCTAGTTAAGTTACTTAAAAATGTTACTGTTTTTCTTAACAGGAGCATATTTTGATGAGAAATCAAAATTTAGTTGGACTTAAACTTCCTGAACTTAGTGAAGCAGCTGAACAGGAAAAAGGTGCAGTATCATAAAAGCTGGAAGGAATGTATGTTTGTTATACACTAATTTTTATAATTGACTACTATGGAGGAAGAAAAAAAGTATTTTTCTTCAATTGCAATAGTAGTTGTAATGAGGCAGTCATAGAGGGTAGTAAATGATCAATAAGAGAGACTGATAATGGAAGTACCTGAATTTCTTGATGATCTGAGTCAAGAAGATGTTGTAGGTATTATTGCAACCAAACGAAAAGATGCATACCTGGGACAGAGTCTAGCTTAATAGCTGGAGGACTGTCTCAACTTTCAGTGACTTTGAAAAAAAGTTACAGCAGTGGAGGATTGAATGGATGTGACCTCTGCAAGATATTGTGTCCACAAGGGTGAATTTAAACCTTGAAAGTATAAATAAGAGATGGAATGCATTATTCCTGCTTTTTTGTTTTAGTATATCTGTGGCAAATATTGAACTGGCATGTTAACTTCTGGTCTGCAGCTCTACGTCAATGTGGATAGGTAAGAGTTAGGCCAGAGAAGAGACATAAATATGATTGAAGGATTGGAAAAATATGCCTTGCATATTCTGTGGGTGGGTTTTTTTAGCTCAATTTTTATGATTTTTAATAATAAAAAGGCTTAAAACTCTACATAAATGAGGAAACAGAAATCTGGCACCAAATGTTTTTTCCAATCTAACACAAGCAAATGAGGTTTGATGCCTGTAGACTGCATCTAAAAAGATTCAGAATAGAAATAAAGAGCAAAGATATAATCCTGAGGACAATTCAACAACTGGAAGGACTAAATAGCAATAGTGCTGAGCAATCATTTGAAAATATTTAACCCAAAACTATATATTTGTTTGGAAGCAGTGAAGTCAGAACTTATTCAGACTGTTTTTAAGGCCACATTAACTGAAATGGAGATGGTTAATATGAAAGGAGCTGGAACTGATTGTCCAAGGTTTGATCTAAAGACAATTTCCATTTTTCCTAATACTGTTTGTTTTGCTAATTCATAGATTTGCTTTGGGACTGTTTCATAAGGCCTTAAAGTTTCTGTTACACAAGGAGATGGCTGAGATATTACATTTCATGTTATCTGTGCAAACAGATTCATCTTCTGTCTGGATGAAACAAGATTAAAAGCCACTTCTCGTCCTCTTTCTGTATTTAGTGATTATATCTTTGGATTCTTAGATATGGTAATATTATTCCTGTCACTCTGCTAATATATAATTTCTCAGAAATTATTTAGCAGGCTCTGTTTGAAAGTGTAAAATAGTTGCCATTTTACCAGCCTGTTACATAATTTTGACAAATTTGAAACTTTTGAGGAAAACTTTATGAAAAGCTAAGCATTTTATCCAGCTTTTCAACCAAGATCTCATGAGCATCACAAGCTTTTTAAAGTCTAGTAACTTATCTAAATGATAGCCAGAACATTAAAGGTCAACTCCATGTCCTCAGTAAGGAAAACAAGTGAAAGGTCAAATCCTTAGTTCATTTGTTAGGGAGTCTTACTTCCTTACATTGTCCTAAAAGCCACCCTGTGCTTTTTAACTGGAGTAGTAATTTTGCTTAAGCAATAGGAAGTAGCCAGATACTTCATTATTATTGTTATGATTCAAATCTACTGGCTCCATCATATTTTGCTATCAATGCCAAGTTATTGTGATCGTCTGAGTAAATACAACTTAGCATCTACAGAAGTTTAGATAAGTGGGACATGTTAGATCTGGAGACATTGTGGTGTCAGGCTGGCTTTTTATGGGGATGCACATGAGTGTTCTTAAGTAAGTACTGTAATTTTTAAATATAAAGGAAATGCACAGAACTAAAATGTAGCTTGAAAATCTCCCATTCTTTTCTGTTTTGCATGTTAACATTCTCCACATTTACAAAATCTGAGCTTTTTCACATTATTTGTTTTGCAAGTCTGAGAATCATTTTGTTACGCCAAATGAACAGGAGAGCTGTACAAAGATATATTCCCAAGTCTGAGATTCAGACTGGGGAACCTGACTTTCCTATAGGAGAGTCCTTCATTAAATTCTGGCAAGATAGAAGGACATAAGGGAATTAGTATATATGAAATGAAATAAAATTAAAAAGTTAAGTAATATGAATTAAAAAAAAAAGTTTGAGCCATATCTTGGTCCTTATGAAAGTGACAGAAGTAGAGAATGTAATTAGAACCTTTATGTCCTGTTTCAATGAACATGCAGTGCAAACAATTGCATGTTGTAGATTCATCACCGTAAATGGTGCACAAAATCTGTAGTATAGTACATTATATAAGACTTCTTCTTGGCAGGTGGCATTTAAAGCCTTAGAAAATGACAGTACTCTATTACTAAATCTAAGCTAAAATATTCCAGAAATGATGTAACTGTACTGGTAAAGCACAATGCAAAATGTTAGGTTAGATGTTCCAGTAATGAATTTGGGTTCAGTTTGAATTCTAGGAAAAATACTAATACAACAATTATTTTTCAGTCATTAGAGACTGTCAGAGTGCATATTACTTCACTCTTTCTACATAAAGGATGACTGATTACTTTTGTCGTCACTGCTTGATAGGAAGACAGGGGATCTTTACATTAGCAGTAGAGGAGAGATGAGTGATGTATCACCGTACGCCATAAAGGAAGTAACAGTCTGCGCAAAGGGATGGACCTTTTCTTGTTGTTCACTTTTGCTCCCAGTAGAGTTAGGGTGAAAGCCTCATTGACTTTAAAAAGGACACAGTTAGGCTAAGAGGTCCTATTTGGCTCTGAGATGCTGACTGTTAATAGTTAATGCATGACTTTTCAAGTAACATAAAAAGTTTTTTTATGTTAAAATGTCTTTAGGCCCTTCACCTCTCCCTTCCCCCACTGAAGAGGAAGAGACAAAGAATAGCTCTGATGTCACGCCCAGCATTCCTGATGTATTGCTGCGAAAACTACGAGTGCACAAATCACTTCCAGGAAGGTAAAAGCTCATTAGAAGTAGAAAGACATCATCCGGGGGAAGGCACACTCATGGTTTACAGTGACCTCCCTTTATGGAGTTCCATTCATAGGGGATCCATATAAGTAGAGAAATTGCTGCATCTTAAAAAGTGCAACACAGATTTTCTGAAAAATTTCAGGGAGTGCACCAACTTCCAGTAACTGGCCAACTTTTAAAATTAGTTTGTAAGTCCTACATAAAACGTCTGAAACCTAACTTGCAAGGTCCAAGTACATTTTATGCAGATTTTTCCACCAGTCCGTCCACTCCTGGTTTCCAGAATTGCTGCTGCAGATATAAATTCATGTTGAAAATGTTAGTATTTCTTCCCGCCCCCCGCCCCCCCCCCCCCCCCCCAAAAAAAAAAAATCAGGCCAGATAATGCTTTCCAATGGTAAAATTTGGGCATATAAGAATTATGCAGTTTTTCTGCAGGTGATGATTTTTCAGGGAAATTGAGTTTATTTCGCAAACATAGTTGAAGGACTTGCTTGTGAATTCCCTGATCTTGGGCTGTGCAAGTAGTCACTCATCAACAGATTGCTTAAAATCTGCCATGGCTCAGGAGTTTCTGCTGCCCCTGTTATGCAATCTGAAATAGTATGTCTGCATGTTATAGATGTGTAGGGTAACACCATATAAGAGATCATTTGAAACTAGAGCTGTTGTTGCATGCTGCAATGTAACTAAGGCAAGGGAATCCTCTGGTCCATACCCTTCTGAGGTGGAGTCATAATAGACTATACCTGCCAGGTGTTTGTCCACACCTTTAGAAATACCAATTTTCATTCTGATTTGAGTTTACTACTATCCAAATTTAACATTTGCTTGGCAGAATTTAAGTGGAATTTTCCTGTTTGGGGAGAGGTTTATGCTTAAAATTATATGAAAGTCCATAACTTCAGAAAATATTTTGCTCTGACCCAAGAAATATAGGGAAGAAAGCTCAAATTAAATATTTATCACCACATGCCTTGCATACCTTGCACCACTGATAACTTTAGAGACTGAGCATGTTTTATTTTGTATTGCATTAGAATAAAGCTAACCTTCTTCCATATTTCTGAATAAGCCTTTTCTTTGAGAGAAATAAAACCATAACAAAAAAAAGCTTAATTAGACATTAAAACAATTTCAAACATATTTGGCCAAAACTATGCCGAAATTCACCCATGTGTTTTTATACTATAAATACCAGAGTCCTTCAATCATTTGAAGCAGTCAATAAGTGTTCTCTGTGCAGATAAGGTATTTAATATTTGTTGTAAATGAACTGTTATATATGACATTTTATATAAAATGAGGTGAAGAAAGTCTAAGAGATCATTGCTTGATTGTAATTAAATACTGAAAAGAAATGTAATTTCATAGCTAAGTACAAAATAGGTAAATGCTAAACTGGCTTTGAGAATCAGATAATATACAGATCTTCTGTTCTTCACGTAATATTCTGTAATCAGTTGGCTTAATGCATTGAACAAATACACACATAACTTTTCATTCCTATGATAAATTTCTCAGAATGTTCCCAGCTAAAGGAAAGACACTAATTTTATCCTTCTGTGCTATGTTATATTACCATACAGATGCCTGAACTGTCTTCTAGAAGGACTACTCCTTCTAGTAGGCTTCCTCCTAGAATAACAATAAATTATATGAATACTAATACTTTAGGCACAAAATGTTTTTCCAACACATGGGACATACTGGCCTCCCTTCTAGTCACTATAATATTATTCTACCCAACAAGTAAAATGTGCTGCTCATTGATGCCAGATGCATTGATTTCTATATTTGGGATTAACAGTGCAATGAATATTATGATAATATTTTCATTTTCTGAAAGTATCATGTCTGCACAGTGCATGATAGATATGTCAGCCACAACTCCTATCACTGGCATCCACTAGAATTTGTATATACAACTCCTGTCATTTCTTTCAGATGTTTCTTGTCTCTATTGACTTGCATAATACTGAATGGATCTCTGATGTTTTGGAACAAGTACAGGGAATAAGAACCTGTAAATTCAAACACATGGGATGACTGCCTTTAAGTGAGACCTTGCAATATAATGTTGTCTATCTCATTTCTTTTATAGTAGTCTATGAAACTGAATAAATTTCTATGAAATTTATACAGTCAGTATTCATTCTTGTGGTGGAAAACTCGTAAAACTCAAACATATATTTTGTCAGAATCATTGTTAGCTAACTTCTAACAAAGTTAGCAACCAGAACAGGATAGTTCAGTATACAGTGAGCTGGCTTTTGAATTCTGACCATCTATGATCACCATCGTGAGATTTCAACTGTTAACAAAAGGAAAATGGGTAAAGATAATAAACTGAAATACAACATATTAAGTCACCTGCAGCTCCAAAAGGGTAAATTCGGTCTTGCTCTTGTACTCACAATTTATCACAATGTAGTGCAGACAGGAGTATTTGCCGTTGCCAGAAACTTTGGTATGTTTTTGCCAATACTCAGGTGATACTGTGGTGTTGCTTTTAAAAAAACACATGGGGTTTAGCCATAACAGGTACAACTGAACTAATTAAATACTGGTTTCATCAAAAGAAACCATAAAATACTTAAGGGGAGGATGCCTTCTGTTGTTCTTTTCAATTAAATACTACAATAACTTTGGTTTTAGAGACAAAACTCATTGAAATGTGGATTTTTTGCTTTTATTTCTAGCTCCCCTCCACTTACTGAAAAAGAAGTTGAGGTAAGTATGTCCTTAAACTCATTATTTTAGACATATGCCTCAATTTTAAGTGGTTACTGTAAGTCTAAGAGTGGTTATTAGAACCAAGTAATGGTTTTGGTTTTTTTCCCAAAAAATATTTCTCAGAAAAAAAACAAACAGAGCTCAATCAAAATAACAATTTTATGAAATACGGGCAATTGTCCCAGGCAATATAAACTGTAAAATGTTTTAGAGCAGGAATAAGCAAAACACTTGTTTGTGCGTTCTTTGTGAGAAAATACACATTCATTTTGGAAATCATTATCATATACTTAAATGGAGATTAAATGAGACTAGAAACTAAATGAGTTAATTTGCAATTTTGTATTGGCCAATAAGAGCTTTGGGGCAGTTTTTGATGATATCTTGCAGTTAGTTTACATGATTTTTACTTTTTCAGTTCAAGCCAATAATTATTTTGTAGGTTGCTCTTTAGTTTGCTAGCTTTGTTTCTTCCTTTTTTCACATACCAGCCAAGAAAAAGATCTTCATTTACATAGCTCCAATCTAATGGAACTGTCAGTGCCTTGTGCTTTGCAAAGTATTAACCCTAAGAAATAATGCATCTGGTAAAGAAAGAAATAATCTTTAAAAGCATGGTGCAAGAGAATAAAAATGTTTGCGCTTAATCTTTTGCTGGCTTCAGTGGTAGGTGTTTATCCCTTAGGTAAAACAATGCCAATGGTGAGCTCATCCCTGGATTTCCTCTGCACTCACTATCTGTTTAAAAACCTTGGGGACCCTTGGAGGAAGTCCAGTTAGAAAACAGATCCATTGTGATTCTGGTACTTCTGGTAGGCTACTTCCTTCATGGTGTCTCTGCTCTACTGATCTCCCAGAAAAACATTCAGGAAAAGAGGCAGTAACACATTTGTTCATATTTTAGAGGAAGTAAAGAGAAGTGATTTTTGAAACAATTGAATTTTAAAAATATTTTCAATTTTCTGTTTCAATACTTACTTAAGCACTTAAATTTTATTAAACATATACCTTATTCATAAGTTGTTATTGGAAATTACATTACTGTGAGGCTTATTTTAAAATGCTTTTTTTAAATCCAAACAGAATGTATTTGTACAACTTTCCTTGGCCTTTAGAAATGATAGTTACACCTTGGAATCTAGAATTAACCAAGCAGAGAGAGAGAGAAATCTTACTGAAGAGAATGCTGAGAAGGAACTGGAAAGCTTTAAAGCAGCCATTACGGTAAGAAAACAACAATAATTCTTTTTCTGAACTATAGTGTACATTAAAATGCACAGACATTTGAAATATATGTGGCTATGCTTGCTTATACCTATTGTATATTCAGCCCCAAAACTTCATTTTCTGCTGCTCAAGCTCCTTACCGTAAGCTGCCTACCAGTCTACACAAGAGAGCATTTTCTGCCAGAGTAGGCCACCATTGCTGGAAATGCACAGAGGATATTGCACTACGTCTAGCAGATTTCAGGAATAAATACTATGCATTTGCTGTTCAGTTCTTGGAATAAGCCTATGACAAAGCTAAGAGCGTTCAGAACTGCAATTTGAGCACTGATCCGTGCTCTCCTGGCAAGACCTACTTTAGCAGTAAATTTGAGGTTCCCAGTTAGGTGAGGTACTGTAATGATCTGAAGCCTGAGTCCTGAGATTTGTGAATTGCAAGACCTCTTAACTGCAGATAATAAAAGGCTATATAGGAAAGGAAACAGCAAGGATTACTTAAGGAATACCTTCAATCTCAGGATCAGGTTATGGGCCTGAATATACTTTCATTCCAGCTGTCCCTGCTGTTCTTTAATCAGCAATAGTTTTCAGTCCTTCTTGCCAGCTTTGTCTGAATTTTCTAACTGAAATGACAAACATATCTCTGACATGTGTCAACTTATGTGCTGTGATCATTTTTGTGCAAAACAGGCAGGTATGCTTAGCTACCATGCTGCTAAATGAAATACCTGTAGACCCAATTTGCATTTTACAAGGAGGTGCTGCCGTACTTTTGAGAAATAGTTAGGAGAATATATGATTCTTCCGCTTACTTTATCAAGAACATCATCAGGTAAGAAAGGATACAATTAAAAAAAGATTGTGATATTTACGTCTTTTCATCTGGAATTTCAAATCTGCATTTCCAGATTAATTGTTTGTAAAAAAAAAATTTTAATGTTTTGCAGCTCTGCCCTCTGTTCTCTGCTTAAAGAGCAAGCAGAAACAACCTATTAAATCTCAGGGTTTTATTTATTATAATATTTTGTATACATACATGTTTTTACAGCTAGTGTATAAGAGCTCTGAAAACAATTAGTATGTTAGATTTGACATGTATTTCTCCTAAGAATCCCTAATTAGGCACTAAGAACCATGTTGCCAGCATGGGACAGATGTGATTAGCTTTTTTTCCTCTTTTATGCAGTTCACAAGCTACAGTCTGGCTTTTACAAGCTTTTTAACATAATTTGTAACAAAGTGGAAACTGCCATTCATATGAAAGCTTTTGTTCTATACAATGGAATAAACCAACAAGCAATTAAATGAAGTGACAGCTTCTGTAGAATCTATATCATATTAGTCTTGTTCCAATCTCAGTGGGAGGTTGTCTTCATTTCTGTAGGACAGGTTATATGGCTCAATGACAGTTTTACCAGTCTTTATGATTTTTTATCAGTCGTGTGATAATTGATATTTTATTCAAAAACCCAACTTCAGGAGAAAGCTGATTTACATGAACTTCAGATTCATTCAAGAAAATAAGCAAGTTACAGTTGCCAAGAAAACCCCAAAAATCTGAAATTCTCTCCATGTTTTTCTCAAACAGATTCCCTTATGCCTTCTTGAGTCTTGCAGTCAAATTTTGGCTGCAGTTCACACTAGCTTCAGTGATAAATAAGTTTAAGAAATTTTTGTTGTTGCAGTTGTCATTGTGCCAGATTCATCAGTCGCTTGGCTGTGTTTCTACACCAAAGGTTTGCACTACAAATGCAATTTCTCAAATGACTCTACTGAAAAAGTTACTGCACATCACTCCCTTCTTTTGAAGACGGGGAGAAAAAGAGGAGGAGATGTTATTCTTCTCACACATCATTTCAATGCATTGACTTACTCTTGCAGTAATACAAGTGAGGGGTTGCAGAGAACTAGGGCCCAGTGCAGCTGGTCAGAGGGAGAATTGTGTGAATGGCAACACAGTGATTAATTACTTAAGACAACCTCAGTGCCAAAACCGGTGCATCCTGAAAATGCACTATAAGAATATAAGAATCATCCTGCATCACAAAGTCTCCCTGTAAATCTGAACTAAATTATATTGGGTTTTCTCATATCAAACTTTTCTGTGAACAGAAAACTCATTCAGTGAAGAGGTGCTCACTAAGGCTTTAGCTGATGAAACATCTAAATTCACTCTTGCATTTGGTAACTAATTCCAAGGAAGTTATATGCTTTGATGCTTTTCAGTGTTAATCTGAGCTATCAAAGTGACGATATTAATCCAGTGCATAAATGTGTGGATTGACTGACAAAAGATGGTTAAGAAATTACAATTGCCATTTGATTTACAGGCCATATTATTTTTTTATTACTCTTTTACATTTGGAATTCTTGAGACTGTAATGTCTTATTTTCCAAATAAGTGAAGTATCATGGAACTGAAAGAACACCAATGGCCGCCTTAACACCTTGTGCCCAGCAAATTAAAGTGTTCTTTGTGTTTCTGCAATCACTGTAATTACTAGTTCAAATAAACTTTGAATTTGTAAAGTTCACAGGTAGTGAGGCATGATTCATCATTAATTTCAAAAGGTAAAGTGTTGCAAATGTGCTTAGCCTTCTTTAACTCCTTGAAAGGTGTACCTGCAGTGTGCAGTGAAGCACCATTCTGAACCAGAGCAGCAGCTCTCTCTAGGTTATCTATGGTGGTAGTGATGGCACTCCTCTGGGGCTAACCTGTCCGTGGGTAGTTCTGCCTCGGCATCGCTACCCCACTTCTGTGGCTCAGGCTACTTCATCTGAACTAAAAGTGACAAGACATGACAATAAAGCTTATGTATTTTCACTTCAGTCTTCAGCTCACTTATGGCATCACTATGAACACCGAGAAGCTTACCAGAAACTATTGGAGGATATTGCTGTTCTGCGGCGTTTGGCTGCTAGACTATCTAGTCGTGCTGAGATGGTTGGAGCCGTTCGCCAGGTAAGAACATCCACGTGTCTGACATGTATCCTGGCTGCACGTGTTCACTCTCTTTTTCAGCCACAGGTGGAGGTTATATTAGTCCTTTGAATTTGATTTGCCATTTTGACAGAAGAAAGACATTTATTGTAGTGTCAGATAAGACACTATTTCAGTCCGGAAATAGAAATTCAAACAGAAGATTACCCATGAAGCTATTCAACATGTGTATAATAGGAGCATCTATATTAGTCAGAACTCTAGCTGCATCACAAGAAACTTAAAATCAGCGCAGCACGAATAAGACTTTTCTGGGCCCAAAACCTCATCTAGTTCAGTCACCTGCCTTTGGCAATAGCTGAGTCAGACAACTATAGAGTATAAGTATAAATGATAACACAGCAGTACCCTGTTCCCTCTGCCCATGGAAGTAACTAGACTGAGGCCAGTGACTAAGACCTTTGAGGGTTTGAAAACAAATGTATGCATATCACATAACTAATAACAGGAAGACTGTATAAATATATGACAAAATAAATTATGATATTCTGTGGACATATATGAATGCACATGCATTTGTGTTCTAATTAGTTTAGGAATTTTCAGTCATGGAGGTACCAATATTTCTTTAAGAAACAGTATTTCAAATTTAACCCTGACAAGGACCATACACATAGAGGCAAATGATTTGTTTGAGAGGTGTAAAGGTTACCTGAGCATTCCCCTCTTTTCTTCCTTAGGAGAAGCGTATGTCAAAGGCAACAGAAGTGATGATGCAGTATGTGGAAAATCTGAAAAGAACGTATGAAAAGGATCATGCTGAACTAATGGAGTTCAAGAAACTTGCCAATCAGAATTCTAGCAGAAGCTATGGTGCATCTGGTAAAAAAAAATAAAATTTAAGGGGTTTGTCTTGCCTCTATACAGAGAAGTGTTGGTGCTATTAATGCTAAAAAAAGTGAAGTATTGGGAAACCTGTTCATGAAGTTCTGATCTACAGGAGTAGATTTCAAAAAGTTGTAGATAAAACAGTTAAAATATTTCATATAAGCCATACTTAATGCTATAGTACAGTAATTTAAAATCACTGTCACTTACCAAATTCTGATGAGATCCAGTGACATTTTCATTGGCCTCTTGCACATACACATTGTTTGCACAGTTTTAATGCAAATGCCTTTTCAGTGACAGATGATGGCAAAGTTTCATTATTAAAAATATTGTTTCTTTTTGCAACCTTTTCTTTCCTAGTTTGCTGGAAACTGAAATACAAGTATTTTCTTTTGCAAAAACTTGTATATAGATTGCCTGGTCTCAGTAATGATAGCAATGCTTCAATTTCTTGCAATTATTTCAAATTTCTTCTGCGGGTGTAATTGAGACCAGAACTGTATGACAGATGAATATGCAGTCGCTACAGACCTTGTATAAATATACTATATCTGAGTTTGAAATACAAGCAAGGGCTCTATTAATATAATTTATCAATATTCATATAGTCTAAGACTGTTCTTTATCTACTGTTTTTATGCAGAAGATGGAGTACCTCGTTCATCTAGATCCATGTCTCTTACTGTTGGAAAGGTATTTCTACAATCTAAAGAAAATGAAGTGAACATTTTTATGTAGCGAAATTTTTGTCTACATACACTCACTTTATAGGCTGTGTTCAAAACGTAGTGCTGGTACATTCTAAATATTATTCATGTAATTCAGTGCAAGTGCTTTTTAATTTTGGATACATGATTAAGTATGACTGTGCAATAATGATAATGCTTGGTATGAAGCTATAAATAGTAAAGGGACCTATTTATTTAAGAGTAATTGTGTTCCAGGCCACATACCTGTGCTCCAGAGAATGGCTTAGGTCCTGTGCTTTATTCTAGTTTCTTAGTGAGGAAGCTGAACATTGGATCAAAACGTACTATATGATTTGGGATTCCATGATCATACCATTATCATGTTCAGAGTACCTGAGATGTAAACACTTATTTTTAAGTGAGACTCATCTTTCAGTTAGCATCAAAGGTTTTGTTTGGTTTGACAAAGCATTCAGAGTGAGAGACTATCTCAGATTGTTTTGGCTTGACCAATTAATAACTTTTACATGGCCAGCATTCCATTTCTGTAAAGCTTCTAAGTGTTGGAGATCAAGTTTATTACAAAACTTCCTAAAACAACTGGTGATTTGAGAGGGCCAAGTCTCAATGTGACCAGTATGAAATTTGGTGGTCAGAGGCATTATATTCATTCTACTACTTCTTTTCATATTTTTATTTGCTTGGGCTGTAGTTCCTTAGGTTTACTTTCTTCCTGACACCTCTGAGTGCTGCACAAGAAAGAACACAGAGCATGCTGAGGGCAAGACTGGATTTCAGAACGAGAACTGGATAAGTTGAAACAGAGGTCCCAAAAAAAGATTAAATTTAAGAAGGACAAGTACAAGTCCAAATAATAAAGAGGGGAGAAAAAAACCAAAACACTGGAATGCACTAACATGGCTGCAGACTCTCCACTATAGTTTTTCAGGAGCATGTTAGATAAAGCTCTGTCATTAATGAATAGGTATAGTTGGTTTTGCCTAAAACCAGGATCATGGAGTAGTAGGTGACTCCTCCTATATATTTACTAAATCTGTGTTTAACTCCTTTGCTGTAAACTTATCTAGAACAGAATCTTAGAAGTGTTTGGATGTGCATTAAGATGATGCTGTTAGATGCTATAGGTGCTTGGATTTCGTAGTCAGTTGGAAGCATAGATTTTACTAGGTGTGCATCATAGGATGAAGCATTTGGCTCCTTACCTAATGACAGCAAAAACTTATATAATCTGTACTTGAGCTAGAATATATTGTGTACAGCTGGCATGTTTTTATCTTATAAAGAATTTCCATGGTCTTTGGGAAATGTAAGCAATGTCTCATGATGCTAGATATCTAATAACTCAAGGGTGGGGGAGAAGGCTCTGTTCTTTTCTGGAGGGAAGGGATGTTTTTGTTTCTGTAAATTATAATTTGTAGGTTTAGAAATAATATATCATAGTGGGTACAGTATATCATAATGGGTACATAGCAAGAGAAGAGTTTCATTTGTCACTTCATTATTTTCTGGTGATTGTGACACTGGCACTTTGCCCAGTATCATTATACATCTAATTTAACCAAAAATAATAGCTTCTGATAAGAACTGACAATATCAACTCAGAACATAACTGTTGTGTGACTTACACCATTGGGCTTTCATTGTGGAGGGAAAAAGAGTAGCATCCCTATACAGCACCTCATTTCACACGAAGCACTTACCATACCAGACAGTACTAGAGGAAATTTAGGGGAAAACCAGAGCCCTAACAGCCATTTATCTTAATTTTGCTTCCAACTCCCCTTTCCCCCAAGGGACATTAACCTACATCTTTGCCACACCTATTAATTTGGAGAATTGTTCCTCAGTCTATCATGTTGTGTGATAGAAAAAAAAATGTTGTTTCTCACAGAATATGCCTCGGAGGAGAGTCAGTGTCGCTGTTGTTCCTAAATTTAACTCCTTAAACATTCCTGGTCAGTCACCAGCCGCTTCACCTATACCTTCAATGCCATCCCTGGTAAGTAAAACCCCAGTTTTAAAGATACTGCTTTTTGTCTAAACCACTTTTGCATAGGGCCAGGCCATTGTTACTAAAAAATGTAAGCCCTTTCATTGGTTTAACTTGTTTTGACTCTATCCTAGTGAAGGGGATGGAAGGGGATGGACAAAGGTAATTCCTGTTGTGTAAGGGACGTAGGCCTGCAGAGTCTGCCTCCATAAATGATCACTGTGGACACAGAGCTGGATAGGGCTAGCTGGTGATTCAGAGGCATTAGACATTCATTGAGGCAATTTGCCTTTTAATCTGTAGTAACAGACAGGAAAGAAGTAGTAAAAATAGTTCTCCACTGTAGAGAGAAATTTTAACTAGAAACCCTAGAAGATGATTGTGCTGCTTCTCTTCATTGCCAAAAAGTCCACTAAACAGAAAAACATAATTAATGTACAGCAATGCATGCGGTACAAATTCAGAGGTTCTGTGATGATCTGGGATTAGTGGAGCTATCAGCCTCTGCCTTGACTTTTTGTTTATAAAATTTTAATAAATCAAATGAGAATCTAATCAGAACCTAATAAATCTATGTAAGTGCTTTGGAGGAAAATTGCAAGGCATGCCAACTGTTCAGAGGTGAGCTATGATGGCACATAACCTAAAAATGATGCAGCTTCCTGTTAAAAATTTAGCACTATTTAAATGAGGGGTTTTGCTGAGAAGCTAAATCCATTATAGTTTTGAGAAAACAATCTGTGTACAATTTAGTTACTCTGTATTCAGAGTCAATTGTTTCAGGAACCAAGTGTGTTTGTTTACCATGATTTATTATGATTTTTTTGGTTTAAAATTTTCCATTGAAAACTCAGCTAACAAATTAACGTTCCTAGGATTATATGGAGAGAAGCAGTGCAGTCATTTTACTGTTCAGTGATCAATATATGAAGAAGAAAGACTTGGAAAAAATAAGCAGGGTAGAAGGGAATGGCACAGAAAATTCTTCTTAGTGTACAAGTCCATTGTTCTCTGTGATTAGTGGGAGTAATTTGGAAGCCCCATATTAAAGACACCTTGCTCATGGGTGTGTGAAGAAAATCT
Organism: Strix aluco; assembly: GCF_031877795.1. NCBI lineage: Eukaryota > Metazoa > Chordata > Aves > Strigiformes > Strigidae > Strix > Strix aluco. The sequence continues at coordinate 808,583 of NC_133946.1, read as the reverse complement.
AAGCAGCACATTGACTTTGTCATTTTACTGAAAACTCATTTGAAATTAATTTATGGATGTAACTTTTATTGCTGTTTTTCACTTACAGTCTGAATCACCTAGTAACGGAAGGAGCAATCTAACATCTACTCCTGTTCTGCCAGCACTTTTAGAAAAGTGAGTTTTCTCTAGGTCATCTCATTACCTATTAAATTCTAGTCTGAAATGAGAATTATATAATTTCTGTCTTTCCTAACAGAAGTTATACCAAGGTATAAGGTATTGAAATCAGTGACACAATATTGGCTTAGGCTGATTCATGATCTGGTAACTGTATTTTACTATGTCTTTTTACTTTCCAATTTTGCTTGCTTATTTTACTTTTCAACATGTGGCCAGCTGGTAAGAATCATATTTTGAAATACTGTGATATCCAGTGTCATGTAGGTTTTAAAATTTATATGAATAAACATAAGTATACAAAATTCAAAAGTATAATTTACCACAATATTAGATTAAAAAAATTTTGCAGAAGTCAAAACAATGATTAAATTGAGTAGTGATTCTTTTTTAGTATAAAATGAATTGAACATTCAGCTGACTTAAAGCATTAGGTTTGAGTTTTTAGTTTTAACAACCTGAGACTTTAGTTATAACAGCCAGAGAAGTCTGAATTTTAAAATGAAAAAATAGACATATGAAAGACAAGATTTTTTTTAGCCTAGTAACAAGCAAGTACCTCAGTATCTGTATTTTTCTAGTACCTATAAACTGCAAAAATATTTTTCATTAAAACATTTGCCCTTTTGACTCTATATTACTTACTATTAGTCTAGATGTCCTGGCTGGATTAAGGTGTGTTGTTGTTACCCATTTTCCGTAATATTCCATGAGTCATTCCATGGTTTTAAGTAGTACTACTTTCAGAGCAAAATAATAAATACAGGAACAAGGAAAGCAAAGAATTGCTCTGCTGGAAAGCATGTGCATCTACACATTTCTAGAAAGAACTTTTAAGTTCTTCCAGTTGAAATTCGTGTAGATGTAATTTAATTTTATACAAGTTATTGAAATGTAAAGTCCCTGCACCAATAGAGTACAAAGGTGAGCAATATGAAAACGTGTGAGACTGGAATGAGAATAGAAGACATACTCAAACTGTTCTACAAGGTCTTTGTAAACAGTTACCATTATGCATACAGGTACTGTTGCATTTGCAAATCCGTGTGTGTATATAATTTATTCATATGTATAATCAGCCTAGAAAGCAAAGCACCAAATTGTCATGCACTTTTCCAAATACTTATCTCTGTCAGGAAACGTTGCACATTCTAAGGAAGTTGCTTGCTGATGTTTCAGAAGTAAAGCTTACTAAAACATCACATTGTTTTTTGTTATTGTTACTACTAATACTACTTTGGTCATTTAGACTGTTTACAATATCACAATAAAATATCTTCAATACTAATTTAAATTAAAGTTTGTTAGGATGCTTTAAACATGCAAATTAAAAGCTTTAAAATATGCAGATGTTGCATCAGTGCAGCATATTGAATTTCACATATTTTAGATTAGTGCTAGGGCAGGACAAAATTTATCTTTGTTTTATCTCTGTGCTTTACTAAGAATGAAAATATGCAACAATTTGGAAAACAAAAATGGTGAACTATGGCACTAGTTGTTACAATTCAACAGAACTCTGCAAGATTTAGACCATCTTTTGAAACCATACAGAAAAACAAAACAAAACAAACCCTTATCAATATTTCTTACTGGCTCTTAAGAAAACAAACCATTTTATCAAATAACAGAAGTAGAATTTGAAATTCAAGTTTGAGCATAAGTATGTATGCATGGGCCAGCTGCTATATTAGTGTGAAATTGCATAGTTCAGCAGTTTTGTATATTTAAGCATTCAAGCTTATACTCATGATTTGTTTAAAGTCCAAGTGAAAATAATGTCTACTGTTAATATGACTTCTTGGGAGAAAACCGGTTGCCCAGAGATGGTGTCAATAAGGGTGAAGTACTCTGCCATTGGTTTAGTGCCAGAAAAATAAGGCCTACAAAAAGGGTTAGATTCTAGAAGTTGAAATGGGATCCACTGTTGATCTTATTAAACCTTGACTTTGATAGATTTGCTAATTCATGTCTGACTCACTTAAACTCTTTGTCCCAGACTTAAATAAAAAAGGACAGGTGAGCACTGCAGAAATATACAATGGCTTATATTTATGCTAAATGCATAGGCTAAATGCATAGGCTAAATGCTCAAAGCTTTTACTTAAGAAAAGTTTTAGTGACAAAAGCTATTTATGTGTTTGTATTTTTTTAAACTGTGCATCAGTTCAGCATACAAAGGCAGCAGAGGGGAGTACTAAAAGGCAAATAAGAAAAATGTTTTCTAAAATTATTATTTGGTATTACTTCTGTTATTTTCCGCTGATGTAGCAGGCTACAATATCTAAGATGATTTTTAGAACGTTGAGGGAAAGGTTTTCAAGAATAGCAAATAAATGCCATGAATAAGCCAGGAAACAAATTCTCTTTTCTTTTCTTTTTTAAAGAAGAAACAAAATGCAAGCTTTAATACCTTAGAAACATACTAATTACTGTTCTTAAATTACAACATTTTGAAACTAAAATGTTGCTTAGTGTTTAACTTTTTTTATTTTGAAAGACATATCATTTCTTTGACATACATTAACAAAGAAAAATCAGGAATCACAACATTATGTGTGATTGTTCTTGTTCAGTAGTATACTCCAAATACAGTACATTTCAGTGGTGTTATTTTCTGTTTGTTTCTTTTGTCTCAGCAGTGGAAAGACTAATGGAGAGCCTGACTGTGAAACCTCTACTTCTGTGCTGACACAGAGTGGGTTGGAAGAGATCAGCCCTGAAACTAAAGCCAAGATAGAAGAGGAAGCATATAACAAAGGGTGGGAATATTTTATGTGAACTAAATCTGTTAATATGTGCTGCCAGATGAGGACATAAGTTTTTATAATGTAATTTTAAATGCGAAGTGAGTGACATAATCGATATGAGCTCCTAGAAGATGGTTGTAATTGAAGCAATATGGGAAACAATGTGAGTGAGCTTCACTCCTTGTATTTACATTGTAGCTGTTGGCTTTCATCCTTTATTAATGTTAGCCAGACCATGGGAGAGCGGTTATATCAGAGATTCTGAGCTGGGTGGGCGTTCTTACGTCAATAGTGTTCAGAGCTTCATGACAGGATAATCCAAAACAACTTTATAGAATATTTATTCTGAAAGGCATACATAAAAATGAGTAAAGAGTAAGTATCAACTCTTGGAGTAAACTCATGTTGTTTGTGTCACAAAGTGCTTTACGTAGCATATTTTGGGGCCATTAACAGCTTTGGGATCTGTTTCTGAACGTTAAGCAAAGAACCTTGTACTATGTGAAGAGTGAGACAAAAATTTTGATCATCTCCTGTAGAATCCAACATGCTATCTATCTTTAGCATCGATTTGCATTTATTCTCCAGGAAAAAAAATCCAGAGGGTGTTCAAAATGATTGAAAAATAATAGAGAAATATTTACCAATTCATTTACAATAGAAAAAAGTTGTACTTTCCTGAGGACTATAACCTCTTTTTCACGATGATAAGTTTGGTAACAGAGCTAATATAATCCTCTATTAAGGAAGGGTGGCTGGCTGTGTGCCATACTTATGGTCTTTAGCTAATTTTAACTCTTGTCCAAGTGCTGCAACACTGCTACTTGTGTTTTATTGCATGTAACAATACATAAAGCTCATTTTTCATTACATAAGAACAGGTTTATACAATGTGCTAGACTAAGAAAAATGTTTTGTGTGTTAAAGCTATCAGGAAGGCTTAAAGAAAACCAAAGAACTTCAGGAACTGAAGGAAGAAGATGAAGAGACATCAAAAGAAAGTCATGATGAACATGAAGAAAGTGAAAATGAAGATGAAATAAAAAACCTGAAAAGCAGGTGAGACAGTGGTATAATATGTCCATACAAGAGGAGCCACTTTTTTCTATTTGTGGTACCCAACCAAGTGTTTTATACTATTATCTTGACATGTTTTCTTCCAGTCTAGGGAAGCGTATTTGAAATAACATTATTTTTACAGAAAGGCGTATTTTGCAAGAACATAGTTGCAAAATGCAAAAATATTTCTTTTTATTTCAACTAAAATTGTATGTTGACATCAAGATGCTTCATCTTTATAGGGTTTGGGTTTGATTTGAGGTAAAAAAATATTCTACAAAAGTTCTTTAGATGCCAGAATGCATCTCTCAGTAGACATACATTGGCTCATGAAAGTTGTAATTCAGGAATCTGATGCCCATATTTGTGCCATATGTCATTCCCAAATGGTCTTCACAGGTGAGTCTTCCAGTACATCTACAAGGTGAATGCGATTAAGACAAGCTCCACAGCTATGCTGGACTTGCTCTGACTTGGAAAGGCAGGTGCTTGCTCCCTCTGGAAGCTGTGTAGATGCAGCAGAACAGCACTGTGCTGGAGTTCCTGCCTTTCAGCAGTGACATGTTTATTGCATTCACCTGTACCCAGTGCTCTTTGTCTATACTGGAGACTTCTGAATCATCTGCTTATTGTCTTACCTGAAGCATTTGATGCCAAGCTGGAAAACTTTTCTGAAATTTTCAACTTTTCTTAGAGTTAATTATTGAGTCTCCTCGGTGGTTCCACCACCCAATTCAATATACCTGCAATTTCCTACATTTTAAAAGCAAAGAGACTTTTGCACTAGAGAGGAATTGAATGCTGGCCAAAGCAAGTAATACGTTCAATCCCAATCTAAGGTAGGGATCCTTACCTGATCTGGGAGAATTAATTTCCATTACATAACCATTCTGGTTATAAACCTCTGTTAATTTGAGATTTCAGGCATGTTCAGAAGGGCAGCCATCTCGCTAGTCACAAAGCTCTTGGGAAGAAATGTTTACAAAGTTCTAATGTTTAGTTTAGTTGAGCAAAATATGAACAGTGCCGAATTTGACATCATATCAAGCTCTGAGATTTGCCAGTTGGCAAGTGGGAGAAATAGAAGTCAAGTTTCACGGTCTTCAGCCATCTTACGAATATTACCCATATCTGAGCGTACAGCTCTTCCTAAAAGAACTTAACAGTCTGATTCTTCTTTGACAGGGTATTTGTAGTTGGAAGAAAGATGGTGCACCATACATCTGTGAAACTTCTCAAATTGAAAAGCTTAAGATAATGAATTTGCATATGGTTAATATATAACAGTTTTCTTTTAATTTTACAGCAGACTTGAAGTCATCATTAATTATTTACATATACTGTACCCCAAACTGTGTAAACACTGGAATGTGGTATGGCTTGTAGTGGCTGCGATAATCATTTTTGCTGTGGTGTTGGGAATCTACCATTCATACAACTCCTGTGATGAAAAATCAGAGGGACCTGAAGGGAAGGCCAGCTGTTCTGCTGCCCATCAATATTCCTGGTGGAACTCAGGATTTCAACATGAGCAACACACTGAATAATAAAGGAGCAACCATGTATTTATGGTACCTGAGCAAGTACACCTATTAGAACACAGTTGTTAAAGGTAGTGCTTAGTCATCCTTATGGTTGTTAAATGTGATCTGTTAGACAAGTGAGTTACTCCACACCATCAGATTTGGGGATACCTTGTGAACATACCTTGCCAAAATGACAATCTGATAACTAATCCTGTCTGTCCTCTCATTGTAAATGACTGATACAAATAAAGTAATACTGAATCATAATAAGGTTGTGGTAGTAATCAGCAACCAGCAAGACATTTAAAGAATGATTTGCCTAGGACATTGACATCTCTGCTATTATTTTGAAGAAAATTGTAAAACCTGCATTTGCAGTTAGTGCTTTACTTTGCATTTCCTGAATTTACTGGTGATTGTTGAAGTACTAATGGCATTTAAGTCCTTTGGGTTTTAAGAGTCTAATTAATTTCCTTATTCCTGATTATTGGGTAGAAAGAGAAGCTCTTCTATGGAAGGTTAGAATTATATTATCAGACCAAATGCCTTGCTGATAAATTAATTTTATAAGAGGAATTATCTGCATGATTATTTATATGGAATACTAAGTACATGCATAAATGTGTTTTATAATTTACTTTAAGAATGGGACCACCACTGTTTTTAAAATGGGATACACACCAAAACCTAAAATGAGGTCTAGGTGGCACAGTCAATAAATCTAGGAACTTCCAATATATCAAAGGGACATGCTTTACAACAAATTTGTGTATGCCACTCAGAGTCACTCCTGGTTACAGCAAAAAGTAGTTGCTGTCTGGCAGATTAGATGCGTTGCCCAAGCCCAAACTACAGCAGTCTTGGATGTGGGAAGCAACCTTCAATTCTTTCTTTAAAAAAAAAAAAGAGGAAAAAAAGCCTTCAAACCTGTGTGTACAGGTGATCACACTAAGTGGACTCTGCCCTAGTGCTAATACTGGAAATAGATATTCTTTGGGATCTGCACTAGGAACACAGTTCTGTGTACAGTCAAAACCCTACGAGTGCCTAGATGAATCAGGACATGAAAGCAGTGAGGACTTGGAAGAGGTCACTGCATGTTTTTAGTAGTTCATTTTCAGAATCTGATGCCAAGTATGTAACTGTTCTGATGTGCTTTCAAAGCTAACCTACCAGGTCATGATAGATGAATCTCTTGCCCAGATTTTTTTAACACTTCTGCCTACTTAGGAGTTGTGAGTTCTTACACAAGAATGCAAAAGCCTGAAATTTTTAGACAAGCAGTTTCAAAATGGTGAAGCCATTATCTGTAAAAAACCACACCACCTAGGGCTGGGACCAAAATGTATGTCACTTAAGGTATACCATATCTACCTGCTGAACATCGCTTCTGATGGAAAGTGAACTATGTTTGTCTTTCCGTAGTTATACGCTTGAATCTAACCATGATACCAAAATCAGTGTGACACTTGATTGCACTTGTGTTTTGCATTCTTCTGGCATTTTCTGACTGATTAGCAGGTCTGTTTACCAACCGAAGGACAAGTATGTTATGAAGTACTGTAATTTCAGTTCAGATGCGGTTAGTATCATCTTGTTTACTTTTAGTGTAAACACTGAACCTCAAGCTGACTATCAAAGAAAACAGGTTTCTAACTCAGCCAGAAATTTAATTCACGTATCTGGCACTAGTAACAAATATCCTGCTGGTGAATTTTGTTTGTTACATCTTTAGCCACATGTTTCTTAAGAGACATTTATATGGAGAAAGAAAAGAATAAATAAATAAATAAATAAATAAATAAGCAGACCACCACAAGTTATTTTTTTTGATAGGGGAAAGTCTAGAAGCAGTTGGGAGGTTTGTTTTTTATTTTAAAGTATATATTGTTGAGGAATAGTGTGCTTAAGGAAGTTCAAAAAGGATAATGGGAAAGCGTCATTTGGTCTAAAATTGTAATTGGTAAAGAATAAGACAGAAGGTTTCTTGCAAATTACTTTATCTGTTTGGTTCAGTTAGAATATCTGACTATGAAGAACTACTGTGACATTTCACATACTTTTTCAGTATTTGAAGAAACTTGTCAGTTGCTCTTTGAATACATCTTTATTAAAATCGTCTTCTTTAACTTAATATTCTTTACAAATAGCATTGATAATAAGGCAATAAAAATTGAAGGTAAATAGTTCCGAAGGTTCAGAATCCTCTATGCCAAAAATTATGGCCACATATTTGATTATATGATTGTGGAAATATTGGACTGCACTGAGGAAAAATTATTAACAATATCTATAATCAAATTAATTTGCTCTTGTTTACATCTGCACTGACGTGGGTCCAACACCTTATTTTAAGTACACATAGAAAGTGATTGATATCAATAGGACTCTTGAACTGCTTAATGTTAAGCATGTGCTAAGTGGTCAGTGGGTGAACGAGGTCTCCATCCTCTCTTGAAATTGAGCACACTGGCTTTTTGTGGACTTAGTGCACAAAGGCAGATTTCCATAACTAGTTGTACCGATTTGAACTGAACTACTTGTGTGTCTAAGGCAAGCATAATTTAGCCACAAAGTTATTAATTGTTGTGGGGAATGGACTGAAAGAGGCAAGAGATTATAATGAGGATGAAAAGATGAAGATAAAGTTTATTTTTTAAAAAATGGTTGTTCTTTTTATAACTACTTTGAGCAAACTGTTCACTAAAAGTAATGAACCACAATGACTAACAGCACATTAAATATTTTTGCTTATATTTTTCAGTTAGTTAATGAAGACACCTTTTTCTAATAGGAAACTAGATTGAGCTCAAAGACTATTCTAAATGTAATTTTATCTGTTCAATATTAGTTTGCTTTATCTGGAAAAAAACCGCAACCTCTTCTGTGTTCAAAGATCACATCAGATAACAAGAAATAGATCTATTATTTATGCTATTAACACTGAAATAGTTTTCTTGAGGTGCAATATTTATTTTTCTGCTTTAACAAGACACGTTTATTGTTTTTCCTGCACAGCACAGATGTTTCTAGTAAAAGGAATTTTAAAAGGGCACTATTTTTGTGTATCATATTTAAATTTGTAATATTGTAAGATTTTGCACAAGTGTGCTGGTATTGTACTGTATAGTATCACATACTTGAGTTTTGAAATAAAAATATGGTTTCAAAGTCCTCAATGCTGCTACCTTAAAGGTTTGTTTTTTACATGCGCTCTGTCTGCCTGTTAATGGCTATGTTCTTATGAAATACATACTGCCTTGTCTGTACTGCCTAATGGAGTGCTGTGTTACACATACCAAAGATCTTGTTCTTAGTCTTTCAGTGCTTCAGGAAAATGATGTAGAAGAAGCAAGCAAACTCCTGTTTCAATAGAGAAAGTGTTTGTAAGCAGGGTCATCCCTGTCATACCCTAGAAATAAGATGAGAGCGGAAACTGAAACATCCTGGAGAGAGTTTAACTCCTGCTTCCGAGGGAGGCTGCCTGTCACTGAGGAGGTTGAACACAGAAAGCCCCAAGGGAAATCTGTAACCAAAGGTTAGGATTCTTTATTTGCTCTGTGTTCTTGTAGGCCTGGGAGGTCTGGGAAGCCTGGGCTTTGTGGAGAGCTGAACTGCCAGACCAGCGGGAAGGAGACACATTGCTCAAGTTCCACAAAGAACAGAAATGTCGCTTCTGAATCTCTGATGGTCTGTGTCAGGGAGAAAAACTCTGGGACATTGACAACCTTGAAAGGAATGACTGTTACCAGGAAAAGACCCTGATATTTGTATTTTCCACGTAAACATTTTTTTTTTAACTTGTTTCCTCTCCTGTTGTTCAGGCATGAAGATTCATTTAGAAATGATTGTAGAGAACAGTTAAGTCTGTTCTACCATATCAAAAGTTTAGCAATCCTCATCAGCATTTTAAACGTACTGGCATGAGATGCTGGAAGTTTTCCTTATAGGTTACTATAAGTATTTAGGTCAAATGCTAATTAAACATTCAGTATAAGGCTGCTTTTTTTTTTACCATGCAAGTTAAGATGAAGACCCACAAACAGGTTAAAGACCTTTTATACTGTTACAGTCCAGGTAAGTGATCTTCCACACAGTTTTGGAACAGCTCAAATATAAAAAGGAAGAAACTGACAAAAAAAAAAAAAAAAAGGTTATTTCAGTCTCGCTTCATCATTCTAAAATTCTTTTCTCCCTCTCCTAATCTGTAGTTTACTCTTACAAAACCATGTAAAGGAGGGGTTTTTTTTGTTTGATGTTTATCTCACTTTTCCAGTGAAAAATTCTACTAAACATCAATAGCACAGACAGTTTGACTAAAGCAACTTTGCCACAGTGAGGATAATAGGCACAAAGTGTTAAAACTTGGAAGGACAATTAGTGTGCAATTTTAAAATGTCAGAAACTGATTAGTTTTCATGATATCAGTTCAAGGTAAGCATGGAGATGGTAAGATTTTGTTTAATGTTCTCAGTGTTTTACAGGCACAGTCTACTAGTCCATGAGAGCTACGGAGTAACTATTAGTTTCTGCTCCTAGGTTGTAAATGCAAGTGAATCCAGTTAGAACTTTCTTCAGTGAGAGTGAGTCTGATTGCAGTGTTTCAGATTGCTGTCACTTTGTAGAGGCAGGTAAGTACAACACAGTAAAGGAGTGACTAGAAATTGGAGCAAGAAATTTGTATTAAGATCTCAAAGAGCTTTACTAACATTCAGTTCCAAACCACAGCCCAAACACAACCCAATTTTCCTTTATTGCTAATGGAGACGTCATTTCATTAACCCACAGCATGCTCCACTTGGCCGTATAGATGCCTCTCTATGTTATAGTATACCCATAACCATGTTGTATGCTGCTGTAAGAGATTGGGCCTGTGCCCAGATAAAAGTTAATACTATCTTAATATATTAAGCAGGAACGTTCTACAATGTAAACCACAGTTTAAAGAGGTAGCTACTGTTACACTTGTGTTTACAGGACCTTGAAAACAGCCTGGGGATGTAGGACATCTGAAAGTTTACTGAATCACAAACGGAACATGATGTAACAAAATCATCCTCTTGCAAAAAAAGGCTCATACCATTCTGAACTGTATAAGCAGGTAAAGGAATTTAATAATCAGTACTTGGCATTGGCAAGGCCTCAGCTAGAGAGAAAGAGTGAGCAAGCTGGGGTTTCTTAGCTGAAAGAGAAGTGGGAGCAGAGGCATAACTTTAAATAGATGAGACTGTTGCAAAAAGTAAGGCAATAAATTATTTTCCATGTCCATTTCCAACAGGAAAAGAAGTGATAGGTTTACACCATGGTATGGGTAAGTCAGTTTAGACTAGAGAATACCTTTTAACAGTAAAGGACAGTGAAGCACTGGAATAGAGCATTTGAGGAAATGTTAAGAATTTGTCCCTGGAAGTCTTTAAGAACAGGTTAGAGAAACATCTGTCAGGAATAACATAAATACAGCTGATCCTACTGACAGTAAAGGGAACTAGCTGACCTCTTGAATACTATTCCTGCTCTATGTTTGTTGGAATCTCTGAAAAAAAATCGTTTCTTTGGTAAGACTTCCTGAAGGTTTTCTAAGTTACAGCCGTGAGGATCATCTGTGTTTTGAATCAGTCTATTGGAGTCACTGTTTGTTGGAACTTTGCAGAAGGCAGCAGTGAAGGGACTAGATCCCACCCCTGTCCCTACAGTCTCACAAGGAACCCCATTTACAGCAGCATATCTCCAAAGCTGTTCAAAACTAGGCATCATATTATTGCTGTGTTATGGTACCTATTTTTGCATTGGAACTCTAAGGCAAAGGAAGGTAAAAGTACTACAACAAGACCAATAGGATAGTGGGGAATAGATGCCCTTCCAATTCCAAAAGAAAAATCCAGCCTGGCATGCTCAGAATTTATTTACCAGATGAATAGACAGCATGAGTAATGAGCTGTTAATTACTAAAACAGGAAAAAACAATAAGAAAAACTTATTTCAAAGTGTTTACAGACTTAGCAGTCTAACAGTCTTATCTCCCTTCCTCAGCTGTGTTTTCTGAGTCAGCATTAGTTAAATTTTCCAGCAAGCCCTACATGAAAGAAAGTGTAAAGGGTGGTTACGGATTTCCAGTCAGTGACCTCACCTTTGAGTGGGACAGTCAACACATTTGCTCTGACATTCTTTCTATGAAGTAGTGCAGTGACAGCTGAAGTTGCTTTCAAGAAGTCATCTCAAAGGTGGTCTGACAGTATCCAGTACCTTAACTTTTCTCAGCACAGGAGACACATTACCTTGAATTTCTTAATTTTCCAAGTTGGTGACAATGGCAACTTATTTTGAAGTTACATCAGCAGTGTTTTTCATCTGGGTTATGACATTCATGGCTCAAAATTACTTTATAACAGGTATGTAAAGTTCCACTTCTTAAAGTCTCCTAGTTAAACAGTAAAGTACTTGAAAAAAGTAGCTAGATTTTCAAACTAAAATGGGGGGAGTGTGTGTAAATGTGTTTCTGGCATAGGAAACCACAGGGATTTCAGAATACAGTGCAATGAAAACTACTCTAGGATATAGGGGAACTTTCATTGTTAGTCTAATTTAGTTACTGTCTGAATGCTGTAGCATTATTATCTAAGTGCTACAGAACTGTTTGTTTTAAAGATTTGGTATTACATTTAGGATTAAGTTCAGATCTATTGAAATGTGATTTGACTTTGTATTATTTAAAATACCACAGCAAACAGTTTTGTACAATCCTCAGAGAGCAAAACATGCATGAAACCAGTTCTGTGTGTCTGTACTAAAATACTATCTTTAATGCAAAGTGTTTTGCTCTGATTTGGCAATATCCTAACACTGTCTGGATTTGCAACATTGAAGAAAATGTATGGCAGGGATCTCCCAGTTCATCTTTAGGGCAGTCATGCCTGTATCCTGTTAATACAGTGCAAAAATTACTATTCTGTATAAACAATCTGTTTGAAAAAATGAATACAGGGAATTGCCAACATCAACTTTATCATATAGTTCTTAGATAACACTCCTCCCTCAAACATTATTATATTAACCTGTTTTTTCAATCAGGGTCATATAATATCCCTTTCTTCTATATGTTAGTGAAATTTGAATGTCATCTTCAAATTCCATAACTGATGCAATGTATTCTAACTGCAGTAGCTACTAGGATATCTGCAGATACTCAATATACATCAGAAGTTTCCAGATGTTTCACTGTAATTTGCAAGAAGTAAATGCTTGTTCTACCTATGTAAAAGAACATACACTATTGCTGCAGACAGTTGATTTTCTTATCTACTGAAAGGCTTCTGAAGGAAACTGAGCAAATCAGATGCTCAACTCAAGTCCTATTGAAATTCCACAGGATTGGAGTACCTAACAACAGTAGTCTCCTCCAGCAATCCCAACCATTGAATAATTTTCACTGGGGAAATGGAGAGCTTGAGTCTTAAGACTATTGCTTCCAGCTGTTAGGACCCCCTTTAGTTCTTCCCCAAGCCTCCCTCAGGGGTACCTACTCATGCACTCTCTGCTCAATTGGTCCAAGAGCTCCAGTTAAGCTCAGGACTGATCTCCAGCCGTGTCTTCAAGCTGTGTTGTAGCATGCCCTGTCCCCTCCTGTACTGACTAACTGACTGGGCTTCATGGAAGGACTCTGGACTTGGGTTGTAGGTAGCCTTGTCTCCAGGATGGACTTCAGGCATGTGTTATAGGTAGCACCATCTTCTGCTGTTCCCAGATGGACTTTCTGGATGAACCCTGCATCTGACTCATTGTCATGCTCTCTCTGGGGCTGCCAGTGAAACCTGCCACTGCCACCACTGTGGTCCTGTTGAGGTGCTGTGGGGACTCTGCCCTGGTCAGTGAGGGCAGTGTCCTGCCTGTGCTGTGGTCACCCTCAGCTCCTGGCTCCTCTTTCCTTGTGGAACAGCCTCATTCTTGCTGCTTCCTGACATCAGTAGCCAAAGGAAACTCTCTCTAATAAATCAGAGTAAAGGCTTGACACAAGGCAAAGAGATAGAAACAACAGCTTCCCTAAAAAAGCAGGAGGAGAACTCATGCACGATGAAGCCGATACCCATAGCTTACAAAAACTGAACAATTTTCGTCTTGTCCTATGACAACTTTGTCTTGTTGGGAGATTCTTCTGTCTAGGTCTTCCCACCTTTCTCAGTAAAATAGATTTTTCACACAAGACCCAAATACTGAGGAGAATGTCCCATTATTAGCAGGTTAACTGAATAAAGCAAAGCATAAAGTACAGCTATGTGCAGCTTGTGGACCAAAAAGGATAATATGCTTCTAAAGGATTAGTCTGTCTCCTGTACAAACTGAGTCGTCTTTAGAACAGAGTTCAGAGGTGATTGAAGAAGTGATGAGAAGACTTGAAGAGGCTACTCTTCTCTTTCTGGATTTCTTCCTCACACTGTGAAACCATCTGGAATTTAGATTGAAGCTGATTAAAAGGCTTAGCTAATTCTAAGGCACAAATTTGGTCCATGTCCTACAGTCACTTTTCTTGTCACTTAAGACTTAATTTTCTGGTACTGAATTTTTATATTATGCTATGTATCTATCATGAAATTCTCATGTAAAAATATTTGTCCTGTAACTGAATGACTGAAGACTGTAACAGTTTACAAGTATCTAGCAACCTTCTAAGGTTTCAGGATATTCCATTCGGTCAGCTGCTCAGCTTTATCTGAAATTTGTAAAGTTGGTCATTGAGAAACTTTCATTCTCAACATTGCATTAAAAGTTGTATTAATTCAAACTAAAGATGGGAAAATAATTGATTAAGTAAGCAATGAGTGAAGTATGAGCATAAAAAGTAGTAAGGGAAGAAAAGAATTAGACATAAACCATAGAGGAGGAGTGGACTTTTGAAAACTAAGAAAGAGGAATTGTGGGATGTGCCTCAGCAGCTGAGACAGGGAGTTATTCAGAAAACTAGAAACGATTCTCAAGAGGACTGGGAGAGTTGCCTGTTAGCAAAAGGGAGTCAAGAAAACTTAACACTGGAACACATAGAATAGAATAGAATAGAACTATTTCAGTTGGAAGGGACCTACAACGATCATCCCGTTCAACTTCCTGACCAGTTCAGGGCTGACCAAAAGTTAAAGCATGTTGATAAGGACATTGTCCAAATGCCTCTTCAACACTGACAGGCCTGGGGCATCGACCACCTCTCTAGGAAGCCTGTTCCAGTGTTTGACCTCTCTGAGACAGAAGTACTTTGGCCAAATTCAAGACATACAAGAGGACATTCATGAAGACAGGCTGGCTGAAAGGATAAATTTGACAGTGTGAATCATCTTCACACAAGGACTACTTGGATAGACTTGAGGTCCTTGATACCTACACACACATCTTCACTGAGCAACAGGGCTTCTCTGCATCCTCATGCAATATGTTTGGGCTTGTCTTAAAGTCAGGGCTGGATGCAGCCATGATTTGGCTATGGGGACTGCTCAAGTGTTCAGTTGGCTCACCGTGTGCCTGGGTCTACACCATACCAGAGTGTGTTAATGGGAGATCACAGCCTCCATTGCTGCTGAGATAAGTCCCTTTAATTCAATGATTGCTCTACCAAACATTTAAGTCCAATTAAGCTAAATGTAAGGACAGCAGAGATGCATCTTTTACCAGAAGCCATTTCCAACCCCTCCACACCTAGCAGGAGCAGGAGTGAAAAGCCTGCCTTTCTTTTAGTGCTCCACACAAGCTTAATCATCTTTTGATCCCCTCCTCACCATGGGAGTGGCTTGGTTGCTTGTTCTCTTTTCATTCATAAAATTCACTTTAACCTCTGTTGCTAAGAAGTCTTCTGATGGATCTACAGGCATCACTTCATCCTGTCTTGAGGATCTGTGGATTGCCTGTATTTTAATGCATAGATTTTATGCAGTATTCATTCGTGTACATACCTGGTGAGCACACAGTGTGAAAGCATATTGAGCAAGGAAGTAATACCTGTGACTTGGTTATATGAAATGTTTGCAATAAAATGTTGAAATGTTTCCTTTAATATGGCAATTACTCTATGTAACTCAAAAAGAAAAAAATCTTTTTTCCAGTATATGCTTCCAGTGAAATATGGAGGCAAAAGAGTAATATCCTTTCTCCTTGTCTGTGTCAAATCCTGAATTCTGCCCTATGTTCTTAACACAGGCTAAGAAAGTAGAGTGGGTGTAATCAGACCTAAACTATGCATTTCCTGGTGCAGGTGTCATGAATAGTGTGCCAGCTGTGGCTATCTAAAAAAGCTCCTCTGGAGGAGGAATGGGGAAAAGTGTCATAAATTCACCCAGCCTATCCCCTCTTTTCCTGCTGCCTGCCAAGCATTCAGTAAATGGAACACTTGACAGTGACTGGGGGCAGAAGCACCATGCCAAGCTAGAAAAAAATGAAGTTTAGGAGGAATAAGGAACATAACGAATGATAAAATCTTTATAGGTGTATTTCCTTATTGGTGTATTAATTCAACGAAAAATTATGTATAATATCTTTGATAGAATTCATAGTGGTAGAAGTGGTGTACTGCCAGAATCAGTGCCTCAGTGCAACTGTTAGTTTTATCATTTTTTTTTTTTTAAAAAGAAAAACAACCTGTCTGATTACTCTTATCATTTTGCATGAAAAAAATATGACAGAGTGTCTTTAGTAAGAAACTGACTCCAGGTAATGACTCCAATGCCAACTGTATATGCATTTAGTCTAATAACAACCAAACCCCTTAAAATTCTAGACTATTGTGTTAAGAAAATATGCTCTATTTTTAAAGTATGTCATCTTTGCTAGAAATTAGTTTTCTACTATCCTCAAGCTAGAAACTTTTAACAATGTTCAATTCAGTTGAATGTGATCTTAAATTCTTCATGAGGAACAGATGTTAATATTCAAATACTAACCTTGAATATTTATATCTAAATTACAGGTTCCGTTCTTTCACCTTGCAGGATCACAGGTGTAGGAATTTATCTTGAGGAGAAAGTGAATTTCTCAGAAGCAAGTACTGTATGTAATCAACTGAATCTACAGTTGGCAAGTAAAGACCAAGTTGAAAAGGCCTTGAAACATGGCTTTGAAACATGCAGGTATATGACATCAGTTAGTGTCTCATTACCTTCAGTGAATGCCTTTACACATATCTGAGGCTGGTGATAAATCTCATATTAAAAGGGCTGATGCTTTTTATTGTAGCTATGGATGGGTGAAAGATGGATTGGTTGTCATTCCTCGGATAACATCCAACAAGAAATGTGGTAAGGGCAACATTGGACTAGTGCCATGGCGTGCTGAACCCTTCAAAACATTTCAGGTTTACTGCTTCAACTCCTCGGGTATGTAAGCATGACAACTACATTTTTTGTATTTTGGTTTGGTTTTTATTATTTTTTAATATCTGCATGAAAAAATCATGTGAGTTCTTATAGTTTATTACAGTCTTACAGTCTTAGATGTTGTCAGGCTATACTTAGCTCTGTAGGGGGAAAAAAGCTTCCAGTAAATACCAAAGGTCAATTCAGTTAACCCAAATTAATGATTTGGTGCTGCCATGAAAGCTCTTGAAGAAGAGTTGCTTTTACCATTCTGTAATGTTGACACAAGGCTCTTAATATGTTTTGATTATTTAGGCACATTAATTTGAAAGACAGTGAATTGAAACTTTAAGCAGGGTGTCTGTGTGTGGTGTGTGTTTTCTTGCAAAAAGACCAAGACTGGGGTATTTCAGGAAAAGTTGTATGTTTTTTGATAAAAGGAAATGTATCCATTAAAATATAAGCTAGAATAGCTGAAAGACCATAAAATTAACTAGATTCCAAATCTATTATCAGTATAATCAAACAGCTTCCTTTAATATGCATCATCCTATATGTGAAAAGACCTGCCCTTCTCCTCATTTTCTGTCTATTCCCAGATTGAAGATACAACAGTGGAACTTGGGCCTTGATATAAGTTAGATCTTCTTAAATCTAGATCTAAGATCAGTATTGTTCCTTAATGACTTCTGTGGTATTAACTGAAAATAAGTATTTAACTAGCGGCACTGTGTTCCTGCTAGTGTCCCATATCTATAGTTATTATGTAACAACTATCCCAATAATTAGACCATATATAACATCACTAAGTTATTTCTAATCAGTCCCTAGACCTCGACAATGAGTTTTAGATAACAAGAGCAAGAGATTAGGTACAAAATCCTGAAATTTTTCAGGAAAGATGTGTGAACAAGGGTTGGAAAGAGCAGGAGAAAGATGGATATGCAAGATAGGCCCATGCCAAGATATAAAGACCTCAGACCATGTCTGGTGACTGTGAGCATTGGAGCTTACAAAGAGACTGAGGATAAAACTGTTAGGAAGAAGGTCATCCTTTCACCAGTGGGCCTTTGTCCATGAGCCATTTTAGTGAGGGAGGGTAGATAATACAAGTCATCGGCTTACAAAGTATCTGACTGCTTATAAGGAAGCACTGCAGAGAGAAAGCACCATTAAAAATTGACTTAATACCTAAGCTGTGTAAAGTTAAAAATTACATGATTGGGCTAACTTAGTTTTTCTCTACAGTCCATAGCTTTATGGATGAATGCACAGATGAATTAGTACTGGGCAACACGCTCCAAAAGCAGCTGATGCTATTGGTACTGTTATTTCTTCTGTTTGTATGCAATATGGTGTTTCAGGGCATGAAACGTGTCATTCTGCATCAGAAATGTTGGGTAGGTTGGGTAATGCTAAGGAGGTAGCAAGTAATTCCAATGTTTTGCTTTGCTTTAATTCAAAAAAATTATACTGTTACAGCATGTGAAGAAAGTTAAGCTTCCTGAATAGTTAGAAAATACCTTAAAGTAATGTATATTTCATATTGGAATGATTCTGCATTTCTTTATCTTAATTGCCAAACTGTTGCCTGTTCTAGGCATTTCTTAGCCAAAATATTTGACAGAAGCTCATTCTGTCAATTCTCTTTGTGCCACAGAAATGCCAAAATCATTTGAAAACTGTAGTGGAAAAAGTAGAAAGCCCCCGCCATTTAGCTGTTTTATTCTGCAAATGTAACTGCGTCATCAGACTTCCCACGGGGATTCATTTGGAGAACAGTACATAGTCGTTTCCCTGTTATTTATGTTGTAATTTGCTTGTTACTTTGGTGAAATTTTTATAGCTTTACAGAATATAGAGCTTCACTAGAAAAGAAGAATTTTCACGTTTTCACATGAGCCTGGTTCAGAACTCAGCTTTTCCATATACATATAAAAGTCCACTTGCACCCACGTTTTTATATCGACAACATTCACATCATTTAAATGACTTCATAAGTTTGTTTCTTTCTAGCCCTCATTAGAATCATGTCACTTTTTTATCTCTCACTGGTACCTGGTTTACCTGAAAGTTTTATGGTCTACTTTTATTTCCAGGAAGTCAAAGTACTATTCAAAGTATCAACAGTGCATCCATATGTTTTGAACATATACATAATATAATAGAAATAGTTTTTAATCTTGGATCTGCAGTTTAGTCTCCTCCTCTGCAGGAGGTCATATTATTGGTTTTTGTATGCATTTTTATTATAAGTACTTTTCAGGAAGAATCTTGTCATTGGTATGCAATTATAAAATGAGCACCACACTTGCTCAAAAAGGTGTTTAACTATGTAAGTAATGATAAAAGGTGTATAATCTGGGTTGTAGCTACATGTTTGTAATGGGAATGCCTGATTTGGGTAAGGCTTTTGTGAATAAACGAAGAATAATTTCCAGAAGGGAATGACTGAGGAACAAATTCAATAAACATGTGTGTGCAGTAAGTACAAAACTAACATCCAACACAACTCTTACGTATTTCCTTTCCCTGCTGCAGATGTTCACATTAATTCATGTAAACCAGATCCAGCTACAACCATACTACCTTCACCAAGTGCACCAACAGACTTGACTGCATATTCAGGCTCTGTTTTGACTGAGAACATCACAGCGGTGTCCAATGTGACTGAGTCAGAAAAATCCCTCAAAAATATAAGGTTTCGTGTTATATGTATAACTGAAACTATATTACCAACAGAGGGGACTACTACAGAAACACCAGAGGAATACTCACTGATTGGCTCTCCTAACTACACTTCCCATACTGCCTTTAAGAATGATGCCATTGTCTTTGGAGGTAAAGACCATATATGGTAGCTATTTAATCAGAAGAGCTAGTTACGTAGGTGTTAGTGGTAAAACTCTTTACTGCTATTTTTGTTTGCTACTCCAGCATCCATGTTGATAGAGCTGAACCTGGAGGCAGCATAGGAGCATTACAGTTTTGCAAAAGCAAAGGTTATAAGGCAGAGGATTTTAAAATAATTTTTAAGTAGAAGTAAGATCTTATTTTATACTTTTTGATAATATTTTAATATGAAATGGTGGAAGTTACTTCTGGTTAATGTGATTTGGGGTAAATACATTTCTGAGAAAGTCTTAGCAAACACCATGTGCTCCAAGTAATGGAAAACTCAGCAGGCTCTTAAAAACAAAAGAAGCCAAGAAAGTTTTAAGGAGAATTGTTGTTCTCCAGATAAGGAGGTGTTCTTGAGATATGAGGTGTGAGTAAGTAATCCTAATATACAGCAACTGAGAAATAGACTAAATATGAGGAAAAGCTTTCTAACTGTAAAGATAGTTAAACACAAAAATATGTTCTCTAGGCAGGTTGTAAAAACCCTGCAATGAGCAGATTAGACAAACATCTGTCAGGGATTGACTTAATACCTGGTTTAGTCTCTTGAAAAAATGAGCAAGAGTAACTAATCTTCTGAGATTCCTAATACCTCTATTCTTGAGTTGATGTGTATGTACCTCTTACACTAGGCTGTTTTTAGAAAAACCTGGGTTTATGGTCATGAGCCTTTAGAGAGTTAGAATTAAGTACATAGAAAAACTGCATGCTTATCTCACTCTTATCTCTAGGTATCCCCACTGCACTTCTTGTGCTAGCAGTCATCTTCTTCATTATTTCAGTTGTTCTAGCAGTCTGCTATATCAAAAAGTAAGTTTTTTTCTTTTTTATTCTCTTGGACTGAGTTAACGCCTAGAGTAGAACCAATGAATATTTTAAATATATGAGCAGAGAAGTAATGATAATGACATAAGAGTGTAACACAAAGAACAAAATCTTAAGCCCTGTTGTTATGCAGGTAGAGTTTGTTGTTGCTCTTGCCATTCCCCACTTTAGAAAAGGAACCAAAGATTAATATTTTCGATTAGTCAGTCACGCCTAGCGTGAAACATTTCCAATGTGCCGAAATAGCAACACTGCAGTGTTTCTATGTAAGCCTGTTTATGCAGTTTTATTCTTGTTTCTTTCTGTCAGACTCAAGGGAAAAGTTTTTATTCTTGGATTATGGTTGTGTTCAAAATAAAATAATTGTTGAGCTCAATTGTCATGCGTAAAAGATCTTCAACACAGTGCATCACTGAATCATATCCAAAAGTTGTGTGCATTTCTCACATCCTAGCCCAGATAGCTTTATCGTTATGTACCACGAATCCTGAATATACGTTGTCTGTTTTTAAAAAAAATAGAAAAATATTTCTTTAAAAAGCATACTGTTTGAAAAAGCATAATGATCTAGCATGCCAGTACTCTCTGTGAGACTTTTGCTTGACTGTGGCAAAGAAAGTTAATTCTAGATATTTTTCACTTCAGTTCTTGAGTGATACTACCAAACTATGTCAGTGTTTCTGCTTTACTGTTTACTTTTTTTCTGTTTAAAGGTACAAGAAAACCTTCCCATTTGCAAACAAGAATCAGCAAAAAGAAATGGTTGAAACTACTGCTCTCAAAGAGGCTAAGTCAAATGACAAAACACCTGAGAAGGAAACAAAGAATAATGGGAAAAAGATAGAAGAGTCTAAAACCAAGCCTGAGACCACAGTAAAATGTCTAGAAGCAGAAGTTTAAGGGAAAGAATGTACACTTCTTGATAGAAATATGAAATGAAGCACACAGAACTTAGCAATGCTTTTAAACATGGGTGATTGTAAATACTCATGAATGAATATTTTCTCTGTCTTATCATATGAAAACTCATTTTTTTAATAATTACATCTTTAGCTATACATGCTCTTGCAGAAGAACATGATATTTACTTGAAATAAAAAAATCCATATTACAGCTCATTTTTCATCTTTAATAAATAATTAGGAATATGCTGTTAACATGCAGTGTGTTAACTAGTTGCATGGAAGTCAGATCAATATATAATGAAAAGGGGTTTTTTAATCTGGCTGGAGGATGTCTGCTAACTTAATGTCTAAAATAAAATAATGATGCTGTAGCTCTTCCTCATGTAGATTAGCTTATTTCCATTAAGTAGTTGCATACTGTTTTTAAAAAGGCTGTTTACAAACAAAAGAAATTACTGTTTACAAGTGAGTAAAAAATCAAAGGATCAACCCACTGTCATTCAAATACCCAAGGAAGGGTACAAAGACGCTGATGTTTATATATATATATACACACCAATGAATAACTTTCTTAGAGATCTTAATCATATCATAATTTACTGGTTTATTTATTAAAAGCTGTATTGTTCTGCATCAGATATTTGATGGGGGAAAAAAAACCCACCTTGAACTGCATCACAACAGTTATATTTAAGATCTTTTGTGTATATTTAGGTGTGGCTTTCATAATAGAGACCTCGAGTGGTATGGGATGTTTACAGTGCTTCGTAAAAAATGAAGTATGGTAGATATGTTTGTCTGGACAATTTATTCTCATGAAAGCTGTCTCTCAGTAAAAAGCTCATATAATGATGTTATCATTAATGTTACAGAAGTAATTAGTTGTTATAAAAGAACATTACTAACAAATTATCAAATATTTTCTTGAATAAATCATTTGGATAACTTATTTTTACATGTGAAGGAGGTTATTATGGCAAAGAAGTTTCTTTTTAGATCAAACAGCTGAAAAAACATAGTCTTAAATAAAATAGCAATAGAACTGCTCACATATATTGTGTATTCTACAGTGTAGGGTACTTGGTTATGACCTTTCATGGTTTTGATTCACAGGAATTTAAAAATTGCCCAGTGGTTATATATTCCACTAGATAGTGAGTTATAGTGTATTGCTAATAGCATACTTAGAGATTTCCTGTGTTGTTTTTTGTTTTCTCTCTCTCTCTTTTTTTTGATAGCTCAGAAATATTTCATGGCTCCGAGTCTGGATACACAGTCTACCACTGCCATTAAAGCTATACTACTGCAGAAAGACTGTGATTGAGTACAGCTTTAAAAACCGCTAATTTCAGATGTCCATCAACAGAATTTCAGCAGAAAAATGTGCAACGGAGGAAAGCACTAGATACAGCCTTCCCACTCAGTTAAGTAATTCCTCTCCTTGCAAAATACTGCAGTAAAGCCATGTATCTCTCCTGGCAACCTGAATGAAAGCACTCTGTGCCATGGGAGCAGTGAGAGTAGACAGCAGAAATAAGGCCATCAGGAAGGGCCACAGCCAACACTTGTCATGACGGTGTCAGAATAGCAAAGGAGCTTAAGGACACAGGCAATACTAGTGGATTCCAGGTAATTTTGGACTTTTTTGTGATATTACAATTTCCCTTTCACCTCTCTTATCTGTGTTTTAGAGATTAGAAATTACCTGTTTCTGTATTTTTTTCCTTGCCACCAAGAGATATTTATCTATATCACTTCTCTTATTCTTCTACTAATATTACCTCCATTCCACAGGTATCAACTTCCTTTTCTCTCAGATTGTCTCATTCACACCTAAAGAAATTCAGAAAATTGTTCTCTAGTTCCACTCCAGCTGGAAGTTTGTTACTTCTGGTTTAGATCTAAATAAGGGCTTTTTTTCCCATCCTTAAGTGTTTACTTTCTAAAATATCTGTACTAGCTGAAATAATGAGATATTGCCTTAGCCTGTAAATATCTTGTTTTATCATGTACCTTAAAAACTCTGATAGCTTTCATCCTGACCTTTGCACTGACACCTGGCCAATGCCTAGTTTGATCTGCCTCTCCTTTCCATTACACAATTTATGCCAACACTACAAAGACTAAAAGGAGCCTGTTACGCTGTTCTGTATGTAATAAAAGCTAGCTATAAGTACTAGTCAACAAGTACTGTATTTGATATTGGCTGTATGTAATGAGTACAGCTCCGTCACATTTGAATTAGAAAGTACAAAACGTTCTTGCTCATTGTTTAATAGAGTTGCAAGGGATGTACCATTACAAAACAAACAGGAAACTTTTATTTAAGTTCTAGATAGAAAGTGTAAAAAAACCAAACGTTTAACTGGTAGTAGCAGAAACTTAAGAGAAATTATTATGTTTTTGACTTTACTCAAGTGTTGTGCTTTTTCTTATGGGACATTCTCAACAGCTATGAATTTCCTTGATGTCTCAGAAATTGCATTATGCTCAAGTATCTTGGGTAAATAATTAATTCCACCTTAGGAGGAGATCAGTTTGTATTAGTCATTTGACAGTAACACTACTCAGATTCCCACACTGAGGCTACAGATGTTTGCTGACCTTAGGCAAAGGGGGTGGTTGGCCTGCAGGAAATACAGCCAGGTTCCCAGTCCAGCCCAATCCCTGCCTGGATTACAGGGGTGCCTTTATCGTGGGAAATACGTGTGTCTGTGTGTGAACAGAAGTGGGCAGGAAGGGGAAGTACTACTCCTCCTCTTTAAATTAAAAAAAAAAACCAACCCACAACTCTAGAATTAAACCTTGAAGCACCAGGATGCAGATGACCGAGAGGATGTTCTAGGATTTCTGTTCCTAAATGCCTTGTTATCATTCATGGGTGTCGGAGTTTTTTCGTAAAAAGAGCAATGACCTCTGGCACACACATCCAGCTCCCGCAGCCTGCCCGCCGATCGGGGTGCTCTCCTGCCCCAGCCCGGCTGTTGGGGCAGGTTGAGGGGGGTGTTTTCCACCAGCAGTTTCTGGCCTGTGATGATTCCACCAGAGCAGGCACCCGGACTCCATGAAGTATTGAAACTGCTATTTCTTAGAGCGAACAGAAAAGGGAGGATAGTAGAAGTGTCGTGTCCCCTCGGACGCCGGGAACCCAGGGCTGTGCAGCACTGGGCTGGCAGGTGCTGAGGGCGCAGCAAGGCCCGGCCGAGCCATTGCAGGATTCCTCTCCAAGGGAAACTCCCCGCACCCTTTCTGCTGCCGAACAGAAAGGATGTTGAGGCGGGGCCCGCTCCGCTCGACGGTAACGCCATCGCCGGCTCCCCCGTGTGCAACGGGTCCTCCTGCCCCCGGCGGGGGGCGGCGCCGGGCCGCGCTGCGTGGCGGGTGGCGAGGAAGGCTGGCGGCGGCGGCGGCCCCGGCCCCGGCCCGGCCGTGCGTGGGGGCCCTGCGGGGCGGGCCCGGCGTCCGCCGTGTCCTGGCAACAGCGCGAGACGCGCGCTGACGTCACCGACCCGCGCCGGGAGCCGCCGCCGCCACTGCGCCTGCGCCGCTCCCCACAGCCGGGGCGCGCGGGGGAGCGGCCTCGCCCCGGTGCCCGGCGGGCGGCGGCGAGCAGGATGCGGGGCCGCAGGGGTGAGGCGGCCGCCGGGGCCCTCGGTCCGCGGCGGGCTGGCGCGCCGCCCGCAGTCACGGCGCCCTGGGGGGGGGGGGCGCGAGGCCCGGGCCCAGGGGAGGCCGTTGGGTGCGGGAGCCCCGGGCTAGGCCCGGCCGCCGCGCTGAGCCGGGCTCGCGGCCGTCGGGGCGGGAAGGGCCGGGCGGCGGTTATCCCGGGGCGGGGGGGGGGCACGGCGGGCCCCGGGGAAACGGCTGGGGGGGCTGGACCCCGCCCCGCCGCGCCGGGCGTGACGCAGCCGGGCTGGTGCGCGTGGCCTGGGCCGAGCCCGGCCGTTGGGAACGGGCAGGGCGTCGGGGGAAGGCGGCGGCCCTGCCCGGGCCGGCGGGGGCTGGCGGCTCCTCCTGGAGAGACTGGGAAGGGGGAGGCTGGTGGTGCGGCCGGCCTGTCCGCCTGCGGCTCTACGCGTTTCAGATCGGGAGGAACACGCGAAAAGAAGCACTTGTGCAGGCATCTTTGCAGGGGGGTTGGTCCAAACTTTTGTGCGGCGCAGTCTTACGTTAGGAGTTCAGTGCTCACACACGGCGCTTTGTTTCCTCAGGAATACTGCGCTTCAGCTAGAGGGGACACAGAAACTGGAAGATGTGGGATGGGCTGTACTTGAGGGGCAGAAGGTTATACCGCAGAGAAGTTGTGGTTCTGTGTACTCGCTGGGTGCGAGCTCGGCAAACGCCAGGGCTAGGCAGTGGAAGAGGGGATGATTGCAGGGGAATTTGGAAGGAGAAAAGTGCCTTGAGTGGGAACACATCCATCTGAGAATAGAAATTGGTCAAAATTCAAACATTAAATTAGAAATATATTCTCTTGTGTGAAATACCAGAATAATTCATAGAATGGTCTGATACAAACTCACTTTGTGTGCTGTGTTTTTCTTACACCGTGGCAAGATTTTGACAGCTGTAGACCATGTTCCTGGAGTTTCACGCCCAAGTGCAGCTATACGTACGTGCAGGATGAAGTTCTGGGTTTCTGTGATGTCTCTTATAAGGTGTTTGTAATGCACATAGTATCCGACTGCTCCATACTTAAGGTTGATATTCTGCAATTAGCTTGCTGTTGCAGACCTCTATCTTTAGAAGTCTTAAAAGGGTGTGAAACTACTGGTTTGCATTGCAAGTGACAAAAACAATCTGCATGCCTCTGGTATTTCAAGACAAAAGACCAAAGAGAAATTCTAGGGGAATGTCAAGTGAGAGGGATCAAGGGGAGGGAATGAATAAAGACTCAGAATCAGAAGGCATAGGGTAGATCCTTATGCAGGCTTTTGGAGAAAAAGATACAAGTGTAAAGGAAAGGTGAAATAAGTTAGAGAGGTTTGAGCAAGTCAGTTCTGCAATACATCCTAAAGTAGAGCGTTTTGTGCAGATAGGGAGATTTCTAAAGGGGTTTATACTGATGTGGATTCCTTGGCTTACCAGTTTAAGAGTGCTGTAAGAGTTCTTTTGATCTGCCAATGTCAGTCTGATGTCAGAAAGCTAACGCTTAATGTCTTGTCTGTGTATACACATTTGTCCTGGTTTAACCCGGATAGGGTTAAGTTTCCCCAGCAGTGTGGGAGGAAGCTCTAGCCCGGTTATTCATATGCCATGCTGACGTCATGTCCAGTCGTGTCCAGGCGCTCAGCGCGGGAAGAATCGGTGGTCGCGTGGGGTTGGCGCAGACGGGTTTTCTCTCACTGCTCTATTGGTAGATATTTTGCCCTGTGCATTGTTATTACTGTTATTCTTATTGTTGTTGTTTGTTGTGTTGCTATTGCACTGCTGTATTAAACCTCTCCTTATCTCAGATCGGGGCTTTGTATTTCACTCCCTTTGTGGGGGAGGGGCAGCGGCCGCGTGGTCTCAGACCCCGGCAGGGGCTAAACCATTACAACATTGATATGCTATTTGTAGACCTTTTGACTTCTGTGTGCACAAATATTTAGGAAAAACAAAGATTGTCTAAATTACCATTGTTGTCTTAAGATTTTCTTTCCCATTCCATTGGACATATTTATATGTGTGTGTTGGAGGAGGTGAAAAATCTGTATGAAAAAATTACTTAATATAAATATTGCTATAAACAGAATAATATATTTTTCTTCAGTTGTTAATGCCATATTCCAGTCTCTTCTAAGTGTTCTGCTTTCTTTCTGATTTGACTGTTCAGGTTGAGTTACTGTAGAATAATTAGACTGGTTAGTGGGTAGCTAAACTCTTACACTAAAAGAAATGAGGGAGTAGCCATTCATAAAACACACAAATGTAACTCTCTAAAATATCTTTATCAGAGACTCTACAAGTGAATGAGAACTTCTTTCTACGGAATTGAGGTGAAGAGCTTCACTATGGGTCAACAGATTTCAAACCACACACAAACTGTAATTAACAAGTTGCCAGAAAAGGTAGCAAAGCATGCCTCTTTGGTTCAAGAAAGTGGTTTCCTAACCTATGAAGAGTTTCTGGGAAGAGTAGCTGAACTTAACGATGTGTAAGCCTTACTTTGTTTTGTTCTTTTTTTCATGTTTTACAGAGAACTTGTATGCAATATAGTCTCCTGTGCTGGCTAAGCCAGAACTGGCCATCCAGTTTTGAAACGTTTCCTTCAGTTCTTAAAGTTGCTACAATGGTTGTAATTACACTTCAAAACCAAAGCCAGTTCTCCTCCTTAAATTCGCTTTTCTCCAATACTCTTCTTCCAGCAAGTGTTGCTTCTCTCTTAGAAGTTCACAAGAGATAGACTTTTAGCAGTATCTTTTTGTTAGCATTAACTGTCTCCCTCACTGTTCTCGCCTCCACCAGCCACCTAAAGATGCAATGCTGCTTTCTCTCTCCCTATCGCTTTTGGGAGGAAGTAGCAGTACGAGCCCTACAGAGACAGCACAGCTCTGTGAGGAAGGCAGCACCTGAGGCAGAACTGTCTGTGACCGTCTCTCCTGCCTCTGTGGATGGGCAGTGTTGTCCCTCATTAGAGATGTGCCTTACTATCTGACACCAGGGACCAAGATAATCCCAAACAAAAGGCTGCATAAGTAATTACGATTTTTCATAACCTGCCTTTTGTTTGACTGATACATTGATGGTAAAAAGAAATGAACAAAAAAGCAGAATTGTCATTTTTACCCAGTATTTGTGGTATAAAATGGTACGAAGTGGAAACGTACGTGCTGAAAAGGGGCTTTGTAGCATGTGACTTTTGGTAGCCTTTGATGTTTAATGTTCATTTGTATTCAGTTTAGAAATTGTCTTGTAGAGTGACCTTCAAGAACAGATAACTGTCTTCTGGGTAGACACATAAATAGATTTTGAAGAACATTATGTTCTCTATGCCTGAGAATCTGAGCATAACACAGTATAATTAACTCCAAAATATTGTTATTCAAGGCTTTTTTTATTTCTTTACAGTTCAGCCTGAATGTAACATAGTTTGTTTTGATTCTTACAGAATAGACCTTTGTGTCTGTGTTCCATTAAAAAAAATAAAGATCTCAGGGTCACCTGAAGCTTTCACCTGACTGCTTCATTATTAATATATATCAACAAAAACACACCTCAGCGGCATGTGTTGGTACTTGCATGCTTTTCTTACATATGTGGTAAGGAAATAACCTTTTTTAGATTGGACCACAAGATTGTATGATTACTGCAATAAATAGTGAAAGTATATATAAATTAAAATGTCTATAAAGGACACTTTCTTGCTGATACTGGATCAAAAGACTTGCACATAATTTTCTGAAATTTACTGTGCAATTTAAAGTGAAATGGACTGTGTAATTTATACTTAATGATATGCTAAGAAGGTCATTATTCTTTCATTTCATGTCTCCAGGCAATATTGATAAAATCTCTTTAAGAATGAAGAGTACATAGGTGAACAATAAATAATACCACAGTGGCTGAGGTTGCTGATCTTTGCATGTCTAGCACATGATGTAAAACTGATGGTTTCTTTTTTTCAGTACTGCAAAATTGGCTTCTGGACAAGACAAACATCTGTTATTTGAAGTGCAGCCTGGTTCTGATTCTTCTGCTTTCTGGAAGGTGGTCGTTCGGATAATATGTACTAAAGTAAGATTGTTGAAAATTTTAATTTGATGGGGTTTTGTGTACAGATATTTGAGGACTGTCACTTTTACTGGTAAAATCCAACACCTGCTACAAATACTTTGAGTATATATTTTGATACAGATGATGTATTCATGGATACTATATGAGATAAATGACGTCTTAATTCTAAGTTTCTGCAAAAAGCAGGTTAACAAAAACATTTTCGTAATGAAGTTTAAAGGAATGATCTCTTCCAATGGAGCGCTTACAGCCCATTAGTTATGAATTCAGATGATTTGTGAGGTCGAGTCATGGCAATCAAATAGTACAACACACAGAACTATATAGATTGGTAGTAGTAGAATTTAGTCAGCAATTCCAAGCATTATTAGTTGAGCTAGTGTAACCATATATATCCTGATTCCTTAGAAAACCAACATAAAAGTTAAATGTTTAACTTAGTTTGAAGACCATGACAAAACTTAGTAAGTTTGCTCTTCTTAATCAGGAGATTTTTCCTCTCTGTATCCTCTCAAGTAACATCCTTCAACGGTCCTGAACCCACTCAGCAACTTTAACAGGCAGCTTCACTCAAGCCAACTCTCAAACTTTGTTTGAAACTAACAGTTTGTAATTTTCTGTTTGCTGTAAGTTTTCATTAAGGCAGCCATCATTGTAGGCTGTTTTAAGTTCAAATATGAAATTACTATTTTTTCTGTTCTTTGTTCTAAGTTTAGCCCATTTTTTAGGCATTAGGTCCCTACTCACAACTTAATTCATTTGAGTAGTGATGGTAATTGTCTTGCCCTAAAAATGTATTCATCATGATGAAACAGCTGTGTTTGCAGGTCCTAACTCTTACTGAAGCAGGCTGCAATTTGCTGACATAGTGATGGACACTTGGGAAGGTGGCTACTGCCATGAGAATTGCAGTGCATTAAAAGAATTTTGAGCAATGTCAAATAAAAATCTGAGATGTAATTGTAAACAATTCTTATATCTTAAGATAAATAAAACAAGTGGCATCGTGGAAACTTCCAGAATCTTGAACTTGTATCAGTTCATTCAACTTTATAAAGACATCACCAGTCAAGCAGCAGGAGTTCTTGCACAGAATGGTACTTCTGAAGAAGCTGCTGAGAATTTGACGTCTGTGTCATCTTGTCAGGCCAGCTTGTGGATGGGAAGGTATTTTGATACATTCTAGCTTCTGACCACAATTACAACATAAATACTTTGGAAGTTGTGTGTAAAACCTGAATTACAAACACGTAAGGATCAAAACCGCAGGCTCTTGGCAGATGCAGACTTTGTATCATCACAGACATAAAGAGCTCTAATTCTCTTGGTGCTACCATACCTTAGCTTCAGAGCGGTTGTTTCAGTGATCAGTTCTAATAAAATCTATATAAAGGTATATGTTGAATCTCCTGAATAAGGAAATGGAATCAGCTGCAGCTACAAATCTAGGGGTTTTGACAGTGTTTGTTTAAACGGATTTTGTTATTGTTCCACTTAAACTTTCTCTTCCTCTTTTACATTTTGGCATGTGAAAGTTCCCATCTGTTGCCACTAGAAGCTCATCAATTATAGTAATAATTTAACTTGTAAGACTGGAAAAATGTGAACTGTCTCACACATGTTGACATCCTGCTTTGTTAACTAGAGGAAAAACAAAAGACTGAGGTCAACACCTGCAATAACTTCAGTTCAAACTGAATCTCACAGCAAGAAGCTTGTCACCCTTCCCTGTGTGGAAGTGTTGCTACCAGTAATTCCTTACTTTTAACTTTCTGAATTAGTTCAGAGTTCTAACTCAGTTTTAGTGAGGTAGAGATAGGTTTTATAAGAAAAAGTGGTATGGTTCTCTGTATCAACCAGTGAAGAGCTGGTAGCCAGTTATTTTAACAAAACAAGTTGCTGAGGTAGTTAACTGTCTTCAGAATGTCACTCTCCAGCTGTGAGAAAGAGAAGGGGGTTGGCTGTGTTGTCATTCCACAGATAGAGCCCACTGTTTTTTCTAAGTCAGTGGATTGCAGAATGTGGTTTTTTCATTTAATTTCCTGGTTTTGGGGGGAACAAATAATCTTAAATTGCTGGCTGTTCTGAGTTATTAAAATGCTAGAATTAGGTAGCAAAACATGTTTGGGAAAGCGTATTTTCCTGCTCTTTCTCAAAGATACATGGTCATACTAGAACACACGTATATCTGGAAATGGCCTTTTACTTCAAACAACCAAACCTAACAAATGCAGATGCTTCTGCAAAACAAGTTCATATATTGCTAAAGTCAGTGAGTTGATGTAAGGTTTCCTAGGAGAGTTTCTTTTTCAATTTTCAGACTTTGAGATGGGGATGATGAGCATCCTTTGTGTTTGTAAAGTTCATTGCTTGAGGTATTATTAGACAAATAACAACAAAAGAGTATACTTTTCTAATATGCTGGTAACATGCTGGAATTTAGTGAGCTTGTATCTTATCCAAGTTTTTCAAGTCATTAAGGAAAATACAAGCTGAAGCACCTTCAAGTATTTTACACTGAGGAAATCTTCTGTTTTTCTGTTATATTCTCCCATTTGCCTAAATTCTTCTAAGCTTTAGACATTTTTCAGCTCTGCAAGAGCTAGCTGTCACTGTCCAAAAATAGCAAATATTATCTGTTTCATTCTTCTTCTTATCTTAACTTCTTCCACTGGAATAATACCCCGTTTTTCTAGATCATCCACTTCCTATTTGGTGCATTCCAAAATATCCATAAGTTGTTTGTCCTTTCTGATAATGAAGAGACAAACATTTCCTTAGTTTGTCACTCTTGCATTTTACCGTTTCTTCAGGAACTTAGTCCTATGGCTAAACCTTAGGTTCCAGAAACTTTATAAGTAGGGCATCCTTTTTAAATATAATTGCTTGTGTATACACCAGCAAATCTCAAAAATTGAAGTTTTATCAAAGGTTAGAGTTCCATGGGAGAGGAAAATGGAAGGGGGCAAGTCCAAAGCACATAGTGAGCTAATCAAAAGCCAGGTTTTTTGGAAACTGTTGTCCTCACAGTTTGCGAATCACCATCTGTAATTATGCAGAAAAATCTCCTAGCCTTCTAATTTCTCAAAAAGCTAAGTGAAAAGAAAACCTACTGAAGAATAAAACAAAAGTTGGTTTTATTTTGTTAATTGCTGTCCATTAGCTGGCTAATCTGTACAGTTAAAAAATGAGTCTGTGTTTGACAAGCTCCCAAGATACCTCAGCAAAAGCAGTCTGGTCAGTAGCTGTTCAGGTGGGCTGTCTCTCCTGAAATGCCATTCGTTCTAGAATGCTACCTCTGTGCCCCAAGTCACAGAGGGGATCCCCAAATCAGGATTTTTGGAAAACCTAAAAATTTCAGAACATATACTTAGCTGTCTTGGAAGTGAGCCATGGCTGTAAAATTAGGGAACTTTACATGTCTAGTTAGGTCAGTGAAAGCTGAGGATTCTCTACATCTTTTCATGCTTGAGAAGTCTTGATAACGCAAATATTTGAGTTACTACTGTTAGGAACTTTAGATACAGATATCTATTATTTGGGAAAAAAAGAATGAAGACAGAGAAAATGAAAATGTCTGTCCTGAGGAGTGACCTAGTTTTTAAACTTATGCACACAGACGAACACCTGGAAGCTTATCTGGAAAAGCCATGGTAACAGTCAACTTGAGAGAGAGTCCTGATTTGAGGGAAGAATCATGAGGAATGTATTGCAAGCTAAAACCAGCCTTTTCAATCTAATGAGCAGTTTAGCTCTTGGCATTTTGATGGCATGTGAAAGTGAACACTCATTCTAGTAGTGATCCTCTCAACACGCATGTTTTTATGTAGGATATAAGCCAGTACACAGGAAGTTGACAAAGTTCATTATGAAATAGCTCAGCCTGCCACTGTGTGGAAGGAAGGCAGATTCTTCTCTTGTCTTTAATGTCAGCAGTGTTTCTGTTCTTTTGCCCAGTCTTGTGGTGTGTAACAGCTACAACTTCTCACACTTCCTTGTTGGTATGAAAAAGGATTTGCATAACCCTTTGCAACACCAAAAGCACCACATGACACAAAAAAGTAAATGCATATTCTAACTTAGTTTAGTTCAGTTACTGCTGTTTGTTGGTAGCTTGAGGCTGTGCCTGCTGACATAGGCCGGGATGATGTGTCTAGTCCATTCACAAAATTACGTGTTCCTTGCAGATAAGCACAGGTGTTCCTTTATGTCTATCACTAATTCTTATGAAAAATGTGGTAACTAGTGTAGTTACTACTAGGGCACAAATATAAAACTTACTGGTTATCTGGGAGAAAATACTGTCTTCTTTTCTGCAGGGTTAAGCAGTTGACAGATGAAGAGGAGTGTTGCATCTGCATGGATGGGCGTGCTGATTTAATCTTGCCGTGTGCTCACAGTTTCTGCCAGAAATGCATTGATAAATGGTAATACATATTAAAGGATATTCATTATTTTATAGTATGTACTGGTTATCTGACATGTTTTGGTTTGGTCTGACAGTTTCCTTAGTTCCCATATAATTTAATGGCTGAAGGTATTTGCAAGTTAATGTACCTATGATACATAGATA
The DNA here is from genome assembly GCF_031877795.1 of Strix aluco. NCBI lineage: Eukaryota > Metazoa > Chordata > Aves > Strigiformes > Strigidae > Strix > Strix aluco. The sequence continues at coordinate 774,839 of NC_133946.1, read as the reverse complement.
CATGAGTAAAATCAGACTGCAGCAGAAGGAAAGGATTTCAGAATTTGTAAACATCTTATGAAGAATTTAATTTTGAAAGAAGAGAAGTGAAAGTGCTTTTCAGCGTTTGCTTTGTAATTTATCTCTTTTTATTCTTGTAAAATTAAATCATTGTATTCTTGCTCGAAAACTAGAGAAGACAGTATATGCTGATGCTGGCATGTTATGCTTCACAAAATCTCATTAAAAGCTTTTTAAGGAAAAAATCAATAGTTTGTAAGACTGTAAATACGAAGGCAATTTGGACTGTCTTATCACTTATTTGGGAAATAACTATCAGAGGGATTTTTTTCCATGTATTATGATTTCACTTGAAATGAATAGTATACAGTTTACTCATTTAAATATATCAGACTTTTCGAGGAAAAGATTTTTTTCTCAATAGCAACGCCTTCAAATTTATGTATAACGTGTGTCTTGGAGTATATGTTCAGCTTCATAGTAAACTGAACAGCTTTTCAGCTTCTGCATCTGTCTGATACACCAGTTGTTGGAAAACAGAAAAATTGCTTTGTGGAGAAGTGTAGCTCATCTCTGACCGTGCAGAAGACCTATAAGGATTAGGCAAGTGTTCTGGCAGTCTAGCATTATTAGGTGGTACAGATACTCTGTTAAAGGCTTTTTTTGACTATTTTATGCAAATGATTATGCATTTAAGTCACATAATTTGTGCATAAGAATTTGTTTTGTGGCTTTTTCAAAGGCTTAGCAAGGAAATTACTCTTATAATACCATGCTTCCACAAGGAAAAGTGTAGTAAAAATCACTGGATCTCAGAGTGTAACTAGTCATCTCTTTTCTGGGAAAATATTGTAACATCTATCAGCAATACAGGACTTAGTTTAGTGACTGTGGTGGAGAGCAGATTTTATTCTACTTTGGGTAATGAATCAGCTGAACTCTTAACTAAGCTCCAGTTATACCGTTCTTTTTTCTGATACTCAGTTTTTAAGGTTCACCTCTTATTAACCGAAGCATATAACAGAGGCTCCCAGCTCAGAAGCGTAATTGTTTGGACCCCAGAGTTAGTCGGTGGAGGGGGAAGGGACCAATTCTAAACTTCAGTGGGCTGAATGACCCAGGAAGAGGGTTTCTTTTTCTCTTTATATAGGAAGCTTACGGGGACTGGGTTCTCAAGTACCTTGGCTGAATATCTAAAGATAGGAAGAATTAATTTAGACCGTAGATTTCCATTTAAGATTCTGGTCAGGTAGCTAGATGCATTCTGTTTAACCTAAGCAAACTTGGTAATGAGGAACGTGACTCCAAACTTACCACATTCAGAATTGTTGGCCAATCTTCCTCACAAAGAAGTTGTTTTTAAAAAAATACATAGGAGGTCTAATCCAGTTAACCTGATCATTCTTGGAAGTTCTCACTGGGTTGTTCTGTTTGGGGTTTTTTAATATGTTTGTTTGGGAGCTCTTCTGGCTTTTTTTGGCCAGGAAGAGACCATCAATGAAAAATACTAATTTCTCTGGCTTCCTGACAGGAGCGATCGTCACAGAAGCTGTCCTGTCTGCCGTCGGCAAGTGAGTGGGGCAGGTGATTCTTGGGTGGTCTCAGATGCACCCACAGAAGATGATATCGCCACTTACATACTTAACATGGTAGATGAGGTGGGCCAGCCTCACAGACCCTGATACTGGCCAACAAGCTGATAACAGAGAAGCACTTGAAGCTTTTGTTTTCATGAACATCTGTTTTTTTACCTCTCATTGCCGTTCTTCCACAGTCTTTTACTTTTCTTCTTGGCTGCTGTGAATCTACGCTGCTTTTTTAAAACACAGGTTGTATGAGCCAGTGTATGTGTGTGCAGTCTTAATTATTAATCTGTATTTTCAGTAGACTCTTTGATCATTAACAAAGTTTAACAACAACTTTTGATAGTAATTAACAGTTCAACTACTAGATGAAGCAATTTATAACAGCACAACTACAACTGCTAACTGCTGTTGGCACATCCCAGTGTACTGCTACAGAAGATGAACCATGTCCGATGGTTTGACTTCACAGTTCTTATCCTTAAAAGCACTCCCTCTTAGTTTCATGACAAATGTGAATAAAGATGATGTGTTAGCACTAGTGGTTATTAATTTGAAATTTTACTGCTGAAACTTGAAGATGTCCCACTGCCGGTTCTTCAGTAGCCAGTTATTGCTGCTTTTAGTGTTTATAGGTACTGATTTCAATCTGATCTGTTACAAATTTTAGTATTAAGTATTTTAAATCTGTTTTGGAGAGTGTAGGCAGCTCTGTAAGTGTACTTGTGCACTCCCTTTATTCTTCTAACAAGATTTTCTCTTAGAATATTTTTTTAAATATATTTATCACAGTCTTATTAGCTTGGAGACATTAAACAGTTTCATACACAATATTAAAAAAAAAAAGTAAATCGGTTTATAGTTTCTTGATCAAGAACAGCCAGAATTATTTTTAAACATTAGGCATGTCTGAAGAAAATGACTTAATTTGAATTAGGAGTTAAGGTGTAGTTTAGTCTGATGCTGTGGTTTTATCTGCTTCTCTTGAGTTTTTGAAGTGATGAAATCAGAGTTATAAGGTATACTAAGAGTTATAAGCTGATAATCTAAGTAGGGGTGCTGTGCTTTTTACCTACAAGTGCAATATGCTTTTATGTAGCAGGGAGAAACTTCTACTTTAATAATAATGTTGCTTGCAGTGAGATGAGCATGTGACAACTTGGGAAAAGGGATATTACACCTGGAGTGCGACAGTGTATTTCTATGTCTAGCAGAGTAAAATCTTTGAAGAGCTGGCTTTAGACAGACTAAAATAAATTGTTAGGAAACCTATCTTAAGCCCCTTTTGCATAAAGAGTGTTAGGGAAATCAACTGCTATTGTAGAGAATTAATTAATGATTTTTTTTTAATATATATTAACAAATACTACTCTTTTAACATGAGGCTATTGAGTGAGAAACACTCAAGTGTAGCATTTGAGGGAGTATCAGCATAAATCTTGCTTACTGTAAGAGTGCATTTTTAATTACCATACTTCGTAAAATTCGGTGATGCTATAAGGCCTTTTCTCACAGACAGGTTCTGAACTGAAAGGCCTGTGCATATCTAGGTATACACATTTTGTTTTTTCTTAATTGGCTTCAAAATATTTTAATTATGTTGGGGACCAGATCTTGGGAATTTCTCTATTATACTTCTCTTTGTTAAGGAATATGCACAGCATATGGCACCCATTTGAGCTTGGCGTATAGCACAGTTGTCAAATTTATAAGACAGATAAGCAACGTACCCTTCTTGTGTGTATCATCTAAAAGCCACTGTGGCTTAGTGTGTAAATCTGTAATTTAACTATTGAAAAATCCATTTATGAATGTATATAGCTTAGAACTAATTTTTTCCCTTTGTTAATCCTTTGATATCAATGAGATACTATTCAGAAAAATGTATGGACTGTTTGGTTGCATATAGTTGTTATTTGGGCTGAAAATTACTAACGGTCAGGGGTTTTCCACTAAAATATTTGCAAATATTCCTAATCACATACCAGTTTAGTTTCCTTTTGCTTTTTCAGCTTGCATTAGTCCATGTTCAGAACTTTAACCTTTGAATTTCTTAAACTTTTTATATCACTGGAACAGAAAGAGCATCTAAATTAAGGCTTCAAGCTAACTTTATTTTTCAAGTGTTTCAAGAATTATACTTCTGAATTGAGATTTTATAAGTTGCCTTTCTGCTGAGAACTTACATGAACTTCTTAAAATGTAATTTTGTAATGATGCAAACAGGTTGTTAATTGCAGCATAATGACACTTGCAATTACAATATAAACTAATGCAAAAATTATTTAAATAGTGAAAAAGTAAACTTTGTATTCTGTACAGCTTTTTAAAATTAAGTTGCTGTAATTCATACTGCTGTGATATAGGTACTGTAATGTGTGCCTTGTAAAATACATGTACTGGATGTTATATGGGATAATAGGTACATTAATACTGAAAAACTAGTAATTTGGTACTGGTTGGTACTACCTAGGCTGAAGTGCTACATTTAGCAAACAATTTTGGAAAAGGAATCCCATTGGCAGGGAGATGTCAATGGGTTCCAGAAGCTAGACCTTGAATATGTGAATTACTGTGAATAGCTGTTGGTGGGGGGCATTAGAAGAAACTAAACTTTCTTGTGTTCAGTGCAGATTTCTTACAGGTTTAATGTGAAATTGTGATTTAAACACTATAGATTGTATTAATAGCTAAGGACATTCCAGCATATTAAACTTTGTGTATGAATTGTGCAATAAAGTTACTTTGGAAGAAATGTCAAAGTTCTTTTAAGCTTAAGGAATGTCTTGGCTTTAATACCACAAAAATCTGAAAACTGGATTTTAATCTGAACGCAATGCCATTGTACAGGTGGTGTCGTTAAAAGTATGCCATTATGAGTCAGATGTGATGTTAACGAGGTATCTTAAATGCAGCTCTGCAAAAAAGACTCACTCTGATTCTTTTTTTTTTTTTTTTTTGGTCAAAACAAATACATTGGAACATTATGCAGTGATGGGAAAAATTAAACAAACAACTTCTTAGAAGGACAGTATCGAGGAGCATGTTTGGGGAAAGGATTTATTTTTTTTCCCAGACAAGTGTGATTTACTTTTTCCCCAAGTTATTTCATTGCATTTCTGACAGTACTTTAAAGCTTAAGAATGCTAAGGTTTGGAGTATTCCTTCTCAGATTTTCCCTGGTTTTCAGTAAGCATTGAATTACATAATTAATGTAGGTGTTTCCTCTGTCTAGTTACTTGGTTTATCTGTTTGGATCTTTTGAAACCAAGTGAGAAATGGGAGAGGAATTCATTAACAGATCAGGGAATTAAAGTTGGAAGACTTAGCAGTTGTCAGACACAGCAGGGGGCAGGTGTACTTGAGGAATTAACAAATGTTTATATTTACTAGGTTTCAAGTTTAGACACCATATTAATGTAAGGTGTTTCTTTTTTTAGTGGGAAATGGCATGTTTAACTTAGGTATCTTTCCTTCAGAGAGAATTCCATATAGAATTATAAAGCTTTTCTAATCCATACTCATTCCAGCTCTGGAAACAAGGCAACCAGTGAGATCTCTGTGCCATAGGTTTGAAGTGAACTGTTAAATTCCACCCCTGTGTAGCTGTATGTGCCAAATGCATTATTTTTAGAAGGAACATCTTGGCTATGGTTCTCTGTGCTTTGTGTCCCGCAGGCTCCTGGAACAGTAGCCTCCTCAGGGAGCCTTAAAGATGCTTGATGTAAGTGGGAGCTGTATGTTAACCTGTCTGGCCTTAATTCTTGACACTGCATATATACAATTCTTTAATTTTGTATCCACTAAATACACATGCTCTGTAAGGGAAGTAATTATATTGTGACTAATATTACAGTAAGGAATTATTTTGTTTTTCTGTTGTTAAACCATTCTTGAAGATAACATAAGGTTTTATCCTCATCTCTTTTAAATGGGTGAATGGAAGTCTGCTTTCTTGTGTGTCTTAAAAAATAGTAATTTCGAAATGATTTTTTTTACTTTTCATTTCTTCAGATGTGTGGTTCTAAGGCCCAGAATTTATCATACAGCAGCTTACTCTAAAGAGGAGCATTCTTCTGTTGCTGTGTGTAGCTGAAAGTACTCTGAATGGGACAGTGCTCTTGCCCAGTAAGGGCAGCATGTGATCGCCAGGTAATGTCTTTGCTGTGAGCTTGCCTAGTTCCAGTGAATGTTGTGTCTGTGAGGGATCTGACAACAGATTGTCTGTCCTTAATTAGCAGATGATTGCTTACCTATTGCTTGCCTCATTGACCTAACTATGTGTGGCAGGTGCATCCGCCCAATGAAAGCAGCTTCTTGGCTGCTGAAGTGTAGCAGCTCCTGGCTGCCTTTGTTCTCAGGGCCTTGTGGTAATTGGGGCCTTTGGCCAATGGGAGCTGCTATTGACTACAGATCAGATTCACCTGGGTTTCAGTGGAGTCCCCTGGCGGAGCCATTTTGAGCTTGGCCCCTGGAGCTGCACACTGTGGTCGAGGACTCTCCCCTTGGGTCAGGATGCTGCCCGAGGAAACTCCTTGAGGTGACTTGGGTCTGGACGCTGCTCTGAGCAGTCCTTGAGGGTGAGAGCTCTCGCTTGTCAGGTGAGTGATAGAGCATTCTGGGTTGCCCTTAAACCCTAGGGAGTTGTTCTGTTTTCCTCTCACAGACATTTGAACCTGTAATTTACGGAGAGCTAGTTAACTGTGTTAATAATTTTTTATTTTTGGTGGTTGGTTGCTCATTTGGGGGCGTCTGTAACACTATGGAGCTTGAAATATTAAACACTGGGCATGGGTTTTGTAGGCCTGAAATTGATCAGTTTTGTGAACTTGCATGGAACTTTGCCCAGTGTGACTCTGGTAGAATGAAGAATACTATCCCACGGGTAATTAAATGAGTGCTCTTCGGTGTTACTTAAGCCTTACTTAAAAGTACGAGGTGTTTTTACGAATTAAGTTTAACCTGCCCTTCTAGAATTGATTGTATGTGGAACAAGGTAGGGTTTTGATACAAGTCTCTGCTTCCATGCTATGTGATTCAAACCCACTTTAACAGACAGACCTACCAAAAAATATTTGTGTGAGATGGTACCCCTTAATCATGGTTAAAGATTAATGAAAGAGCAGTGTTGGTGTCTTGCTATTATATATATACTATTCTCTGTGCTGTTTAATATTGATATTTAGGGCTCTGAGAGGTATGGGAGAGAAATACATTCTTCAGTGACAGATAAGTCTGTACTCTTGTGCTTCACGAGTGCTGCTTGTGTACTGAAGGGTTTGTGTACAGAAAGACACGTTTTAATCTTCATCTAAAAAACTTTTATTACATTTCCTACTAATTTGTGTTAAACTTTTTCCTTAGAAGTCACTTTGACTCTAGCAGAATGTCTATGATGATATTAACTATTTATTTCAATTTGTCATTTTTTGGCTTCTTAGTTGTGTTCTTTTTGTCAGATAAAGCTGTTCTGTGTACTGCTTAAATTGTTTCAACTGTGAGTGTCAGAACTGCTTTCCTGCTCCCAAATGCAGGTGTTTTGACTCTCAGTTTAATACCAAGATGAGGTGCCAGGGTGAGGAAGAGGTGTTGCACACTCTTACCCCTGATACCCAGTTTGGATGAGCAGGGGCCCCAAGAGGCTGGGGGTCACCCCTGCATGACAGTTTCACTTCAGGACTTAATGCCAGGTCTTCTGTTGGCACACATTAGAACAGCTGGTTTTCATGAACACTGAATTACTTTAAGTCAGCTAAGGTTTTAGCTCCTTCTCCTAAATATTGCTTATTATCTTCTCTGTCATCTCCACTGGTTTTTTTCAGTTTTTATGCTGTGGTAGTCTTTAATTTGGGTTTAGTCTTCTGTACTGCTAACAGCTTATGTGCATAGGCTTTTAGTTCTACTTAAAGGTGGAGATCTTGAGAAACTACACTTTTACTGAGGCGCACACACACAAAAACCCTAACCATATTCTTTTGTAATTTATTTATTTGTGTAATGATTAATGCTTCCACAAGAGGCAAAAGATAATCGTCGTTCCCAGGCACAGAAAGAAAAAGCAGTTTTTACAGATATCCCTCCCCCCACCCACCTTTTTCAGACTTAGATTTTAACTAGGCAAATAGAACAGAAATATTTAGCCACAAGTAAAGAACAATGATATGAGAAGATAAAGTAGCTCTGGGGTGAGAAAAAAAAATTATATTACCCAGTGGCAGAGCAAATGCTAAAGTGACATAACAGAATGGAAAGAGTATCACTAGAAATTGTTCAGATAGATTTGTTGTAAACATCAAATAACCATAATTAATCATTTTAGGTGAAAGTATAAAATGCTCTGAGCTAACAGATTTAAAGAAGTCTTGAATAATGTTTGGACCTTAACACCAATGAAATGATGAGAGAATAGGATGTTCTCCCATTCTGAAGAAACACCAGCAATAATGTGCTTCTAGTCCCTGTCTGAGTAAAACACAAGCTGTGGTGTAACCAGGCTTGGTCTCAACCCTGTTGCAGGGAGCAACTGCCCTGTCTTAAATTTGAGTAAATGTGTGCAACAGTAATTCAGGTATCAGTAACACTTCATTACAGACATACCCTAAGACTGCAAGGTTATTTTGAACAGCCATACGTTAGAACAAAAGTGAAACTTAAAGGTGAAATTTAAGAACTGAACTTGAGAATCAATAACTTTTGCCTAATTAAAAGATGACCAAAAGAGATGGAGTAGTGGAAGCTTGAAATAATGTCATTTTTTTCCCCTAATTATAACACTATTAGCTCAATTTATCCTTAAAAGCAGCACACAAGGAAGCACAGAAAGCAGAACCTGTGGTCATGGCCACTTGTGTGTTACTGTTACTATTGTCAAAATCTCCATTACTGTCCATTAACTGAATATTCAGATCCAGTTTTGGTTTTTTCTTTAGTAAGAGCTACAGACACATTAGAACCTGATGTGTTTGAGGTAAGGAAAGCTGGAAAGGTATTAAACAGACATGAATTTGCTATAGTATTAAGAAATCTAAGTAAGAAATCTAAGTAACAACAAAAGCAGCATTAATAGCGATCTTCAGGTGAAACAATCCCAAGTAAAGCAGTGTTTATCAGATGAAAATACACAATTTAAATTCTTCAAACCAAGCATGTTGCTTATTCAGCCTGGACACAGATGCTTTTCTTAGGTAAATAATGTTATGTTGATAATTTATTAGTAAGCTGTACTAATGAAAACAAGATGTCTGCATTTTATGCAGCTAAAAGGTTTGAACCACTGTTTTCAGACTTCATCCTAAGAAAATTACACTCACCAATCCTGATAATATGAGCTGCTGAAGTTTCTAACAGTGAGGCCAACAGGCATTGCTGACTAAGAACTTTGGACAATTTTATTCTCATACAGTTGCGCAGTGTGGCACGGTTTCACACAGGCTTTAGCTGCACAAGGAATGCAGTATCTGGCACTTGTTGAACACTGCAGACGTTAGGCTTGGGCACTGAAGAGCTGGGGTCAAGTCTCCCGGCACCTGTCTGCAACCATATTCTGGATGAAGAACGTCTGCAATCAGTGCAGCTCCCAGCATCACGCTGGCTAACGGCCGCGGTGACGGCATGGCCCGAACTCTGTTCCTCTGCTGCGGTCTCCCTTGGAACAGCCTTAACTTCCAGGCTGCTTCCTAAGGGTCTTTAGGTTTATTCTCTCTTACAGGGCTCTTAGAGGGCTGCACAGCTACAGGAGGTGATAGGGCATTCCTCCTTCCCTTACTTTGGTGCCATTTCCCTGCAATCACCATTTGGGACAGCAGGTACATTAAAAAAATGGCCTTGCAGGTATTGCTTTGAACGGCCCCAGCCTGAGGAGAGAGCGTATGTCTTCAATGCATATATACATTTATGCCATCAGTGAGTTGTTTGGTACTGGTGATGTCACAGCTGCTACTTCTGGCTGCATTTACAAGGGAAAGTGAGACCTGATCAGTTTTTGAAGGATGTAGGTGCCCAAGCCCCAGGAGAAGGGTCTGGCCTAGGAAATAGAAGTGGCCCAAGACATCTGATGTAGTAAAACAGGCAGGGTTCTAGGTCTAGTGAGGCTTGATTGGCTAGTATTCACTACTTCCTTTTTCTGCATTAATTCTGAATTCCTGTTCTAAGATGCCTAAGTTCCCTATGTATTATCTTAGATGCCCAGGTCTCTAACCGTAGGCTCAAGATCCTAGCTTAGGGCCTACAGGCCTTCCAATTAAGTAATGTTGCACTTAGAGGCATCAACATCCTCTGCTACCCCTGGACTCAAGTCAAATAGATGCTATCATGTTGTTACCTTTAAACCTTTCTGAATGAGTAGTAAGTGCCATCCATGAAGGATGATCAAATAGAAGAAAGACTGAAAGTTATAAATATTTCAGTAGCTGTATTTTACTAGCCACTCCATCATAAATAAAAAGTTTACCATAACATGATTTGAAATGACATAGTTCAGGTGGGTTAGCGTCTGTATAAATAGACTTCTCATTCAACGCTAATTGACTAAAATACAAACTAACACAAATGTGTAAAAAGATGGCAGAAGTAGGACCAGAACCCAGGTCTGGAGTTTCTACCACTGATTTATAAGAACACTTCCTTTGTTCAAGTAAAAAATTTCTCTTTATATGCAACCAAAATTATCTGCATAAATTTCCAAGTAATTTCAACTGGCATATCCACGTATTCCCCTTACAAAGCAATAAAAAAAGTGTTCTTAACTTTCAAGGCAAAGTTTTCATGATATAATTAGACTCATTATTAAAATGTACAATAGTGATGATTTTGACACCATGTTTTCCACTTACTAGATGAAAAAGTATTAATCTGCTGTTCTTCACAGACATCCTACATGACAACAGGAAGTAATTCATTAGTCATTAAACAAGACTACCGGATTTTATTTTTTCTTGTTTTCCCATATAACTGCTGAAACATTAAGATAAAAACTGTCAGAACACCTTCCAGAATGAAAGGGTAGCCTCAAAGTTATGCACTCCATACAAACTGCTAATGAATGAAGGGTTAAACTTACAGGTGCTAAATGCCATGAGGGCTACTGAGCCTAGCAGGACAAACACAGGTGTGTGTGGACTGTCAGGACCTGCAGGAGCACAAGGTGCACCTCACAGATGCACTACAGATAGTCTCTGTTGGTTTCCAAGCTACAATATAGTGCACAGTTAAGACAGTATGAAACAAATATGACATGATTCTGAGTTTGCATTTAATATTTACAGAAATCTTACAAAGTCTGATGTTTGCAGAAACTGAAATTTTTGCAATGAGAATAACGTGGTAAAAGATAACAGCAAATGCTGTTTACCTTCCATAGATACTCTGTTTTTCTCTGTTCTGTTCAGTTATGTCTTGGTAGCATCAAAACAGATGATTCAATGTTAATTAGCATCTTATCCTGCTTAGGAGTGAAATGTTCTGGTTTCTTTGAGTTTGTAACTACTTCGACAGAGTAGAAATCTCTTCTGTTCTCATAGCATCAGACAGGAAACTAAGTTCATTGCACAATGTCTCATACCTGAAGGCCATCCGGATCTGTGCAACATTTGTCTTTCGAATGTCATTTCCCTCAGGCCCTTCTTTACAGTAATTCACCCCTAAGAATTTCTGCTTTTCCTGCGAACAGGATTAAATGTAAAAAGGAAGAAGTTAGTTCAACTGCTTTGATTTATTGTATACCTGAGTATTTCTTAGTGAATGACTCCAGTGCAAGTGAAAAGAGCAGCTTCAACCAGCTGGCCGTTGAACTCTACCTCAGAGTCTTAACCTGTTTTGGAGATTTTTAAGGCCAAAGTTTATACGTATAATTACTCAGCAGTGTGTTGAGTCTGGCTTGCTAAAACCCTTTCTGCTACTGTTCGGTCTTCACTACTCCATCTTTCATGTGAGAGGTCAGAAAGAGGCTTAGGTTTCTTTTGTTAGTTAAATGTTGCACAAGAGGAAAATTAGTAGTTATCACTAGAGAACATAGGAAGAAACAAGAGAATATATTTGTCAAGCTCCTTCACATACCAGCTACTTAAGAAGAATGTTTGAAAGTGACATAGAAGAAAGGATGCTCTAAAGTAAGTCCTAGAGAAAGTCATGGATGTGTAGAATTTTAAAGCCGAAAGGGAATGTAATTTAATCTGACTACCTCTCTACACCAGAATATTTTCTGTAATAATCCCTTCCAAGCAAAAACACGTCTTGCTTATGACAGGTAGTTTGTTTTTACTCAGTGCAAGACATCATGTATAAAATTACTGGCAAAGGGATCTCACTCAAATAATTAAAGGTTTGGGACTGGAGACAAAACTGAGTATAAACAGCCACCTGGACTCTCTGCATGTTTTGGGAATTCCAGAACAAAGCTAATGAGAAAAAATGTAACGTTAATACTTTAATGTAAGACTGCATAGCAGATAGTTTGCGAATGTTGCTCAAAAAAAGGATAGGGATGTGCACAAATACATCACATAAGCACCTACTCTTCAATTGTCAGACTTCTGACTTCTCAGCTCCTGCCTGCCCTAATATTCACAAAAGAGATATTTTCAGCCACAATTACCTTATCTGACAATCCACTCTGTAGCACGCTGTTTCTTGCTATTTCACACAAGTCACAGGTACTTAGTTTCCACACCTGGGCTGCAATAGCATATTCTTCCATGAGAGCTTCCTGTATCACCAAAATGTTTAATATTAAATGATATGTAAATAAGATGTAAATGGAATATGTACTCATTACTAATTAAGGAATTTATACATGCTCTTTAGATAGCTGTGAAAAATTAGAGGTTTAAGACACTTAGCATCACCATTATTAACGAACAGAATTGTTTATTTCAAATTTCCCAAGGGTGACTGTTAAATAATTAATAGGCACTGGGTATCCAGTTCTCTTAGTCTCAGAAATTGCAGCCTGCAGTCCAGATCCTGAGAGGCATTTATTAGGCAATTTCAAATGAGATCCCAGGGTATATAAACACCTTGGAGGATCTAGTCGTAGATCTTTAATGAACATGTACTTAGACAGATAGCAGGGCAGTTTCTCCTCACAAGGAAGCTGGGTCTGACTCTAGTGGGCTGTCACCGCTGACACGGGGCTGGTGCTGCGTTACATCCGCACAGAAAGCCCCCACAGCAGCTCTCTGTCTTTTCTAGCAGAGACGTTTCGTGGGCCAGAAGCGAGCCTGGGTGAAGCACGCCAGACAACTGAGCTATGTACAGGCCACACCGAGGCACAACATCACTCGGGGCAGTGCCAACCACAAAATTGGGGCATCAAAACCAGTGACCAGGCAGTTCTGTCCTGCCAAGCCACTCAAGGGCAAGAATCAGCTTCAATTTACTGAGCAAACAGCTCGTATGTCATCTTCAGAGATTCCACATCGTGGTTTTGTAATGTACTTCCCCAGATTTATTAGTAAGGAAACTGGACTTTCCTGGCACTCTAGAGGATTGTTTATGAAGGCTCAAACCTCCCTTCAGCCTCATCCTTCATTCTATACTTCAACAGCCAACACTGGAGAGGCAAGAGTACAAAAGAAACATAATTAGGAAGTCAGACATTTCCCTCTGAAACCTAACAGTGAGTAGTAGACTGAGAATGAACAATGAATGAAGTGACTGAAAGACATGAAACTTTATATCCTAAGCAATGATACAGAACAGCTTTCAGGTCATTCTGGGCCTACGTGGTACTGTTGCCGAATTCAAAGACAAGGGTTTTTGTAATTCTTACCTTTGTATAATGAAACTGCATAGGATCATCTGTGGAGAGAGAGACATGAAGTCCCTTATGTAGAAATTCCCGTAGTGGATTTTTTGAGTACTCCAGGAATAGGCTATTGTTACTAAGTGGAGACATAGCAATGGGTATTTGTGCAAGATAGTAAAGATACTGGAGGACAGGACTCTGCAAAAAAAACCAAAAAAACCCAAAAACAAACAAAAAACCCCCAATCAGCATTTAATGGTACTATGGGATAATGATGAAAAAAAGAAGGTTTTTCCTTGGATAAAATAGAAACAGCATAAGACCCCCAAAATTAGGTTGACACTAAACCAACTTCTTTAGAAAATACTTAAAAGTCTGAATTTTAAATGTTACTGATCTTTATAAATTATATTCTTCATTATATGTCATCATCTTTTTGAAAATATGGTGACTAATGGTACTGTAGATTAGTAAGTATATATGACTATTAAGGGCACTGCATTTGATACTAACTGCATAGCTTCCCCCAAAAGCTGAAAGTCACAGATAAGACATGTAAGAACTGCTAAGCAATTTGTTCTTTTCAAAACTTCAGTCCAATAGGTAAATTCTAGGAGCAGAAGTTTTAATTTATTAGAAGTCGTGTGTTGCTATTGCACATAATATAAATAATCTGTGGTCACCTCATCTTTATTACAATTTTTGGCTTAACCAACCTGTGAATCTAACAAGTGTCTTTATTATTATTATCTGCTATGCCAGGTTATCGCACCAGGCTAAGCAGGAGGGAGTGAAGAGAATGTTTTGATCACATACAGTCTTAGAACTACTCTGTCTGGGTCTGATTTTAGGAATTACTGCTTTGGAGCATAACACCAGACATGACTTTAGGCAGAATTTTTCTTAGTTCTTGGATATGTTGAAAAATGCAGAGAATTTTCCAGCATTAACCAGAAAATCCAACTTAGAGAACTCTTTCAAAAAAATCACAACGAACGCGGTGCAAGTCTGCCACCCACTGACAATGATTTTAATTACAAAACGGTGGCCTGGGGATAAATTGTATGATGGTTTCTATGAACAGATATGCCAGGAATGATAACATTTGTCCTGTTATAACAATCAAGTTGTATATAAAATATTTCTGTGTTATACGGCTATGTTAAATTTCGTGATCAAGTGACCCCAGTTACTCTAGATACAAATAATCAAAACCTTAATGAACTTCTGAATGAACCTTGAAGTACAGGGATGCCAGTCAAGGAAAATGATTTCTTCCTGTACAGAAGAAACTAGAGCTTTCCTTAAATTCTTCTGGGACCTAAACCAGAGAGTAGTAACAGGTCTAAGCAGTTTTTTCCATGTAACTTTAGCTCTGCTTGGAGTAACCAAAACCAGGTGCTGCCAAGTCACTGACACATCTGAACAGTTGATCTTTCCTACAAAGACAGTGCTTTAAAATATTCAATTAGGAAAAGCTGTATTTTTGTAGCTTAAATAAGAAATATGAAGTTCAGCTGAGCTTATTTATTTCACAGAATCACAGAATGGTTTGGGTTGGAAGGGACCTTAAATATCATCTAGTCCCAACCCCCCTGCCACGAGCAGGGACACCTTCCACTAGCCCAGGTTGCCCAAAGCCCCGTCCAACCTGGCCTTGAGCCCTTCCAGGGAGGGGGCAGCCACAGCTTCTCTGGGCAACCTGTGCCAGGGCCTCACTACCCTCTCAGGGAAGAATTTCTTCCTTAGGTCTAATCTACTCTCTTTCAGTTTAAAACTGTTACCCCATGTCCTATCCCTACACTCCCTGATACAGAGCCCGCCTCCCCCCCCCCCCAGCTTTCCTGTAGCCCCTTTCAGTCCTGGGAGGCCACTCTAAGGTCTCCCTGGAGCCTTCTCTTCTCCAGCTGAACACCCCCAACTCTCTCAGCCTGTCCTCACAGGAGAGGTGCTCCAGCCCTCCAGCAGGTCCATGTCCTTCTTATGTTGGCGACCCCAGAGCTGGACACAGGACTCCAACATCAGGGGGTTTCTGATCAAAGGGAAGATTTACTTGTGCCTTGCTAAGAAAATTAATTTTGGGTTGCTCAGATAAAATCCATTTGGTGTCTGCTGTCTGAACCAGTGACTGATGTCTAAGCAGATAGTGATTAGTTTAGGTGACCAACCAGGCAATACCTTCTTCAAGAGCAATCCATGAGAGATGTTGTCTGCTGTCAGAAAAGCTGATACAAGGTGTGTGATAGAGCCGGCTTCTCCACAGTGAGGTCGAAACAGAAAAGTACACATGCCTCTTTCCCTGGGGGGATTAAAAGCAAGTTCTACTAACAAAAAATGAACTGTTCATCTATTTTGTATATAATAACCATTAATACAGGAATTTAAAAAATAAGTTACACGTTCTCATACAGTTTGACATGGAATTTAATCAGGCCTACCTGTAGGCTGCTGTCAAAAGGGGCAAGTCCCTCTAACCCAAAGCCCTTCTACCACCTGACATATTTGTGTTGTCTTCCTCCTTTCCTTCCCCAGTTACCTCTCATTTAGCAATTGTTTAGCTACTGGGTGAACAGTTACTGAACTGATTTCAGTTGAAGGAACTGGCAGATGGAAAGCTAAGTGAACTGATGCAACCTGTGGCCATGTAATTCCTAGATTTAAAATGAGGGACAAAGTGGAAGCACATTGCCAAGAGTTGGCTAACACTACCTAGGTGTGATGACAACCTGCCATCTCACCAGGTTTAGTGTAGCATAAAACTACACCCTCAGTAGCACAGAGATGATCTAGGAGTACTGGTTATTACACTAGACTTCACACTATAATTTTTAGAACTATTTTTATCATCTATATTACAAATGATTCTGGCTTTTAGGTTATAATGATCACCATTATTCAGTGCAGACACATGTCCCATAAGTATCTGGAGATGTTCAAAATAGAATTTCAACAAGGACTGCTAGAGTATAAGGCAGTTCTAGGACGGACGTTTAGCAACATCTCTTCTGAAAATGGAGGTGACTTCGCCAATAGTACCAAAATAGAAAACAGTCTTGTAACGGACTGGCTGTGGTGCCTCAAATAGTCAGCATTTTTTAACAGGGTGAACAGTTTTACTGATGCATTGATGAACTGTGTCATTATCTCACCTAGCTGTAAAGAGTATTTAATGATTATCTAGAGATATTTTCGAACAGTAGCTGAAATGATCTTGAGGTAAAAAAAAAGAAATGCCTAAGTTCTGATCTAGACACTGACTTAGATTGAGACCAAGATTATTGATTTTTCTTTCTGGAAGCTTGTAAGAGAAAAATTACTACTTACCTCCTAAGGTTGTTTAGCAACATGATGTTCACATACATATAATACAAATAATAGCTATATGGGGGATTCTTCTCACTGGTCCAGAGGTCAGGGTTAAGGCTCTTGTCAGAGAACATATGGCCACTATGTTTGGATTCATCATCAACACTGTCAAAGCCAGTCACCTGGTAGGAGAAGAGATTCACCGAAATCAGTATTTTCAAGAAGCAAACTTCAACATTACTTACTCTTGCTTCAGGACTTTCTTGTAAGAAGCATCTGGTCCTTTTTCTTCATTTCCCTCCTTATGCTAGCAGCCCTGCTGCTCAGCCCTCCTACCATACCATGCGGACAGTAGGAATAATGTGTTTTCTCAAAGGAAGTTTCACCCATTGTTTTCTTTTGAGACAAATAGGAGGCCCAGGTGCACAAAAGCCTTCAGACTCCGGGGGGGGGGGGGGGCGGGCAGGTCATGGGCCTGTAAAACTCCCTCAGATCTAGATTATAGTCCTTTGAACTCATCTGCTTTGTTATTTGAAAAGCAGCTGAATGACAGAGGCTCCCAGGAAACCTCAGAGTTCTGATTTGGGGGATACTCAGAAATGTCTTTTTTAATCATGTCCCAGCAGCTACATCCCCACCTCTCTCGAGTCCCATCAAGATCTACACAGTGCTTCCTTACAGTCATCTCCTTTTTGGAGGCCAGTGCCAGAGACAAGCTCAAAGTATGCATCCTGGATTATGATGCTGTTTCTGTACAAGAAGATGTGAATGTTTTTTTGGTCATTCTTTATAGAAAGGATTGCTGAGAGGACAAATAAATAGCTGTTGAGCTGCTTCAGAGGAAATATATAACAACTATTTGACAACAGGACCTTACCCGGCTTTTATTAAATTCTGTGTCAGGGCTTTAAAACAATAATACAAGTAATCTATGAAGGAGGAAGCTTTTTTACTGTCTGGAAACAGCTGTGGGAAAAAAAATCTATGAGGAGAGGATCCATTTCATGTGAGACAAGAAGTTCAAATATACTTACATATTTGAGGAAAAGGTGCAATTCTTTGTGGTCTTTGGGATTGATTGTTGCTTCAAACAAAGGTACAAAGATGTTCTCCAACATCTTCCCAAAACTAGGTAGAATATTTTTAGACCTAAATATGTCACTGAAGGGAACAAATATACACAGTTGTGACCACTCTTTAATCAGCTTATATTTTTCCTCCACTTTTATATTTTCTATTATTTGTGTATATTCAACAGATTCAGTTCTACTAGGATTCAGAAATTCAAAGTTTATGTCAGGGAAGGGGTTGTCTCTATGCTGTTTCCTGCACTGCCTGGCACTCTGCTTTATCCAGGCTCTGCTGAAGCTCCCGAGTGCTCCAAAAATAGTGACAGTATGCATGGGTAGATGCTGTCTCAAGAACAGTGACCCCTTCCCTTACAGCCACTGAAGGCTAATAGGGGAGATACGGAATTACCTCTTGTGAAAGATTCAGTTTTCCAAAGTTGTAACTACTACAAATGAAAGTAGAATGTTCTGCTATAGTGAGCCTCTCAGAAGAGGGACAGTACTTCAGTGTGTCATAAAGTGCATGACAAAGTGTTGACTCAGATGTATGGAAGAAATTGTTACATGAGAAATTAAAGGAGATAAACTTTCTCCCTAATGTGAAACACACTCTGGGACATACATGTGACCGCAACAGCTCTTTTTCTACTCATATTTCAACTAAGCAGTTTCAAAACATGAAGCTCAGATATTAAGGCTGACAAAATTATCATGGAAGACTCTATTATACAGTATTAGAAACAAAGAACCATTTAATAAAGTCCCAAAGGATGCTTAAAAACTAAGAAAAACTGATACTGATTTAAGCTTGCAAATCAGCAATCTGGGTTGCATTTCCAAGTTCACTGTTATTTAGTCACTGATTTGAGGAAGTTTGATAACAGTTTTACAGATCATTTTCTACACCTTTATGGAATTCAAGAGTTGATTTATTTTCATTACTAAACTGTATTTTAACTTGCCATTGAATGCAGCTTAATTTCACCCATTTGTAATTTTTGGTTTTAGTCTCTTCAGACTTACATAAATAATTCACAGTAGTTTTGAATAGCTTCATAAAGAGTAGTCATGTCCTACACCCCCAGACTGTCAGGAAAACTGCAGCAATGGTCAAGAATAAATTTCCCAGGCTGTTTCTTATAAATAGAACTAGAGGACAGCTCATAAACCATCTAAAAAATATCAGAAATTAAAACAAATCATTGGTATGATTTCAAACTGTTAAAATTACCAAGAGCTCCTGATTACTTACTAGATTCTGGGAACCTGAATTATCCAGCGCATATTAGGGGAATAAACTTTATGCTTAATGAACCATTTTGCCAAGTTCAGCCATTCATCTGGAGACCGTCCATAAATGGATAAGCGGGGTTCTGTATACTGGTACTTACTTTCTTCTAGTTCACGGGCTACTTCCTATTAAGTAATAAATATATTTGCTTTAATATGGACACTGAAGATCATTTACAGCTAGTAGTATATTTATCATTGT
The DNA here is from genome assembly GCF_031877795.1 of Strix aluco. NCBI lineage: Eukaryota > Metazoa > Chordata > Aves > Strigiformes > Strigidae > Strix > Strix aluco. The sequence goes on along the minus strand of NC_133946.1, from coordinate 755,645 downwards.
ACTTTCCTCAGACCAGATATAACTGTACTGCCACCCTTTAATGATAAAGGGAATCTCTTGTCTATTCATCCATTATTTTTTTAGGCATCTGAATATTATACTAGCAAGCTATTGCAGATATAATTTGAGTATAACTGTAACACCTAGATTTAGGGGACAATATTCTTGTGCAGTTATTACTAACACCTTTGTAAGACATGTTTAAAATTGGTAAATCAGAATTATACTATTTAAACTGTAGTAAATGACTACATATAATATGCAGACCAATGGAGAATCTGACCTAGAATCCATGGGAGCAAGCAATTGTAAGGCTATTAATTTTAGACAAGCACTTCTATATAAAGAGCAGCTGACATCTAGTTCATGTCGTAAGAAATGAATCTGAAGCCTGTGCATGCACGTGAAGATACAGATCGATGCAGAGGCGCTTCTCTAGCTCTTCCTTCCCTAGCAGCTACCACTAGCCAACTACATCCTAACAAAATATTAAGCCAGTGAACTGATCCTTGGCTGCTCTCCATTAGTTTGAAACTGCACACAACTCTGCTTTGAACTCATACACAGGTTATGTGTACGTGTTTGTAACTCATAAAATTATTTAGAATGCAGCAGTGGCTGATTTAGCAGAGGTCTTTCTCTGATGAATTGCTAGAGCAAGCCCAATACTTAGAATTACTTAACCATAGTGTTAGCTCCAATTATAACATCAAAAATCTTTTACAAACCTTCATTTCTCTACAGTTGGAAAAGCTTGAAACTTACCTTGACCATACGAGCAAAATATTCACCACCAATGTAGTTCTCAGTTTTCAAATACAAGTCCCTCAGCTCACTAGCACCAACTGGATTGTACTTGGAATTGAATTTGTCAAATCGATGAAATGTTTGACGACCCTGGAGGAGAAAAAAACCCAAATAACCATGGTTTTAAGTATGCACAATAGTTTATAAATTAAATTCCCTAGCAATAAAAGACATAAAAAATACCTATAGCAACTTACTTCAAATGTGCAAAGTAATGCACGAGTTCAAATTCTAATTTAATAAGTTATCATGCAATAACTGTAGAAAACAGAATTTCACACTTAGAAAACTTTAGATTTTTCTCGTTTATTTTGTCATTTTAATAGACTTACTGCATGGACATCTAAAGAGTCTACAGTGAGGTCATAAGGGTCCATGTGAAGGCTTTCAAAGACTTGCTTTAAAGTCGTCTTCTTGCCTTTTTTCTCTGCAACAATCCTGTCAGGCTCCGTTTGATACGTGTGCTTAATAAACCTCAACAAGTGTTTCTGGTTCATGCAAGCAGCAGCATGGATATGAGTATCAACCTGAAATCAAAAGGTTATTCATGCTCATCATCCATATACATAAATTAGCAAAGTATCTATGTCAGTGACAACAATGACTAAAGCCTTGTAAAATATTCCTTAAGTAACAAATGGATTCATGCCTAAGCAAGGCAAAATGTTTCAGAACCATGAGATTTTGGTTTTGGAGGAATTATTCGATAAGCAGAACTATAAATAAAACAGCTCCCAATGAATAGTTTCCTATTTAAATAAAATTTTCAACAAGATACATTATAAGTGCCAAACACAGAAACTGGGTTCAGATTAAATGTGATACTTCCTTAAAGGACACACCGATCCTTCAGTATCCTTTTATTTCATCCATGATTCAATGATGTCTTTCTAGTTACAGACTATAGTTATAACCACCCTCTCTGACTGAAAGGACCTGGAATTCTCAGTCATTTCCAATAGCATAATTGATTTTTGTATCTCAACCACATGAAACATCTTAGGTCACTAGAACTGCAAAATGTACATGAGAAATTTTGTCACTATTTTTTCCAAGTTTAATTATAATACAGCAACTCATAATGCTGACAGATTTTTCAGTTTCTTCAGATCTCTTCACACACTAAGGGAAGTGCAAGCTTCACAGAAGGACTGACAGTATTCCCTCAGATTTTTGTTCAAGTCCCATTTTAAAAAAAAATTGACAAGAACCAAATGGTTTCCACAGGTATGCTTTTCTTTCGCCCAGAAGCTTGCACTGAGCAGCTTATATTAGAAAACAGTCCAAAGAAACAACTGATGAGATTTGGGGGTTTGCTTGTTGATTTAAGTTTTCCCTTCAGTATGTGTAATTCCTTAGGTGCCTCCAACAGGTATGTAAAATGAATGTGTTGCAGTTCCTTGCAGTCAGGGGTTTATTATCTTAATGACACAGTTAAAGAATAGAAGAAAACCAGGTATTTTGCCCAACTACTTCTTGTTTGAAAAGGCAGGTAACACTAATTGCAGTTACTTAGGACCAAGTAGGTGAAAGGGGAGAATAGCTCTTAGCTAGGATAATGGCCCTAAGGAATCTCAGCACAGCACAGTCCAGCAGAGCTGCTGCTCCAGTGTCCATTTGCTCTGAATTTCCATGAGAAATTTTGATTGAACAACAGAATAGCCTAATGCATGTCCTAGGCAAAACAATGAAATTACTCTACCAACAAATTCCTATCAATTTAAAACCAAACAAAAACAAACCACTGTCCTGATTAGATTTCGCAGATGACACATAATGAGCACAATGGCCCTAGGGACAGCTTGACAGACTCTGAAATTGCCTTCAAGTCCAGACTGCCAAATCCTAGCAGAAGCAGTTTCAGCTCACCCAGAATCCACAGTGCTGCAGCCTGTCTGCTAAGCTTCCCATTTTCCTCCAGCCCAGGCCCTGCCTGGACATAGATGGCCCTGAGCACACGGATGTGGTCAGACGCTATCGCTGATTCTAACATCTGCCTTGTGCACCAGCTGCCTGGTACTGCAGACAAGTCTTACAAGACCAGCTGGCAGAATGGTTCTGCAGAAGGAGCAGGAAGTAAGATAGTCAGTTTGTAATACAAGTTTCAAGATGATATATAACAAGGACAGGATGGTTCAAATGATAAGTCTAAATACCACACAGTACTGTCCTATACATTGGTAGGAGATGGTTTGGAATCATTATAAGTAACACTTGACCATGAAGTCTTAAGTGAAACTGCAGTGGAAAGGGCTGCTCTAACTCCTCATAGAGTAAGAAAGGAGCTTCAAAGCAGAAATAAAAAATAATCTTGCTTCTGCACAACACTGGTAATGCAGCTGTCAGGATGCACCCAGTTTTGCTGTCTACCTTTAAAGGTTTAAACAAATCAAATACTAAAAACATTCCCAAGAAATGTCACAAAAGGAAACAGAAGCTGGAAAACCCACACTGCCATGTGATTGTAAAAGTGAAACTTACTTGGCTTTCAAGGTTCAATTTGAGAGTTAATTTGATCAACTGCATACAGGTACATCCAAAAGAAACCATGAGGCAGAGAGGGGGTTTTTCAATCTCACAAGCAATGACATAAGATTCAAAAGGTTGGATGCTGACATTAGATACAAGTTCCTAAAGATGCTCACTACATTGGAACAGTTTGAACCCACTGCACTGTGCTTTTCGAAATGCAGGTAAACTGGCATTCCAGGGACACACTCCCAACAAGAGCTGTGTAGCCTGTATGCAGGAAGTCACACTAGAAGGAATTCTCAGGTAAACCAGCTATAAGGAGTCACTGAACATACATCTCTGCAAGGACTCTCCTCCAGGACACTGCAAACATCGACACATACAACACGAGACCGGTGTGTTCCCTTTTGCGGAGTGACTATGTCTGCAGCTTTTGGATTCCACCAACGGAAGTAGTTGGCATCCTGGTCTGCTTTTAAGGATCATTAGAGGAAACAGATCAGGGGCACCTGAATAAGTAACAGCCATACTCCTGCAATGTAAACCTAAGCTTATGCTGTGACATACAGTCTACAGAAATGCCACTGTTTTACTTGGCACAGGTAGTCATTTAATTTGCAGTTTATACATACAGAAGTTGTTGCAGCCCTCTAAGGGCAAATCTATCTCCCTGTGAATGTTAATAGCATAACTAAAGACCAGGATATAAACTGAATCCTAAATATTAACGTTTAATTGTTAATCACTGCCTAGTACAAATATGCTAGACACTTTCAAGCTAAATGAAAAAGCAAGAAATGTATTACTGTCTTGAAGTACACAACATGAAGTGCATTACTAATGCACAGTAAACAATGCTGTGTCTAAAACAGTAGAAACAGCTCCACTTAACGTATTATTACACTCCTCAGAGTACTTCTATAGCCGTTTGAACCCAACTGCACTATATATATATGCTTACTCAGGTTAATAAACATCTTTTGTTTTAGAAATAAATATTGTTTACTATGAACTCTTCCTGGACCAGCAAAATAATACAAGCTACTAGGCTGGGTCAACTTATATGGGAGAGTGAAATTACAGTTAATAGATGCCCTATAAGCTCTAAACATTCAGGAAAAGCAAGATATAAGCATAGAATACCAGGTGTAGGGAACCTGAATAAGTGTAGTTTATTGAATTTCAGAATGCACTAGTTCCAGTGGTGGCTCAGCTACTGGAATTAATGACTCTTGAAAAACAGCACACAACACTTCCCCTTTATTTAAATCAACATGAATTCACTACTGTTAGGAGGGCAAGGACAGAAAGCAAGGAGACATTTTGTTTCATTTGCTTGTACGCAAGGATCACATGACACAGTAATAACTGCATTTCTTTCAAAGTCCTGCTTCCCTTTGAGAAATAGTTCTCTCAAGCGTGTCTCTGCATTTCAGTAAGCTCCTGTGAAATCTTCTCCAGTCCCCACAAGCATATCACACATTGCTCTATAGCTGAGCTAATCCTGTCAGGCTTATTTTCTAAGAACCAAGATCTTCCTTTATTTTTTCTCCTCCCTCTCAACTCAATATATTTATTTCCCAAGAGTAAAAAAGATTTTTCTGGAGTCTTTCATGCTTTTTCTAGAGAACATGCAGTACTTTGGCTACCTTTTTAAACTACCCAGTATATTCTGACCTTTAGGGAAGCAGCAACTTCAGTAACAACAGAAGTCTTAGAGAGTATCATACAGCTTTTTCTTCATTGTTTTTACAAACAATGCAACTTTTTGGAAGGTTTTAATGACTTGCACTTTGACCTACCCTAGCACATTATTAGTGCATATGCTTTTGTGCATTTTCACAACTCAGGATGCAACCCTATCTAAAGGAAGCATCTAAACACATAATCCTTAGACGTGGTCTGATTTGGTTAGGGATATTTATTATTAATAATAATAATGTTATTATGCTAAGAAATTTTTACTAATTTCATTGTTATTTATTATGAAAGATATCTACTAAAAGACTTTGAACAGATTGAGTTCATGTAAGGGTGACAAATGCCCCCTTTGCCCTCCCCACCAAAAAGACTAAACCAGTCTCATTTTAAGCTGTTGTTATTTTGTTCTTCATACAATGTGATATATCAAGTAAGCTGAGGCTTCTCTGGGCCATGAGTAACAAGCCCCTACCACAAGGTCTACTTGCTTCTATTTGCAAATATTCTGCTTGCATTTCCAAATTAGTTACAATGCCACTGCAGCCCAGTTTCCCTTAGTAGAAAAAAAACCTCATCCGTGTGCCCTTAGCCAAATTTCCTGTTGCAGTTCTTACTCTCACCTCCCCCCAGGAGGAAACCTTTTTACTCAAGGTCACATTAATCTTCCATGAAAAGAAGAAACACAATGACTGACAGAAATCTATCTTGGAACACACAGTATGCCTTCAGTGAACTCACCTTTTTAACAAATGAAAACAACTGTTAACACAAAGGTTTCTTTAATTCTTTTAATTCCATCATCTCATTCAAGCAATGGTAGACATCAGTTTTCTCGCAAATATGGTAGAATTCCCTTCGCTCAGCAATTCTCCATGTAATGAAGGCAGCCTGTCTGTCTCTGCACCTTCTCAGTTCAGCCTAGCCCTTTCCTTTCCTTATTGACCTGACCACTATGTGGTTCTGTCTGCAGGCTTTGTGGATGAAATGCTTATACTTCTCAGTCAAGATGGTTACATCTGTGTACAACTTGTAGCTTGAAGGACTTCCCATTGCCCTCCAAATCACATCTCACCAGCACCAACTACCCTAAACCACTCTGGCTCCTGCCTCCCTCATCTTTCTGCATTGCTTCTCTTTCCTTCCACTGTCTCTCAAATCTCCACAAAACATCCATCTCAGATCTATTTTATGGATGTTTATCTGTGCAATCAGAAATGGAGTGTGGTACTGAATTAGGCATATGCTCCGGATTCAGAGCAATGTGATAAATACAGCAAAAACAAATGCCAAGGGCAACCCTCTTAATGATACTGAACTTTTCCAGTGCATAGATTAGTAGTACCCACAGCTGCAAACTACCTGATTTTCTAAACACATGCACTTTAACTCATAAATACTTCTACCCCAATAGCTATGGGCTTCATGGACTTGACGCTGAATCCACTGCTGCCTTTACATCAATGCTGGATTGAAGGGAAATTATTCCACATCCCACTGCCAGATTCCCTGATCACCAATATATTCATACTGCATTAGCTTTTCAGATGGGATGCAACAGCTTTATACAATGAGCTTGATTCATTCCTTACAGCTTTGTATTAAGCATGAGAGGCAGAAGACACAAAATACACTGCCCTAGGGTATTGCAGTAATGCTCCTGGCAGCCAAAATAGTCCCTAGAGCTGGGCAGAGCCCCTCAGGAGCTTGCCTACTTCATACTTATGCCATCCAGAGCAACTCAGAAACCAGGAGAGACAGGAGATGTGAATCCCCATGTCCCCAGCTTCTTGTTTGGCTGTACTCATTGCAAAATGCACAGAATCAAGCCCCTGTGTTCACATGAATACAGAAATACACTACCATGAAGAGAAACCAATTTCTTCTTCTGTTCTTTTAATTACTAAAAGAAAGGATAGAGTAAAAGCTTGCTTTATGTTCTCTACAGAATTTTTGCATTATAATGGTCGATGGCTTTCTGCCATCATTTTGCCACTTGCAAGACTGGGCAGACACAAAAATTCACCTCGGCGTCTCTGCAAGATAGGAGGGGAGAAATAGTATGCACAGTGCTTTGAAAGCACAAAATACAGCTTTTACTGCACATTAAGAGTGGTAAGGCACCATTCCATGTATTGCTAACAGAGGTGCACAGAGGCATTCCTGTCCTTTGAACCCAATGCTAACCCATAAGTCTTCCCATTCACTATCACTTTTCTTCATATGATGAAAATGAATTTCATCACCAAAGTCAGGAAGTAGCTACTGGGAGGGAAAAAAAAAGAGGAAGAAAAAAGCAATCTCTGAATGAATCAAAGTTCAGAAAGGTTAAGGTATAGATTCACTGTTTACTCACGAGGCTTTTAATGATACATTTAAAAAGCAGACATCTGTTAAATTAATTCAGTATTTTGTGAGATCTATAGAAGTATATAACCTGCTCTAACTTCCTTTTTTATAAGTCATAAGTGGTATTTCAACCCTGTAGTCACAACCAAAAGCTAGTATTTTCATCCTTTTTGTCTAACCAATACTTTAAAAAAAAAAATAAAATCAGTTGCACCAGTCTAGACCAAATGGTATATCATGGCAGCAACCAGCTACTGCACACAGAATTCAGCAGGGCTGTGTAAGCCACTTTAGAAACTGCTTTCTTCCATGCACAGCTACCCTGGCGCGAGCCAAAGCTCTGCTGCCACACAAGGCAAGGCACCTGAGCTAGTGAGTCTGTGGGCAGAAGAATATGACATGTAAAAGCCACTGCTGTGGCATATCCTCAGGTTTGGTTTGCTGAACCACTGAAATAATGGCTAAAGAGAGAAAGAATATGGGAGGCTTATGCTGTCATTTTTTCATCTTTAGAAAACTATATCAAAGCTATTTGCAGTGAAGGACACCTGCCAATGCAGCACATAGATATACGTCATACAGATAGCAAATACATGTTAGGTAAAAAAGTATCTTGGCTTCACCTTTGGGGGGGGCAGAGGGGGGCATCAACCTCCCCCCTAGAAAAAGCAGTAGAGACAAACCAAAGTTCCTAATAAGAAGACCAAGAAAGCACTGTAAATGCCTTCTGCAATTAGCAACATTTAAACAGAAAAAAAAAAAAAATCAGGTGTACATCCTTTACTTTGAAGGTGTATTTCAGCTAAACAACTGAACTATGGGCTCTGAATTAACTGAGGCTGTTGGGCACAGCGGCCTGTTGGAAGCCCCACTCAAAAAACCTCATGTAGTTGCTTTGAAAGGCAAGACACCCTAATACACAAAGGCTAAAACTCAGTTCTGAGTTTGTAGAGCTAAACTCTTATTACTTAATTTCATCCCTAATGCAGGCAACCCAAGAGTTATGTGGAGAATCTGCGCTGACTGCACTTTGCTATGCATTAGCTGGAGAACGTGGGAGAGCCCTGCTGATGGCAGACTCAAGAGTCTTCTCTAAAGTTAGCATTCTCCTACACAGACAGTTGTCTACCTCCTTGGGGAGCCAAGTGGAGCCAGCCACACTGTCATACCACCTGTGGATTCTTGTCTGTCTAGAGAAATATTTATCAGGTTATTAAAGGGCAATTTTCCAGTTCCAGCTAGATCAATGCAAAACTTATGTTTGGTTGCATTCTGGTTAAGCCCAATATGTAAGACATACCCATACATTTCCCTTATTTAATAGAAGCCTTATCTTGGGATTTATTAAATAGATAAGCTCACTGGAGGAGAACTCCTATTAAACCAGGAAAAAAAAAGGTGGGGAAAGAGGACAGGGAGAAGGGGAAAAAACCCAGTAATCTTTGATTGTCATGCCAGCAAATAATGCTGGCCAGCTTTCTACCATACCTTTCTAAATGCATGTTCACTGATTGACCTTGTCACTACACCATTAACTGTTTTAATTTTGGCATTTTCCATCAGTTACTTTGACTCTTTTATATAAGCAAACAGATTGTACCAGGATCTCCACACTAGTGTCTGAGGGATGTAAAAGACAACTTCACTAACAGCTCTTTCAAGAGGTGAATCTTATTTCTTGCTTTCCTCATGAGCAGTACGCACCGTTTAGGACTGACTAACAGAGAGACATCCTGAAATAGAGGCCCTAGAAGTGTCTGTTTCATATTCTAAGTTTCACTGCTGATACTGTTATTAGGGAGGAAGCACTTCAGGGAAGTTACAGATCCAAATATTACTTGGGTTAGCAAGATGTAGGAAAAGCAAGATTACTTGGGGGCTTACAGGAACTCTAGCTACAATGCAGTTTACTTGCCATAGAGAGTGATTCATAAAAATACTACTTGTAAGCTTGCTTCATAAAAATACTACTTTAAGCAAGATTAACTCTGCGCAGCAAGAATTTTTAAAGCAATAACTAGCAGTAGGAATGATCTCTGCCAGAGAAGAGCAAGCCTGTTCCTGCTCTCCTGAATTGGAGTATTGCCAGAGAGGAAGTGCTGCACATTTTGTGCTTTTGAACAACATGAATCCGTTTGTAGATTGGCTTATTTAATAGTAGGTAATTAGAAAATAATTAAGATATGCCCAGTGATATTGAACACTGTTTTTAAAACAAAAGCTGATCTTAGCAAATACAATCCTGTTCATTACAGCTTCTCAGTAATCTAACTGATTGTCTAAGCAGTTACCTGGCCCACATCTCTGTCCTTCGCACCTCTCAGTCACCACGTGTTTTGTGATTAATGTCTCTGTCAGCTGGTATAGTGTTTTACCTGAATGTGGCATGAAGTATATTATCCATGGTTATGCAAGAGAACTGTCAAGTTAGGAGTTGTCTCTGCCACTTGAGTCCTGCTTGAGTGAATTAGCTAATAGATCCTCCCGTCCATACGCTTAACAGATAAGTGTGAAATTCATTAAAATTTACCTAACAACCCATCTGCTTCTAGCCTTGTGATAGACAGGGGTATATTCATCAAACACTTTTGTTTAGCAGATTTTGTATTTGACAGTTTATTTCCAAAATAGTAGCAAACATTCAGTAGCCAGCACACTGGCCCCTATACGGAAAGGCCAGAAGGACTTTTCGATGTACTAGCACTAACCAAAACATAACAAGAAGGATTAAAGTATTGATCTAAACCCTGAAGTTACAAAATAAGGACTACCTCTTCCAGTTGCATATAGAAACAATGCAAAATGGACTTAAGTGGTTAAAAATACCAGCAACAATTACTGCTTTGTCAAGAAATGTCACCTATCAAACCAAGTGCTCTCTCTCCAGTAGTTTCCTCTTAATTTCAGGAAAGGGGAGCAAACGAGGCAGCATAACATGGCTGCTTCCATGCTTTGAAGAGAATGCAGCTCCCATGGGTGTGAATATGTCAGGAAATGAAATGAGCTCCTTGATTTCCCTACCTGTCTCCTAATTGCATCCCAGTGTATCTGAGAGGCAGTTACGAATATAACTCAAGTAACGGTCTTTTTACTTAGTATTTCACACATTTTTTACCAGATACTGATGGCAGCATGAACCCTCAGTTCAGTTTCTGTGGGAGGTCTTTTTTCTTTCAACATGTATTTAAACACCTATTGTCAACGTGAAGTGAACTTTTTATCCAAAATATATATAGCTGTTCCTATTTACAGTCTCGTATGACTTACCTACATGAAAACATGAAAATACACTTGACTGTCTTTAAGTGAATTAATTAAAATGAATTAAACCTCCATGTGGATATTTTCATTCATAATCCAAGTGAGCTTCATTTGATTAATTCTGTTTCACTCCTTTAAAGCAATCTACATAAAATTAAGCCCCTTTGATGCTGAATAAGTAAACAGATGAGTTTAGCATAATCCATTTAACCCACTTACATTCAAGTTAATTTTCCTGGACTGTTCCCATGTAGAAAAATTTTAATATTCTTAAAATAACATAATTCAACTGAGTATGCACACACCACTTCATGCATATCATCTACACTTCAGACAAGAAAAGCAAAATTGCTGAAACTCCTACTAGAAACAATGTCATGCCTTTAATCCTTTTCACACTTACCTTTCTCACATTATAAAAGTCTCGATGGGGATTACTCTTTAGTTCTTTAAATTCCGACATTTCATTTAACATCTCATGTAGACTAAATTTAGATTCTAAAAAGTTAAGCCTCCGATGACAATATGTTTTTCTGTAAGAGAAAACACAAAAATTAACTTAAAACTATTTGTACTTCAGGGTCAAAAGACTGTTTTCACAGTAAAAACAAATATTCTTATGAAGACCAAGACAAATCCTTTTATTATCCTACTAGTTAACAAATATGTCAATATCCAATATGATTTCAGACCAATGTTATTAGTGAAACCTCAAACAGAACTCTACATAACCATGTTATGCCCTTTAAATCATCCAAGTATTTATCACTGTATCTGTGCATAAATTGTAGTTCTTTTACTAATGATGACCAAAGAAAGCATAAAACCTATAATAAAATCTGATGTCAATTGCTACTACTCTGAAACTATAACTCCAGTGGAGCAGATCACCTCATATGTAACAGAAACAATCTGTAATCCAGACTTATTCACTGTGGAAATAATAAAAAAAACCCCTAAAATTTGTTTGCTTTTTCAATGTGAATATAAGAAGCCAAGATAAGATGCAATACACTTTCATTTTTCATGCCTTAAAAACACATATTCTGTATAGGAATACTTTTTTTCCAAAATAATTTCTTGTGCTCTTCTTAGAAAAATCATGCTTTTTTTGTGCCTGCTTGCCTACTCCTCTGTCTTCACTTTCGTCTTCTGTTATGTTTCTCATTCTATTTTTAACCAATGACATGGTTGTCCTCTTCACCATCTGTCAATTCTTATTGAATCTACAATATTTTTGTAGCACTATTAATGTAATAGACTGCTTTTTTCTGCTTTATTGTTGACAATCTCTCCTCAATGGGACACAAATCCCATTATGGATTTGAAAGTCCGATTCCATCACTGTATCTGATACTGATCAAGATCCATTTGCCTGCTGCAGAAGTCTTTGTTGGGTTATACTATTCAAGAGACTAGAAGACTGAGGAGTAGGGGCAAGACTTCACCAGTTTAAGAACAGCGAAGATTAAAGAACAATGGGTTCTTGATCTCCAAGCAGCCCCACATGATAGACGTCAATGACAGGAAAGCACTTGCTGCAAACACGGAAACAATACCGTAAGAAGAGCTTATGCAACAGGATTACTGAAAAGACTTTCTCCTTTTGGTTTGTGTGTATTTATTGGGGAGTGTGAATCAGCCTGCAAAAGCTTAATCTGAAGAAGTGAAAGGAGCAGATGATTGCTCCTACATTCACAAAGGCACTGAGTATTCTAACGTGTCCTACCAAGGCCCCTCTTACTTGTAGCTTCCTGATAAAGACTGTTAGCAAAAGCTGCAAAAAGAAGGGTCTTCAGTATGACTTTCGTTTCAAGTTTTTCCTCCTTGCCCTTTAATCTTCTCAATATGTCTCTTAGAATATAACACACTGAAACTGGAAATACATTTACCCACAGCATACTGTAAACAAGCATACTCAAAGCTAGCTTTGATTTGGAGCAGAAGGGCTGATAATGCTGGCAGAAGCACAGGCTTTTGCTCTTGGAAAAGTGCTTAGGGAATGGGACAGTTCTGTTCAGCCCATCTGCTTTGCCTCTATCAAGACAGACAGATTATGCTGCAGGTGTCAGACAGACTCAAAGGGGAAAGAATGCCATCAGGTGTGACTGACTTGTCACGTTGTAAGCAACGATCTCTCAAAGGCAGAGGGACTAGGAACACAGTGCTGGCAGGCAGGGCAAATAGTTCAGAACAGTCCAGGTCCCTGCTTTGTTCCATCCTAGGATGGATTCATATCCTTGCCTGGTGTTGAGGCCATGAGAAACCTTGAGGTTTCCAGTCCTCAGCTGGGAAGTAAACTTAAGAACTGGATACAGGTGTTTTTGTTATGCACTAGGCAAGGACATTGCTTTGTCATGAGTGTGTCAGTGACTGTACTAGAGTTGTTATATTTCTGGTTTTTAGAGATTTCCCTGGAGTTTGATGGTTCTGGGAAATTTCAGACCTATTTTGATTGTGCATGTGTGGATCAGTTTTGCAGCACATGAGCAGTTAACTGACATCTGGAACAAGTCAGACTGAGTATTTATGTTGCTGAGCTGTTCTGTATGCTCTACATACACAGGGTTTCTCTTCATGCAGCAAGAGCAGAACAGACATGAATGAATTCCAGACAACTGTTCAAAAACCTCAAATTCAGCATAGGCCAAAACAAAATAAAAAAGATGAGGTTCAAGCTTCAATTCCCATGCCTCAAGAAGTTTGGGTCAGATTTGACTTGAATAGGAACATTTGGCCAATCTCCTGCTTTTCTGTTAATTGCTTCTCATTTTGCCATGGTTGATGCAAAGAAACTAAAGAAATTAAGTATAGCCATATGTGGGGGGAGGGGTTTTCCCCCCTTTTAAGTCTTTCCACGATGCATTGATGCTCAAGAAGGGCAAAACAAAACATTACTGTAGAATGAGGACGTTGAGGAGTTAAATATCATAAAAGTCAGAAGTATTAAACTGAAGGTAACAAGCAACCTAAAGGGGCAGAAAAGAAAGAAAGAGAAACATACGTTGGGCCATCTGCAATTAGAGCAAGGACATGGCTCAGGTCAAGGGTATAGGTCTCCAGATCAGGATATGGCAAACTCCGAGGCTCATTGAGTTCCATCATTTCCTTGTTATCATAAACAAAGGGAATGCCACCTTTTATCTTGATAACATAATCCAAATTGTCTGGAGCATCATCAAGATTGTAAGGATCTTCATTTTCTTCTGGGGGTGAATGGAAATCTGGAAGTAAATTTATGTTACATTTAGAAGAAATCTTAGACAAAAGGCAAAATAATTACAAAAATTACCTTCTGCTTCTATAATGCTTTATTTCTAACAGATGTTAATACTTTCATTAAATCACATTTTCAGTTACTATAAAAGATCTGCTGTTACAACACAGCTTTATTCTGACAGGCTTTAATTGCAGTCCCTCTCCAAGCTGAGCGCCTACCTTATTATACATTATTAGAATTCTCTGAACCAAGGTATAATTAGATTTAATACTATTCTTTATTAATGTATGATAGTACAAGTGTCAAAATAATCTTCCTGAAGTATTTAAATTAGGACGACTGAAAGTACAGTTGAGATTTTTGAACAATAAAACAGTTGTTGACTTCATACCCATCTTCATTACTGTCTTTTCACCTTCTGACTCACTGCAGTGATTTTGGAAGTTTGTAGTTAAGCACACAGCTGTTCTCATATTGAAACATCAGTCAGAAAAGGGCAGGCTGTGTCTTTCTATTCTTCTTCACCTCTGCCCTTCCCACAATCCAATGAGCTAGACTAGTGCATACATACTAGAACTGTTTCCTCTCTCAGCAGGAAATAATTTAAGACTCAGTGCTTCTCACTCTGACCAAGGCACTGGTTGGTTTGGAGGTTTTGGGGGGATTTCTTTGTTTGACTGGTTTTGTTGTGTTTTGATTGGGGTTTTTTTGTTTGTTTGTTTTTTTTAAATGTCCTTATTTTTATATTTAATTGGTTTTGAATAGAACCAAGAAGCGCAGAAGCCAGAGATAATAGAACACAACTCCCCTTGGCCTTCTGATCATGATCGAAATCAGAAAGTACCATAAGCACAGTTGGAATTTGTTCAGTACAGTTTTGTAATCCCTTTACAAAATTACATTTTTTTTTTTCCCCCCCCGAGAATCAGGTAAACACACATACTACTTCTGGGACCTTCAGCTTATGTGAACACTCGAACATTATCACTCATGCTAGTGAATGTTCATTGCTTCTTTTACAGTATCTTGCTAACACAACTAGCATAAAATAAGTGTCTCAACTACATTGATGTCAGCTGAACTACATTCTTGTGCTCAGTCTTATCACTGAGATTTCTTCTTTTACCTGTTCAGTTAAGCCAAGACAGAAGAGTAATTAACCTGTCTTTTTATTCACCTAGAGCACCTGAATGTATGTTATAAACTGATACCGTTCTTATCTCCAATATTCATAACTATCCAGCTCAAACCTGTGCTAGCTAAGACATTGTGTAATGAGATTATATTGTTTATATCCTAACTTTAAAGTCACAACTGTAAAAAAGTTAACCTAATAATAGCTTGGAATTATCTCCCTGGCAGCTGTTCCAAAATATCTTTCCTGTCTTGAATAATCAGTATACTGTCCTCTTTACATTATTTCTGTATAATAAATGCTTGAAAACATGTTAATTCACCCTCTTTCAACCACTGAGAGGGTGATTTTAAATGTCACTTTATGGCTGAGAATACATTGCCAACAATATAGACACGCCTACGGTGGCACGTCTGTACAGACCAAAGGTCACTTTTTACAGGCTAATCCTAAAACTAGCAGTGCAAACAGTTTAATGCACAAGAAAAGCTTTCAAGACACAACCCACCTAAGTGACAAGTATCATTTGTGACATATATAGTGGGGAACATGTTCAACCTAATAAGCCTTGTTGAGAGATCAGAGTTTATTAACCCAGGTAGAATGCTCAACAAACATGACTATACACAGCTTCCAGGCTTGACCCGGTAAGTGTACCATGCCTGTGACATCACTTACTCAGGGCTTGCCGACTGGCATGTCTGTATCATACTTCAATTTACAGTGTAGATGAGCTCCATTTTATTTCAGCATGCCAAGATCAGGAGGAATGACTTTTCACTTTAAACCATACCCATATATCTTTTTCCCAGAGGAACATAAGTGTACTACTTACCATCTCATTTGCTGAAAACAAGAATAATCAATGAGCGTCTAGTATGTTTTTTTAGCTTTTGGCAGCTTCCAAGTTTCAGACTAGACACAGGATTTATAATTTAGGTCCGTCAGTGATTCTCCACCACTTACTAAGAGAATGAATTACAGCAGCAAAGACACTCAGAAGAGATCATCACAAAAATCCAACTTACCTTTACTACAGCAGTGCATGGGTTTAATTCTATATTTTAAAAAGAAGAACAAGGATATTCACCTGGATACACTTCATCTTCAACCTTCCATTTTTCATCTTGCATGCTACACAAATACTGAGACGTTGTTCTTGGGAAGCGATGGTAGGCAAGACGTGAATACTTTTCTCGAATGAGAAGAGCTTTCACCAGGCTTTTGGCAGCTTGTTCATAATCATCAACTGTAACCTGAAAGGAAAGCCTGGATAAATACTGACAAAAATAAAACTACAGTTTTGGCAACAGACCAAATCCACACTGGTAACAAGGAGACTGAATTTCCAGAAATGTAAGTGTACGTGGCTTGACCATAAGGATTTTACCCAGGATCTCAGGAAGCCAGTGACAGAAGCAGAGTCCAAATACAATGTGCAAAACACACACACACAAATTTTTTACTCCTATCATATATTACCCATTTATTTAATGCCTGATTATGTTTTTACCTATTCAATTTATTTTTTATGATAAAAAGCATAAAACAGCCTGACCTTTAACTGCTTTACAAATCAGTGTGTTCACAAAGCAATCTACAGTTTCTTGCAGAGTGCCATAATATACTGGCACTTCAAACTTCATATACGTTAGCTGCTAGTGGTTTGGGATTTCTGCCCCTTCCCCAGGTACAGAAAGGGGGGAAAAAAAAAATGGTTTCTTACCCCAGCACAGTAGTCCCCACTAATTGAAACTCTCTGAAACTCTGGTACATCATATGGCACTTGGACTGGCAGAAAAGTACTTGGAAGAACTGGTGTTGCAGGAGACAAAACAGGATTGGCTGATGGTGCTTTCCATTCCTGAGATGGAATTTGTAATGACAAAGACTGGGATCGAATCATCTTGAAACTTTTCTTCCTATGAATTCATGGTATAAAGCACAAAATAAGCCATGGTATAAAACATTAAATACACTGGAAAACTGATTACAGCAAAGAAATCACCCCTTAAGAAGTTTTACAAATTAAATCTCTTATACTCCAGGAAAAACATTAGTCACGAAATATTTGTGCATTTAGTGTTTTTTCTATTGACATTGCTCAAGATACATGGTACAAACAATTGCACTTACCTTCCACACAAATACACTATGCCATGATTTATTTACAATCACTGTAAAATGCCATAAGGTTTGTTTTGTTTCACTTCTTATAAATTCAGTTTCAGCAAGTCACTGTACAGAAGTAAAATGCAATCACTATGCTTACTTTGGTAGGAGTTAATTCTTAGAGACTGGTAGCATCAGAATTCACAAAGTATCACACAGAAACAAGTGAATGCTACATATGGTAAGTTGTTATAAGTTATCACTCTATTACACACACTTTTCATTCTTCCCAAAACATGCAGGATTTAAAAACTCATCTAGTTGTCAGACAAGACTATGCATCAAAATTTCATATACAGTCATTCAGTTAAACTTGTCAGAAAAAAGATCAGCACATAGTTATTCCTTAGGCAGTGTTTGATGAAACTTGAGCAAAAGGCTAATATTGGTTACCAGAGTAATAACATAGCATGGCTTTGATAACGCAAGTCCATTCTTTCCCTCAGGGCACTAAATGGCTAACCCCCATCGATTTAAAAACTTTTGCCCTTTCTCAGTAAAACTGTAATAGATGTGTACCTTAGACAAACCAGCTAAAAAAGAACACTGCATTTGCCAGTGAAGTAATTGTAATACCTCAAGTGAAGTAATTGTAATATCTCTAAAAAATTAATTTTCCTTATTCGGTTTAAATCTATTCAAATATATCTTAAATATTCATATAATAAATATAATGCTATAAACTACCTGTGATATCACTTTCTTTTGCACTGTGGAAATACTCCCTCATTTTAAACTAGATGCCAAAAACCTTAACCACTAACCAAGAAAAAGGAATACTGGAATACTCTCTGGAAGTTGCATATTACTTCTGTGACATTATCAAGAGTAAGAACACACAGTGCTGGTACAATTAATACCCTATGACCAAATTCCATCCTCTCTTAAGTACTTGTAGCTACCTTTGAAATCACTATAAAATTCCCAAAAGGCATTTTTGTTTTCAGTTGCAGTTGATCCAATAGAAGTTTTACTTGTGTAACTGTCCTTGAAGTACGCTTCAGTCCTGTAGGACAGGGATGAATACTTGTTCCCTTCACACATGTAAATAACACACACATAATACCCCACTTCCCACAGTTAAACTTGTACAAAACTTCAGGTACAGTCTGACAGAACATATTTCTATAAGACAATTTTCCAAATTAAAAGTGAAACTTACTAGTTCAGGAGGAAAGACATATCAAATAGTTGTTTGAATGAAAACATCTAGTTTTGCCTTCTGTGCTTGTTTATATCTATGAACATGCCAACTGGGAAACCCACTTGCACAGTTCAAAACCAAAAGTCTCAGCCTGTATCATCAGTGTGTCATACCTTAATTTAACTAAATTGTCTCTTCTCCCTTCTGTTCCAGAAATACGATGCCAAGTGTTGCCCAGCTGATTGTCCGCAGCTAACCGGGTGCATGTGTTTAGCCATCACTTTCAAAGGCTTCCTTGTTTGCCTGCTTTGTGCAGAGTCTGTACACATCCAAGCCACCTGGTGTTAGACTGCTGCTGAGCTCACGTGACTCTAGGAAATAGTCTAGCCAGTCCACTGACATTAAGACACTGGTACAGCCTGACATCAGGGTAAGGCTACCTCTCTCACAGAAGAAAATCATAAACCAAATCAGGTTTGGCTTCATTAGATTCATGGCTAAACCAAAGGTGGACTGTACTACTTTTTTTTGAGAAAACTCAAAATGTCCACTTTTATGGCTGATAGTGGTTAGATTTTATCTCTGAGCTAAGGAAACCTACGAACAGCCTCATTGTGCCAATACCACTTTTCCCTTCTTACTTGATGTTAAATGTCAAGTCTTTGCTTTCATCTATTTTTACAGAGACTAAAAGAAGTATCATACCACTGTCATTTTCTCTGTGTTAAATTTTTCTATTTCTCTGAGAGCAAGTAGAATAAAGGGGTGGTAAAAAGTGTTTCTTTTTCTGACTCTTTGTACATTAAAAAGTCTTAGGGTTGTGTTCACTTCTACCCAGCTATACTGTTTGTCAAACTTGCATAAGCAGTATCTATGCTATTGCTGGAAAAGCAGCTGAGAACCTAGGGCCCAGCCCCACACCTTCCACATACCACAGAAAGACTCACAGGTGCCCTTGGTACCTGCTGTTGACCTTTCTTCTGAACCAATAGGAGACAGAATATTATTTGCCAGATAATTTCAATATTAACTCAAACTCATTTAAAAAACTATTTTCCATGCAGAAAACAACTACTGAACAAACCTTTTAGCTGTTTCCACAGACTGTTGTTCTGCCAGTTCCTTCTGCAGCTCCCTTTCTTTGGCCTCTTTCTGCCCAATAGGGCAGTCTTCAGGCACAGTGAATAGTGACAAGGCATCTTTGCTGTCTTCTTCTCGAAGAACTTTAGCAAATACCTTCTCTGCTAGAAGTCGCACCTGCTCGTCGACCTCAGAGATGTTCAGCTTTGGAAACTGTCTGGGCATCTCGGCTAAAAAGGAAGACAGTTGACAAAGTTGTAACTACAAGATGAATAAAGATATGCGAGAGACTGGGTTTTTTTCATGGTATGCCTATCAAAATTAAGAGCTTAAAGCAAAAGCAGAATAAAGTAGAATTGCTACACAGAATTTAAACTAGTATGTGGTACACAAGAAACACAGGCATCCACAGAGCATCTTTACTTGTGGACCCATGCCAATTTGTGAATCAGGAACTTCCTGGTATACTCATGAAAATTCGTAAGATAGATATATATATGTACGTACAGATTTGCCAGTAGATTCCACTTACTTGCATAATCAGACAGAGTATTATTTGTGATATAACGTACGTACTTGCTGTATGTACTTGCACTGAACTTGAAAATCACATTCACTCAGTTGTGGGCCGCCTTCCCTGCTCAATGACTTCAAACCAATTTTAAAGCCACAAGCAAGTTAGAAAACAAGGTTGCACATTTCTACCTCCCCTCATCCTTTACACAAATAAGAAAGTCATGGACCTGCTGTGAAGTAAAATGGTTGCACAACAGAAACAAATATGGTGTAGTTAACTCAGTGACTTTTTTTTTTTCCATTTGTTTTCAGTAGTTCATACCCTGCTTTTGAAGCATATATGGGAAGCAGATAGGATATGGACTTTAATTTTTACTTGGCATTTAAATACTATTTTCTAAAAAATATGTTTTATACTTTAAATTTTTATTTAAGTAGCCTTTTTTGACAAAATATTTCCATTTTGTTACAGCAGCACTACTGAAAATACCATCTTTAGTGTTTCTTCTGTAGTTTCATGGATTTATTTATATTTCATTCTCATACAAGCCAAAACATAATTTTTGACGTATCTGATAGCATTCTGGAGGGGAAGAAAATACAGTGCTTGTAAGCTACTGACCAGCATTATTTATTATGTACTAAAAAGCTTTTTGAATGCCTCCAGTATGATGGAGTTTGTAACAAATAAGATTAAATTCTTATTACGTAAGTTAAAAATAGCAATGAACATGTCACAACAAATGTATCCAAGCACTGACAGAATGTGAAGTCTGGGTCCAAAACTGACATTTCAGAATCCTTAATGTTACAAAAATGCAAACGTATTTTATAAGATGGTATTCATTTAAATAATGATGTATGCTGAAAGTCAGCATGGAGCATGAGTTTTTAATCACTCCAGATATAACTTATCAGGACCCCCATTACAGTATTTCTGTAGGCATGCTGCAAGTTTCACATGTTGATATGTGATCCTTTTGATATGTGATCCTGTTGTGTTCAGTCTAAAAGATTCTAATTAATGTCCACCTGTTTCACAGTTGCTTTGAGAACAGCTTTGCTTTTATTCTAATAACAAATACAGTATGAAAAGGTGACAAGAGATTTATTGGACCATAACATGGCAATTTAACGATCATCTACATTATTTCACATTCTTAGTTTGCAAGAACCAATTCATAGCCCAGTGGAAAAACATCACTGGTTTTAAAGAACTGTGGATCTCACTCTATGCAGTTTTTCTGACTGTAGAGCATTTGTTTTGCCATTAGTCTGAAATCTTCATAAAAATCAGGTATAATTACATAAGAAATATAAAAATACATACACGTTTAGCTGAATGATACAATGACAATGCACTATGATGTCTTAGAAGCATCCAAACTTAGATTCGGTTTCTCAATTTCAAACCTCAATGAAGTCATGGGAGTCTTTCCACTGACCTCAATGAACACAGTTGTCAGCAACAGTAACTGCCATATATGCAGTTGCCAGCAACAAGGGCTGTTTGGGCCACTTCAGTCAGGCAAGAACAGTCTTTATAGTTACTCAACTACAGTAAGAGTGCTAACAACAATAGTAAAATAAGAATAATAATGTTTATTCTGCTGCTAAATCAACTAAAATATTTTTAGTACTACCTGACTAGTACAGGAAAAAATCAATTGGTTGTATGTTTATCATTGGCTGAGCACTTTCCTAATATAAATGAACTTTTTTGTAGAGAATTGTGATCAGAAACAGAAATGCAGTAGGAAATACACTGCATGAGAAACCATACTGTATTTTAAATCATTACATGGACAGTGAAGAGTCAGAATGTATAGATACAAGTACGATCCTCTATTGAGGCCAAAGGTTTTGGTTTTTTTCTTACAGAACCTGATCTCATGTTCTTCACTCAAGCAAATCAGAGACTAAGGCACAAAACACATTGAAAGGTAGGTTCACCCACATCACTGCTAGCTTATGTCACTAGAATGAGTTTAATAAACCTAAAATAGTCATGAGGCACTTCATGTAATACTCATGCAAGCTGTGCTGTTCCCCAACTGGGAAAGGGATGAGGATCTTGTACCCAGCACCCTTCTATAGAAGTGCTGTCCTTTAGCCAAGGTGAGTGATTGGGGAAGGGGGACAGCTCGACATCTTAATGGGATGGGGAGGGGGT
Source organism: Strix aluco (assembly GCF_031877795.1). Classification (NCBI taxonomy): domain Eukaryota; kingdom Metazoa; phylum Chordata; class Aves; order Strigiformes; family Strigidae; genus Strix; species Strix aluco. Next base: position 733,618 of record NC_133946.1, on the reverse strand, counting down.
ATGGACGCCATTCAGCAACCAGCAAATGCTCTTTTCCTAAATCTCTCACAGAAAGGCTGTTCTTCAGTTCTGCACCTTTGTAGAAGACAAGAAAGCTATTTCTTTTGAAACGTGCCGCATAAAAAATGATGGAATTATTATTTAGAAAGCAGTTATTGATCAGAAATAGAATGGGCTTGAATACGAAACGAGCACACGCCATGAAAGCAGCCGCCGCCGCCTCCAGCCCCGCGGACGGTCACGGCTGGCAGCGCGGCCGCCGCAGCCTGTCGCCAGGGACAGGTGGGGCAGGGCCGCCCGCGGGGCCCGGCCCGCGGGCGCTCCCGCCGCTGGAGCACCCGCCACGGCCGCCCAGGGTCCGTCCCCGCCCGGGGCGGCGGCCAAGGTCACCCCCGCCCCGGGCCAGCCCGGCACGGCGCTGCCTCCTGCCTCGGGACTTACCTAGCGCCGCGGGGAAAGCCATGCTGGGGCCGGGCCGGGCCCCGCCGCCGGCGGTCCCGCCGCCCGGGCAGACTCTGTCAGAAGCCGCCGGCGGAGGCGGCGGAGGGAGGAGCCGCTCCCCACCAGCTGCCGCCGCTCCCCTCTGCCGCATCCACCCGCCGGGCGCCCCGCTACCGCAGTGCCGCCCCTGCCCCGGGCCCGGCCCTTTATGGCCGCTGCGGCCCCCGGGCCGAGGAACGCGCCGGGCCCGCCAGCTGCCTCCTGGGCGGCTGCATCGCGGCCCGGGGCGGCTCCGCAGCAGGTGGGGCCGGGGGGGCGGCGGGCGCGGCGTGCAGCCTACTGCCGGGCCAGGCGCCAGCTACCGGGGCGGCCCCCGCCCCCCTGCCCGGCGGGGTCTGGGGGGCCGCCCCGGCGCGGGGTCCGCTAACACCGCCGACAGTGGCCTTGACGGGGCGGGGCGAGAGGGGGCGCGCGCCCTGCCTGTACCTCTGTGAGGAGACTCAGGCCCGGGCGCGGGCGGTTGCTTCGGGCGCTGTCCGGCGCCGCGACTGCGCCTGAGGGAGGGAGCCAGAGGACCCGCGAGCAGCCTTTCCTTCCTTCTCTCCCTCCCCCTGCCCGCGCCGCGGCGGTCCCTTCCTCTTCGCAGGCTTCGAGACAGAAGTCGCGCTGTCACATGGCTGCTTGCCGGCGCGGGAAGGAGGAGGGAGCTCCCCGGGGCGCGCTGCGCCGGCCCGGCCCCGGCCCCAGCCCGCCCTCACCTCAGCCCGCCTCAGCCCGCCCTCACCTCAGCCCGTCTCAGCCCGCCCTCACCTCAGCCCGCCTCAGCCCGCCCTCACCTCAGCCCGTCTCAGCCCGCCCTCGCCTCAGCCCGCCCTCACCTCAGCCCGCCTCAGCAGCGGGGCGGCCGGCGCGGGGTGCCCCGGGAGTGCTGCCTTCACCAGCGCTTATTTCAAAACTCCTCTTCAGAAAGCGCTTTAATGTAGAAAACTTTGGTTCGGGACCAGAACGTCGTGAGGCTGGTGCAAAGATGACACCCGGTAAGTAAGTTTGCTGCCGGTGTATCCCTATCAGAAGTGTTTTCGACAATGTCCGTCCTTCAGTGGAGCAACACGGTTTAGGTGCTCGCATATACTTAAAAAAACCCAAACCCCACCACCAACAAAAACACCTTACCAGATAAAGAGCCCACGACAAATAACTGAAGGTCAAAACAAGCATTACTCAGCAGGAATGAGAATCTTAATATGTAAAATAGTTTGAGCTTATTTTGAGAGATTCCGGGACCTGAAGCTGAAAGATAAATTTGGGTTACAATACTTGGAGTCTAATCTGAAGACATTTAAATCTAAAAATATCCTTACAGTGTAGGGAAGCACTGGGAATGTAGCAACTGAAGAACAAGGTCCTTTGTGTAAAAAGGCAAGCAAGATAAAGGTAGATCTCCCAAAACATGTGAGGGATCGGGTAGTTCTGAGGCAAGTGTGCTGTCCTCACTATGTCCTCCCGGCTTGGTAAACAAAGAAACACTCCATTCATAAACCTCAGGGGTTTTCGGCTTCAGAAATTCCTTTACTTTACACAGCTGGTGAAAAAATGGAAGTGAAAAGGAAGTAGGTGACCATACAAAGTTTGAGTTGCAAAGAAGAGTTGCAGAAGTTTGTAAAGTCTGAGTTGCAAAGACAACCAGATATTTTGTCTCTTACACTAGTATCAACATAATCACATTTATGTGCTTGTAAAAAACCTAAGAATTATGGCCACAGCTGTTGTATGAGACATTTGAAAATGAGTCAGCCATCCAAAATCATAAATAGTTGATTTTAGAATAATACTACTAAAAAAATAGATATTGTTTTTTAGCTTGGACAAAAAGGCTTATGCTGCATGTGCATGTTTCTCCCACAGTAACTCTGAATGTCTTCATCAGCTGCTGCCAGGCTACACCCAGACAAGCCATCTGGCACCCAGGAAACTGCATACTGTAAGTGTCTGTCTGACTCACGGCTGCCCTGCCCACATGATACATGAGTAAAGGACACCTGTTGCTGCTGGCCATTCAGTACACCCGTTGATTGCTGATCTGTTAGTCCTGCTTCCTTTCTCCTTCTCCCTACCACCTGCCTGAACTTGCCCAAACTTGCCTGCTTCCCACAGCAGAGTTTGCCTGGCGGTTTGGGCTCCTTAGTGGCCCTCTAATCATAACTGTGCTCTGTCTGCTGGACTCAGGTATCCCATGGCCTCTTGGGTTCCTCTTCTCAGCTTGGCAAATAGGTCTTGCCTCCACACTTGATATAATCTCTCTTCTAACTATGGGATGTAAGAGTCTGGAAGGGTTCCCACTTGTGCTATTGCTGGCTTTCTACCAACCACAATGAAAAAATAACGGTCTCAAAGATAACTGAGCTTCTGCAATTTTCTTTCATGGAAACAGGCAGCTCTGTATGCCACAAGTGAAGAAAACATTGCAGTGTTAGTTCACATTTTATGAAGGCCAGAGAATTCACACAGAAGGGAGACCTTAAAAATGCCTTAACAAAGAAAAATCTTCTATGAGCACTGAAGTACAAATCCATACAGATGTAGGTGTTGTCCTGTTGATTGTTACTTGGGTCAAGAGACTCATCCCCCCTCTCTGCACCCTCCTTTCAGGGAGTTGTAGAGGGCCATGAGGTCTCCCCTCAGCCTCCTCTTCTCCAGACTAAACCCCCCCCAGTTCCCTCAGCCGCTCCCCATCAGACCTGTGCTCCAGACCCTGCACCAGCTTCGTTGCCCTTCTCTGGACACGCTCGAGTAATTAATTTGGAATATATACATAGAACTATGCTTATATAAAATGCAAAATGTTTTGAAAATGACTTGCACTGATATTAGAACTGATAGTAGGTTTGGAATCCTGATTTTTGTTTTTTTTCAGTCAAATGACATTCTCCTTTCTGAAGGGATACCTGTGAGTATAGTTGTCCTGTAGGATATTATTATCAAATCAAATACATATAGTATGCAAATATAAATCTGGTTGTTTAAAAACTGAAATGGAAGTGGGAACTATAGAAATTAGAAAAGGATGTGACTGTTCAGTCACTGCTTTAAAAATAAACTAGGAAAGTATCTGCACAGTTCTAATAATCTGAGTCTGAAATAACATAACAGAAGTTTTCCATGAGTTTATAAATGGAATATACTGTAATACTTTGTTGCACAAGAAAGGTTTACAAGCAAGATGGGACACTCTGGTGTGTTTGGAATTGTAAGCTGTCATTCGGATATTTTGGAAAGCTTTCTTTCCAGCCAGTTGGCAAATTCTTTGCTGGCATCTACTAACTGCCTTGCTCTGTTGCCACAGCCATGTAAAAATGCTAGTTTAAAACCAGCTTATCTCAAACCTACTTAGCTTGGGCTTTGCAACCACTTACCCTTGATGGATGACTGACTTGCTCTGACATTATACATAATTTATCTGAAATTCTGTAACTGTTCTAAGAAGGAGAAATCTGACTGTATTAGACAAACCTCTTTGTGGAGCTGAAAGACCTTTAATATGATTTATAAAAAGAAGAATTTTCTGAAAGTTACTTTTCACATCTGTGATATGCAGATGAAATACTTTTTAACCACCACTCTGAAGTACAATGCTGTTTTACTCAACTTTGTTTTAAGAGGAATTTTATTTGCTCAGAAGTCACATAAAATGAAATATTCAGCAAGTGACAGTCTCATAAATTAGATGCTGCCAGTGCATGATAAATAATGAAACAGTGTAATTACAGCTCACAAAGAGGAACTCTATGGTCTATTTTGGAAAGCCCTAAAATAAAGAATATTGTGAATTATTTGATTTCTGCAAAAATCAGTACTGGAATCTAACCTGTATGTTTAGAATTGGTTTACATATTATGTTTGCAGTGGAAATGCAAATAGTTCTGTTAAGTGATACTCAGTTCTGCATTTGTATTACTTTTGGATGACCATTAAGGTTTTTGTGATGATCTGTGACAAGGTTTTGCATCTGGATTATCTGGCCCTCAAGTCAGAGGTTTCGTTCCCAAACAACAGATATCTGTGTGATGCAGGCGGAGCACATAACTGCCCAGAAACTGGGAAATGCAAGATATGGTTTAGACATAACCTTACACTAACATTACATAGCTTTAAATAAACTCAGGGTTAGGTATTGCTGAACAGCAGTCTTCCCTGTCCCCGGAATATCCCATGTCTTCTCTGTGTTTTACAAGTGTGTTTTCCAAGTGGCTTCTTTTACAAGTGTGAGTGAAACTCTGCAACCTCCAAAGCCAGGAGTTCATTTGTACTGGGGGATTCCTGGTGGCCATTTACAGCCCAAATAAACCTTCTCTGTGTTGCTTGTGTAGTGCTAAGCAGGTGTAGTTGGCAAGAAATCCAACCCAAAATGTTCTTATTTTCATGTAGAAACTTAAACTTTCACGGGGGTGGGGGGAATTGCTTTATTATGTTTATCCAATCTGCCTGAGTAAAACATGCTATAGCTAGGCCTGTGCTTACATGCAAAGTGATGTGAAAAGCCCTGTCTTCTTTCCATAAAGCTCACCTGAAACATCAGGTCTGGGCACCTGCAGCTTGTGAAATTTCCCATTATTTTTTTCTACCCCACAGACAGTGGGAAAACAGTGTATCTTATGTTTTGTACCCGGCGTTCGCCAGGAGGGCAACATCAGGCTGCCGCTGGCGGAGGCCGGGCGCGTCCCGCGTTCCGCGCCTCTCCGCCGGGGCCGGGCCGGCCGAGCTCGGCGTCACCACCGGCTGCGCGGGACCTCGCCGTCCTGCCGCCCTCCCATCCCTACCGCCCGTCCCTGCCGCCGGTGACCGCGCCGCCTTATGTAAACAGCAGTTACGCAAGGAATGCAGATTTCACCTTACATAACCGTTCGTTCCTACCAGAGACTTCTTTATTTGTGCCATTAGCGCATATAAATGAAAAGGAGGGAAAAGCGGTGTTTGCGTTATTAGAGCTATATCTCTGGTTCCAAAGTGACTTGATGACCTGTTTGCTGCTGTGGCACTTTTCACTCAGGCAATTTTGTGAAAGTCCAAGAAACCAGCATGCATACCTAAGTCATATTTGTCCCTTTTCTGGAGGTCTAAGAAAGATGATTCATAGTTACTGCACAGAGTGAACTTAATCCAATACGGACAAAAAGAAATCGAGTTCTGTGTATCTCGAGCTTTATGTTTCAGCTGTCTGTATGCAAAGATAGATTTCCAAGTCACCTAAGTGCCATTAGGGCTGGACAGAAGAGCCTCAGTACTCTGTCTCTAGCAGATATTAGGAGAGATCCCTGAAGCAGTGGGGTCTGTTTCTGTTCCCTTGCCCTCTCCTGTGCAGACAGAGCATCATCAGGTGGTGTACGCTTGGGGTACTTTCACAGAATAGTAGATGCTGTCAAGGGCTTCTGTGCTTGATGCCTCACTCAATTCCCTTTATACTAATTTTTGATCCTGTAGCTCTTACATACCTTTCCTTTTTGAGTTAGCACCCCTGATAAATTGAGGGGAGGGGTGGGGTGTGGGGTGTGGTTTGGTAGGTTTGATTTGTGTGGGGTTTTCGCCCCCTTTCCTTTAGCCTTTTTTCTCCCTAGAAAGGCCTTGACTTCCACAGGATTGGTGTACAGGGGTGCTCTGCTCAGGGTTTTGCTCTGGTTCTCTACTTAGACATTTTTGACCCAGCACCTTCATACCCCTTTCCTTTTTCATTTGTTGCTAATGCCCAGCCAGCCCTATAAGGAGAATCCAGTATGAACAGAAACATTAGTAGATAGCTGGATGGTGCCAAAGACAGAGCAATCCTTTTCCTGTTGTGCATCACCTGTATTGGTTTAGAATCTTCATGAACTGGAGGTAGAATCTGGACTATCCTAACTGATTGTCACCAGTCAGTGAATATCTTCCAAGAATGAGTCCAGTTCCATTTTTAACCATGTCTATTTTGGTGTCCACAAGATCCTGTGGCAGTGAGCTTCTTCTACAGCTTTATTGTGCACTGTGAGCCAGGGGGATGTGAGCCAGCTTTGATCCAAAAATTCTACGACCAGATATAGCACAGCTCTTTGAGCTCTTAGCTTTTGCTGGTTAGGACTACAGCCAGTGTAAGCTCATGTCTGCCCCCAGGATACTGCAAAGACATCCTCTAACTGATGCTTAGATGGGTCACAGCAATGCGCTATTGAGCCAAAGGAATGTGCCATAGATTACCAGCTCAGGCATATTGTGCTACCATGGAAAGATAAAAGATCTGTGGGGAGGGTCTCTGTACATAACAAACTCTTTGCTAGATCATGCAGCCGAAAAGAAGTAATTTCCACAGGGAGCAGCTCAAACACCAACAAATCTCTTTGAGACTCAGGCAGCCAATTGAGACTGGAGCAGATGAAAGAAAGTATGAAATGAAAGGTGACCTGCTAGATTAGTCAGCTGTTTGAACGGCTTATACCTGTCATCTCTTGTATGATCCAGTGGGCATAAGCAGAGAGTAGGAGAACAGCCAGTCCTCTCAGATCTAGACAAAAGTGGAAGAAAAAAAGAACTGTTAAACTCATTGCCTGGCTTCCCAAATAATTAGTTTCTGAATTTTGACAACCTTTTGTTTACAAAACAGAAATATCAGAGGAATCTAGAACTTAAATTAGTAGATAATTTTAAAAGAGATCATCACATTGATATTTCTTCAACTTTGTTTTTTTCAATTTGATTTAGTCTTTCTTCAAAACTCAGATTGTTGTTATTTCATATAAATGCAATATAAATTTTAAACTGTTATATATATGCTATATATATACCCCCCAAAACAATGGGGAAAAGTAAATTTGCTGTATGCAAAAATTAATTTAATAATCTGGTACTGAAACTGGATATTCAGTAGAAGAGCAAGAGTGAACTTCAAATACATTCTATGTCTTTGCTTTTCCGGATATGCTTTAACAGTTCATAATGTACTGAATCTGTTCATAAAAATATAGCTGTTGTTGATTGCCAAAATACTACTCTGCAAGGACCACTCCAGTGATGAATTCTATGGGTGAAAATCGTGCACCAGGGAAGAACAAAAAAAGTTTTAAAGGCGTAACTATTATAGCCATGTCCAGGGTGGTAGTTGCAAGGTTGCTAAGAAAAGAATGCATCCATTTATTTTCTCATGAGGAAATATGCTAATTGTGGCTAAAGACTAGAGAAGAAAGGATTGTAGGTCTGCAACACCTCTGAAAGACATATAAAATGTTTTCACAGTCCCAAACAATATTAGTCATTATTTTTGCTGTTTGATAATGTGGAATCGGTTTTCCCCCAAATTAAGGCTGTTTTGTGTCCCTTGTTCTAAAAAGAAGCTATCTGACTGCCAGTCAGCCTGGCCAGCTCTGGGATGATCACTTCGGAAGAATGGAATCCAAGGATAATCCCTCAGGACAATTTTTCAACGTTTTGCAGTGTTGTGGGAAGGAAGGGGTGCTTGCATGACTTAGGGATCCATAGCTGCCTTAGCAGTGCCTTGAGTTACTTGTAACCAGGTCAAGACTAAAAGGATAGAGGTTTTCTTGTGCCAGTAGGACACAGACCAGTGCAAAGAAAGTGGTTCAAGTATTGGAAGAGCATATCAACAGCTTAAAACCACTTCTGCCAACTTTCTCCGTGCATGGGGCCAGAATCCATAGCCTTCATTTTCCCATCCTTAGTCACCACACAGGCATCCTGTGGGCACAATTAGTTGTGAAAATTTGGTAAAACACAGGGGAGAAACTGAAAGCCAATGCCTTTTTGAGCCTTGCTGGCTATCAGTTCCAAGTTGGTCATAGGCTGAAGACAATTCATTTTTCTTTTTCTTATTTTTAAATAGTATCTGTGTTTCTTTGTGATCATTCACAGTAGAGGCTCTTCTAGAAAAAGTTACATAGTCCATAATGACTGTCAATAGAGCACATTTTTCTGAGTCATGCCTACTTTTCGAAACTCGTGCAGGCTTGGGAAATGTGTACTTAAAAGAGCCGACAGAGCCACCTAGTGTTTAAAATGTACAGTTTTGTGTGTTTTGGACTTCTATGTTCAAGAGCAAGATCTAGGTGCAATCTCAACGGTCAGAGAGGGAAAACAGCTCATAGTCTTTCATATTAATCCCTGACAGTTCTTGTTTCTTGCAAACCGTACAGTTATTGGTGCTAGAATTAACAGTGTTGAAATTATATGTGGAGATTTCTATTACTTCACTAGAGACACCCAAGACTAGCCAAAAATTTTCTCTAATATTTAGCATCATCCACTTTCATATTATCATCTTTAGTTACACTTTTTCATTTCTTCTTGGCATTTAAACCCTTTGGATACTTGTGCTGCTTCATTGCCTGCTGCTTCAGGGTGTATACTTAATCAGTGGGTTTCTGTAGTGTGGCCTTCTTTCTGTGCACTGTCTTTTTGACATATCAAACTTGATGCAATGCAGTGCTCTGGAGTTGGTCAGAAAGCTGGAACGAGGCCACATTGCAGGTTTCTTACTTTTTTCCTCAAAATGCTGCAAGAAGCTTCAATGGCAGTTATCTCCCTTCCCGGTAATCAGCATCCATGCATGCATGCACACAACAGACATGCACACAATTTGCACTGACTTTTTCCTCATCGTTTCTCATGGTGAGCTCAGATATAATTGCTCAACATTTGCCATCCACAGTCATTTCCCTTATTACATATGCACATTGTCATTTTCTGCCTCTATGGATAACTTCAGAGAAAAAAACCCCACATTATTTTTATAGCTATTGTCTAAATGGTTGGGCTGGCTTTGTTCTCCTATTGTAACCTAAGAAGGTTAGTGCAGATCAACTGATGACTACTCAACAAACAGGCAAAACAGAATTTTGCTGCTCTATGGAGAAAAGACTGGGGTCAAAGCAGAGCTGGGACTGTGACTGAGCCAACCTAACAGCTTCTGCTGCCATGGGAGATGTAGGACAGAGGACAAAAGGAGTCACACTGGGAAGAGCCACTGATGTTTCTGAGATAAACCACTTCTTCCCAGAGCTGTGTCAGAAATCATTGTCCCATAATTATTCTCCTTCATTTTTTTTTTTCCTTTTCCTGTCCAAGTCTGGTCTGCTTAGTATGTTTTTTTTAGGCAGCACGCAGTGATTCGTTTAAATCCTAATGTCCATTTAGCAATCTAGTATAGGTGTAATTCAAAGGTAGGACGGGCTTTGGGCATGGGAACTTATCTGACCTAACTTCAGATGTTTGAAAGATAGTTGTCTAAATCTAAGCTGGTGTTCAAGAGTCTTTATAATCAAAAATGGTTTATTTTGATCTCCACATAAGTGCCTAAGAGTGCTGGAGTCAATCATTCTCAAGAGTTGAACACCACATGGCCAACAGTACTAAAAATTGGTTGCTTACCAGGAATCTCAGAGTGAGGCAGAATTATATTAGTTATTTTGGAAGCTACTTCTGAATGGCCTTCTTAGACAGGAGGGACTATGTAATATGAATGTTGTCCTTTAAAGAACTCACTTAACAGCTGTACTCCCTTTAGTAATTGCCCAGTGTGCTCAAGAAAGGAAACGGAGTCTTGTGCTTTATAAACCTATTTTGTTTATTTTTCTTCTGCCCACTATATATTTAAAGTTTTTAAAAACAGAGTTCCTTCAGTGATAATATTGCCAAAAGTGAAAATTAAGGTTCTGATAATATCACCATGCATTACTGTTGTATTCTGTTTGCTGAATCCCTTCAAAGGGACTATCATATTATTGCTGACCTCAAAAAAATGTTAGTCTTGTTTAATCATTAGAACAAAGAGCTGGAGGCCAGAAAGATCATAATACAACAGTTAGGGACAGAGAAGAGCCAACAATGTGGTTCATAGAAAACAGAGACAAGAAAAGACCTGAGTCTGTGGAGTGTTTCCATTTTCCCCAGCTGATGTACGGCACAAACCCACGATATATCCAGTTTCTCCAGAATTTAAGTTTGCATTAAAGTAGATCATGTGTCAAGCTGTCCTGTTTACAAAAGCTTTTGTCTGCACAAGGAAATTCACTGATACAACTCTCATGGCATGAGGTACTTCTGAGCTATTCTAAAAGCTGCAACTGGTTATTTAAGAGCAACTATTGTGGAATAGCTTATGCTACAGTGGTTACACCCATCACTTCCCCTGGAGAGAAAAAAATCCATTACAATATTCTAAACATGAACTCATTGTAAACTTTTGCAGCATTTTTTTCAGGACTGTACAAATAGGCAACTTGAAATAAAATTCTGAATGACATTAATTGTCTTTGAACAGTTAACTCTAGAATATAATGGCATGACTTGGAATGCTTAGCAAAACTTTTTGATTGGAGGCAATTAGAATTAAGCATGATGAGAAAGAGGAATTATTACAGAGAGGAAAACTCCAAGGGAAGGGAAGAAGAAGATGGAAAAGGGGACTGAAAGGGAATGAAGAGCAGCAAAAGGAAAACTGTAAAGAAGAAAATCAAAGTGCAGTGAAAAGTCAAGATGGGGATGTTTCCTCAACTGAGAAACGATTGTGGTAGTAAGCCTGAGTTAGCTACCACAGTACAAAAGGATAGTTTATCCCCTTGATCTTAATGCCAGTATCCCACTGATATCAGTGTGCATTTTGCTGTAGATTAAGTGTATCATATAGTCCTAAATTTAGACAAGCAGTCATTAAACATGGAATTTGGCCTTCTCTGCAGAATGACTTTGCACATCCCTCATGTAGATCCCAATGCCAAGACAATATTTTCTCCATTGCATGCCCATGTTTGTTCTGCCAGCCTTTCATTACTTGCTTCATTTACTCACAGTATGTCAAAGCCTGACTCTGTGACATTTCAGTCTGAGTATCTTTTAAAAGAACTGTTTTTTCTATCTGTTTTGAACACTACAAAGCAACTTGCTGTTTGTTTCCCTCCCTGTAGCAGATGCTTCTGTCTTTCTATCAGACTTAAATACTGTGATACATTGAAGGAAAAGTATGTTGTTTCCATCCATATGGCACAAGCTGTTGAGCAGGTGAAATGACAAGGACCCATGCTGTGCAACAGGAACCAGTAAGGACAGAATAGGGAAGCAGAGCCACCTCTATCAGACCTGCCCTGAGATACTGTCTGCGATGGTGTACCCCGAGTCTGTCAGCTTCCCACACAATTCATGGATGGGTTTTGCGCATCCTTGCAGAATCAGGAGCTAAAGTGATTTTCCAGAAGTGTTGCTTCTTTTATTTTCCTAATTCAGGAGCTGATAAAAGATTACCTTGATCAAAAAATATAATTAATCATAGTTGTGATAATTGAGGAAATGTTATCTATGTAATGGAAACTTTTTCCTGTGTTTTAATGTTTAAGTGTGTTTTTAATGCCTGTGTATGAATGTGAACATTTGCTAAGAAGGCCTTTCTATCTGACATTAGGAATAAAAGGGAGTCCTTTGCTTTAAATCTTATAGTTTGACTCAGCAATTAGTCAAGGAGGTTAGATGAACTTTTCACTCCAAATGTTTCTGCAGGGGAATGAAACTTCAACAAAAAACCAAAGAAGCCAGGTGCTATAAATTGGTATATAAAGTGGAAAAGGCTCAAGCACATAAAAATACTAGAGAAAGAAATGGAAGGAATTTATGTAGGATGGAACTGAAAGCATGGGATGGGAGGTCTGAGTTAGCTGCAGGAAGTGAGATCTGAGGAAGTTAGCTGGACAGGAAAGATTCTGGCTGGAGCTTTCAGAGAAGGGTTCTAGATAACTCCAGACAATACGGTATCTACTTGTAACAAGTGATTTAGGGTCTGTCAAGAAAATACGCCTTGTATTTCCTGGGTTATCCAAATTAAGAGCATTAATGTTTTCAAAATACATGCAATGTATGTTATAGTGTGTACACCTTCTACCTTAGGTACTTCCTAAGGTGTAAAATGTAATTCCAACTATAGTTTTGCAGAGAGGGCCTTGGCGTTCCCTTGGGATTCTGAAAACTGGAGACAGATCAGTTGTTGGGTCTATTTCTGTGAAGGGGGAACAGAGAACCTGTCTCCAGGAAATAGAGGTATTGTGGAGACTGACGGAAAAGCTTAGTGCTACAAGTGGGATGAAATCCAGCACAGCAGTTTGGGGAGTATATATCTGTGCAGTTTGAATAGATCTATGGACCAAGGGTGAGTAGATGAGTTCAGAAATAATTTCTCTTATGTGCAGTTATCAGGGACATAAGGGCTCTTTAATGTTGTAGAAAGAGGGAAAAATGAGAACCAAGGGCAGTAAGGTGAAGCCAGCAAATTCAAAGGAGAAGTTAGGCATGTTTTTTAACACTGTGCATGATCAGTGTCAGGGAAGTTGTTGATTTTCTACCTCTTGATGTTGTTACTTCAAAGCAGTGTACTTTTTTGAAAGCAATACTTCAGCTGAACAGAGTTGTGGGTCTTAATATAGTAGTAAATGGGTAAAATGTGATGGCCTTGACAAACAGGAGTCAAACTAAGAGATCTATCAGTTCATCCTGGCCTTAAATTCTCTGAATCTGTGAAATTTCTTAGACAGTTTTGACTTCCTCATCCTAGATTTCATATTGTTTCTTTCTGCATTCAGTTTAATGTTTTAAATTCATGCCTGAAGGCCAGAGGTGCTTTTTTGTTGTTGTTGTTTAAACACTAACTGAGGGCTGAAAACATTTCTTTGTGTCCAAATCTGGAAAAATGCAGAATGATTGTATTACCAAAGGGAGAGAGAAAAAAAAGAAGGAATACTGTGTACCCAACAAAACAGAGGCAAGAATGTAGGAATGTAAATGTGTTACAGGCTGTTAGGATTTTGGATGCAAAAATAAAACTTAGAAAATACTTAAGAGTTGAAAAGGCATAATATGATCCAATTTATTTAGACTAGAAATTGCCTTCCCTAGATTGCTAAAGTGACAGGAAGAAAGTTATGAAAAGAAGGTAATCATATTTGTTTTAAGTCTGGCAGTTTCCACTGAAATGCCTGTCTCTCTATAACACTTTTTTTGAAGAAAGTGCCTTGGGGAATTACTAGAAAAACGAGCTTTATTAAGTGTTCATGGCCATCTGAACTACCCACCCATCCAGTATAAATGTGTTCTGGCAAAACAAGTGTTTGTGTTGCCATGGCCTTTCCCATGATGTTATTTTCTTAAGCAAAAGCATTTTTCTAGCTGGGATCTTAACAAGGACACAGGCAGGATGCCATGATTCAGTCCTTGAAGAGAAAAATAGTGATTTGGAGGGAATGGTGAAGGAAAGAGATGGTCTCAGAGTAGGTAGAACAAACGACTTAGATACCTGGTGACTCTTTTGCCCAAAGAAGCAGTGATTCCTTCCACTAATCACTCCAGTTCTGTGAGAGAGTAGTGCAGCTTCCACCAGCCCTGCAGAAATGCTGATAGGCCCAGTACTAAGATTCGCCTGTAGCATCTCTAGTATAGGGAAAATATCTCTTAAAAATAGCAGCTCAATTGTTATTTGATGAGCAAATCACATGCCTCAGATACAGGCTTCCTTAAATCAGGTCACAGGGCCCTGTACTCTGCACAGGTATGGGAACTCTACATAAAAATACACCCCCAAGGTCTGTGTGGATCCATGTGATTTATCTGCAAGATTTGAACTGTTCTGTTTATGACTTTTTTTTTTTTTTTTTCCTTTGCCCTGCAAAATCTGTTAGGGAAGGTCCTGCCTAAAGGTTTCACATTGCTTTCTATCCTCCAGTGCATACTTCTGCAAGTGAAAATGATTATGAGTTTTACACTGTTTACTGATTTATACTCTGGTTTTAGATTAATATCAAAGTGTTTTATCATAAAAACTAGTGAGCTGGTCACATAAGCATTGAACAACATTATTGTATAGTTAGTATACCTCACAGCAACTAAAACAAAGCTAACACGTGCTTACATAAAGTGCGTAAGAACAGGACAGGTATTGAGTCACCCTTTCTCCACATATCTTCCCAAATTCCAGTAATCATCAGTTTGTGAGGTAGAGGTCATATCAGAATCCTGATGCTTCCCATCCACCAAGGGGCCACAAATTCCTTTCTGAAGGAATAAAAGACAAAAAAAGAACAGCAGGACCAAAGGCTGGTGCTTAGCTCTCATGGGGTTTTGATGAGATTTGTGTGTCTTTCTTCCTTCAACTCCTGTGAGACAGCTCTTTTCTCTCAAACTGCTTTCATACCTACGTAGCTCCACAAATCTCAGCAGAACGTTGATCTCACCAGAGAAAGTAAAGAGAATAAGGTCCACAAATGGTAAATGTAGGTCCAAATCCAGGTAAGTATCTATTTGTAGGAGAGAACACATTACAAAAAAAACAAGTAATGAAAAGTAGAAATAGAATAAGCCTCTTGAGCCATCTTATCTCCCCAAAATTAATTTTCTTCATAACGCAAATCACATCATAAGATGGTGAGCAGTATCCCTTCTGTTTGAAGCAATGCGGTCCACATCTCACTGATACCTGAATGCCACACCATTTTAGCAAACAGGTCAATTACAGAACTATGGCAAAACAAACAAAACAACATGGAACATTTTAATTACTTTCAAATAAAATTAATTAGCTGGGAACTAAGACAGCAAATAGCATTTGGTAGAAATAACAGAATATGCTAGAACTTACTCCAAAAAATGTGTTGTGTTCCCCTATTTGGTGAGCTGTTGACCACAAGTCTTTGAGTGTGACCATCCAGCCAATTCCCTATCCAGCGAGTGGTCCATCCATCAAATTCATGTCTCTTGTGCACCTTTAGGCTCCTTAGATGGTCTCAAACCTGATCTTCTACACTGTGCAGTTCTGCCTTATCCCAGTCTCCGCCTTTACCTCCTGCAACTTGGGCGGTGTGGCTGGAGCCCTTGCTGGTGAAGACTGAGGCAAAAAAGTCATTGAGTACCTCATCCTTCTCCATATTCCAGGTGGCCAAGTCTCCCGTTTCCTTCCAGAGAGGGCCCACATTTTCCCTATCTTCCTTTTATCACCAACATACCTGTAAAAGCATTTTTTGGTTGCCCTTGACATCCCTGGCCAGATTTAATTCTATCAGAACTTTCCTAACCTGATCCCTGGCTGCTTGGACAATTTCTGTGTATCCCTCCCAAGCTACCTGTCCTTGCTTCTGCCCTCTGTAGGCTTCTTTTTTGTGTTTCAGCTTGTCCATGAGCTCCTCCTTCATCCATGCAGGCCTTATAAAATAGTCCACCTTCAACAAAATGCTAAAGAACGCAATGTGTTTACAATTTAGTTCAAAGTATGTACTTTTTTATTATGAAAATTAATAGTACATTTAATTAATATGGAGTTATGGGGAATGGCATGCTTTATTGAAGAAATAATGATGAATTCCTGAACATTAGAGATAAGTTTTGTGGTTCCTATGATAACATATTTTTAGCTGGCTAACATATGAAGGCATTTAGAACTGTCCCAGTTTCTTTAATGGAAAATAATTTCCTTCATGAAATACTTTAAAATTATTCTTATGTAACTTGTGGGGAACTTACTGGGATTTTATTAAATTGGAATGTTAATCAAGCATACATATTGGCCTAATCTTAAAACCAGCAGGTATTTTATAACTCTACAGTATGTTATGTACTTCCCAATATGCATGTGCGATCAGTCAGACGCCCAGTTCTCTTCATATTTCCAAATAAACTATATGATTCAAAATTTTGATTAAAGAGAGATCCAAAACCTCATTTATTATGTAAATGAACAGTAAGATAACTCTTCTGTTTAGGACTTGATAATGGGCAGTGGGAAATGTGTTCTCATACCCAACCTGCCTTATTAATCATTCAAAAGCTGTTAAGAACCAAGCCTTTCTGGATGGTTTGTCTGACAGTTAATTAGCTGTCTTTTAAGGTCTGCTATCATGGCCCTACATGGAGATGTAAGTGAGCATAGTGTCCCCTTTATTTCTCTGTTGAGTTGATCCTACAGGTAAGAGAAGTAAAGCAGGCCCTGCAGAACTCTGAAGGAGACTTTGGTTCACTTTCGCCAATCATTTGCTAAGGTCATTGCACTAGAGAGACTTCAGTTTCATCTGATGCAAGACTGGAGCAGTTTTATTAGTTTGAAGACACAGGCAACTCCATGCTACTGCTTTGTTCAGGGCAGACTACAAAGTGATGATCCAGTCCTAACTGTGTGTGTGTGTGGGGGGGTTCATTATTAAATAAACTAAGGCTTAACAAAATGTAAAAAATAGATTTAGTCTAATTATAAAACCTTAGTTATAGATGGTTACCTTTAGATTATGTGGTTAAAATGTTGCAAACCTTCTGTACAAAAAGATTAAAACATTTTTGACCATATGACATCTGCTCAGCAATAAAAGCTAAGAGAAATGGGTGGAGTGGGGGCATTCATAAGTACAACTCTGTCTTTCAGAGCAACCGCTGTGCATACTGAAGCCCTACTTCCCAGAAAGTGGCTGGTCATCACCTGCTGATGGGAAGTAGAGAATAAACCTTTTGTTTTTCCTTTGCTTCCATGCATTGCCTTTGCTTTTGTTTTTGCTTTATTAAACTGCCTTTATCTTGACCCACAAGTTTTTTTCCACCTTATTTCCCACCCCCTTCCTGTCCTGCTGAGGAGGGGAGTGATAAAGCAGTTTGGTGAGCATCTGGTGTTCAGCCAAGGTCAACCCATTGCACTATTGGACAGATGTTATGAAAATGTTGTGATGAACTTCATTTAAGTTAGATGCATTTTTATCCCTGTAAAGATCATGACATGGCCAAGAAATGGAAGAGTATTCGTGTCCAAATTCTGTGTTTGTCCTCTGTGTCAGGAATGAAGGATGTTTGCCAAACTAATCAGTTGTTGGTCAGAAGTTGGAAGAGCTACCAGAACATGCCCCCCTAATACTTATGAATTATATGATTTCAAGTATCATGTTGCCAGCTTTTGAAATAGTGCTAAGGTATCTAAATGACTAGTATGATCCAGAAATTAGCTACCTTGTGAATCTAATCAGTTACTGTGAAGGTGGTCAGCTACCTTGGAACACTGTGTTCCTCATTGATGTTACTCAGAAGATGTTTGTGGCAAGTGATCTCTGATTTCAAAGTCTTTGAAAGAATTTGTGAATATGGATCACAGATCTCCAGTGCAGTGGCGGATAGTCATCTGCACTGATAATGTGTTTGGGATAAAATCTTGGCTCCACTGAGGTCAATGCAAGTTTGCAATTGCTGCTTAATAATAAGACCATACAACTGAATAAGGGGGGTGGTTCTTTGGGGTTTTGTAGTTCATTTTGCCCTGAGCCAAATTAGCCATCAAGGTGTTACCAGTTCTGGGAAACAATTAAATCTCTTGTTCTGTTCTCTGGGATTTCCTGTTATTGCATGAATGAAAAACAAAGAAAATGGGCTCTATACCTTGGAACCTTTAGAAAGGGAACTGAAGCCAGTGAAAGTGTCTGCTCCTTCAGGAGATTTAGGTGTGTTTATGAGTCTTGGAGATTGATTTGAGTTCACATACTATGTAAGAGACAGCAATTATAAAATTAAGCCACTCAAGGACATGTCAGTGTTGCTAGGCACTAGACAGCCACACTTCTTGGTGCTGGGCCATTGTGCAGAACTTGCCTTGGGAGATATCCCAAGGATACCCGCTGAGTACAAATGGAGCACTCAGCCAAGAAAAGCAGGAAAAAGTGTTCTTCTGAAGAGGGGGAAGGGATGCTGTTTGTTTTCTGGTTTTAATCTGTAGAAGTCCAAGAAAGGGAACCAAAAAATTAAAGAGTGGGAGGACTGAACTGGAGGGGAGTAAAAGTATCTTTTTACGTCAAGAATGGCCAGAGCAGACCACCATTTGAACTCTGGAACTTCATTATTCTTGGTCCAGCTGGCAATCTGTTAGGAGAGTCCTCCTGACTCTTTGGTATCCAGACAAGTTTGGAGAAATACAGGTTTTCCCATTTCCACTCTTGCAAGACTAACAATTTTCTTGCCAGAAGCACTGACTAGGGGAAAGCTACATATCTACAACTAGAGTAAGGACAGAGAGAGCTGCATTGCTGCTTCAGGAGCCCAGAGGGGACTTCTAGTATGAGGCCAAGAAGAGTCTGTCAGTGACTGTATTGTGTCTGTGTTCACAAGAATTGCCTCGAAGTGCCATATTAGTCAAAGCCTCTGCTGTAATATATGAGTTAGATTCCCAAAGGTTAACTGCTCTCTGCCAGAAGAAATTGGTTTCTGTCTCATCGTTTCCTGCAGAGCGTTCAGAAGCAGGACATAAGCATGTCACCAGAGCCACAGAAAGGGGGTGGTTTGTCTTGCCTGGCAGCCCCTGAAAACCCACGTCCTCCTTGATACTTTTTTGCCTAACAGTTTGAAAACATGTCACTGAAAGGTGCTTGCAGGCAATAGATATTTCTCTACAGCTTCAGTAAAAATGTAGTTCCTGGCAAAATGCAGTGAGGCAAACTGTGATGCTGCCTGAAGGAAAGAGTATCAGTCATGGGCTTTTTCCAGTGGCCAGTGACAAGGGGAGCAGAGATTACAGCTCTCAAGGTGAAGCGAAGGCTTTGCCTCTTCCCTGCCATAGCTGATCAAGGTTAAAGTGTGCCTTGATATTGCAGTGAGACCAGGAAGTCCTCCTCTCTATTATCTGTATTCTTTTCAATGCCTTCTAGAAACCAAAAAGACAGGCAAAGGATCCATCAAATGGCCCGTGAAGAACAGGAGAGAAACATGGGGCAGGAAAAAGGCACTTTCCTGAAGAAAAACTGAAGACTGTGGGAAATAAACTGAGCTCCTGTGTTGGGTTTGTGTGTGTAGTGGGGTTTTGGTAGCAGGGGAGGGGGCTACAGAGGTGGCTCTTGTGAGAAGCTTCTCGAAGCTCCCCCAGCTCCAAGTCAGACCCACCTCTGGCCAAGGCTGAGCCAGTTAGTGACAGTGGCTGTGCCTCTGCGATAACATATTTAAGAAATGGAACCTGAGAGGAGGAGTGAGAGTTGAGAGGGAAATACCTCTGCAAACACCCAGGTCAGTTGAAGAAAGGAGGAGGAGGAGGGGAGGTGCACCTGAGCAGAGATCCCCCTCAGCCCGTGGGGAGAGGGCAGCTGTGCCCTGCACCCATGGAGGTCCCTGGTGGAGCAGATGCCGACCTGCAGCCCAGGGAGGGCCCCACACTGGGGTGTGGCTGGGGAACTGGGACTATCTGGATTAGGCACCGTTATACGTAGTGTGTGCTATCATTTGCATTTATTTTTCTGGATAACTTTTATCACACAGGGAATCTGCGCTGCTGTTCTGTAGAATAGCATACTACACACTGTTCCCCTACAGACTAATGAATTCCTGGGTCTCTTCCCTGAGAACTGACTTCTACCACACGTTCTCTAATCTGTGTTATGTCTGGTCTGTCTCATTCTCCTTGCCTATCTGCTCCCAGCGTGCACTCTTCAGGTTTTTGAGCCCTCCGAGCTCTTTTTGTTTTGGAGTCTCCATGTTCTCATTTAGAGACTGAACCCTGGCTGGTTTTAATCCAGATAGTCCCAGTTCCCCAGGCACACCCCAGCTGTCAGCATAGGCAACCACTCTGCATGGCAATGTAGCAGAGTGGGCATGAATGACATAGAACTGCTTGGCTCAAGGACCAGGGATTACTCCTTGGAGGAGATGGTGTAATTCATGAAGGTATAGCCTCTTCGCAGACACTTGGGTCCCAGACTTCCCAGAGTATCCTTGTTTCCTGTTCTCACCTTAATGTGATTAGTAGTAACTATTTCCTTGCCCAGTGAGTCCCACTACTTTACAAAATGAGTTTCAGGTACACAGGGAAAAAACCCAATCTATCACCACACCCAGAAAGAGTAAGGTTTTGACTAAAGAGGTAACTTATCTTAACAAGTCAGGGAGAGAGGTGTCCCCAAAAGCTCACAGACTGTGCCATCATACTGGGTCAGCTTACTAATTCTGTAATTACTTAAATACTTAGTCAAGTGCAGCTGTATTGCAGACTGGTATTTCCATTTCTAGGTTATCTGTGTAGCCACATTCTTCAGGTGGCAGTGAGGCAAGAAAGTAATTGTACTTTAGCATTTGGAAAGTTGGCATACACTTTTATGTCAGCTTCCCATATTAACTAAATGCTGTTTCAAAAATCTTCCATGTTAGACATAGATGAAAATAACTTAGAGATTGGAGGAGCTTTTCAGACAGGAGTCAACAGAAACAAAAATCCTACTCTGCCTCTGCACAGTACAAGCAATATTTAAATATTCCAGGCATTTTCACAACAGTTTGGGTTGGAGGAAATCTGAACTGAACAGAGACTATTATCTTTCTAATGGCATTTTAAATTCATTGAGCATGTTGGCAGATAGCCAGTTGTCTGACAATATTACAGGAAAGGGGTTTGGTCAGAATGACCTAGGCACATGCAGGAAAACCATTATCTTCTCAAGGCATTCTGCTTGGGATAATAATTTTGAAACCTACAGCAAGGAATGGATCATGTCATAGCAGTGAACTTGGGAGAGAACACCTGGGCTACTGAGTGCTACAAATGTGCAGAAGTATTGATACTCCCCTCATTGCTGCTACAGAGAAAGAGCCCTAAAAGGCTGAATGCTGTTTAAGTGGAGAAGTTTGACAGCTTGTGTCTGGGAACGTAGCTGCCTTCTTGCTCAGATTAACACTGTCAGGCAGTACCACTTCAGGGTGCCAATGTGGGCTTTTGGGCTCAGTGGGAAACGCTGTGGTTCCACAGTACAGAATCACTTTCAGACTGAGAAAGAGCATCTGTGAGGGATATAACTGAGCACAGTTACTACCAGACTGTGCTGAACAGAACAGAAGGCTTGAAGGCTATGCCATGGCCTGAAAACTGGTTTGGTACAGTTCCATCCCAGCTATTTGGGGGACAAAAGCACTCTGATCAGCCATCTGATCCATATACTTTTATGTCTGTGACACTGAATGTTTGAGAGAAGCCCCCAGAAAAAATCGCTGCATGTGTCATGGTAAGCAAAAATATTTTTCTCCTCCTCTTGATTTCGAGGCTGTGAGCTAAACCATGATGTTTGCTTTCCTTTGCCATCCACTTTTAACACATAAACAAAGCAACCACTCTTCTGTTGCAATGTGTCCGAGGTAGCTGTAATCACCATGCTGACTGACAGTAACTGGTATTTGCTTTGGTTAGCTTTAAAGTCATGCTAATTAAAACTATCTTCCTACTCACATACTGAAAGAAACACAGCATCTGGAGGCAAGACCATGTTGTCAAGCACCAAGAGGGAAAACTTTAATAAGTCTTCAGGCACCAATATTTGCCTCCCTCAGATTGGCAACAGTAGCCTCCATCCTCCAAAACAGCACTTTATCGTACTATCTAGGCTCTTGTCCTCTCAATGTACATCAACAATTCTACTAGTAGGACAAGGAAAGCTTATTACACTAGGTAGCAAACCAGCACATATTGTTGATTGGGCATTTATGTGATAGCCAAGGATATTTACTATTTTTTCTGAAGTTTCCTTTCTCCAGTACTTCACTGGAACACTTTCTTGAACATGCACAACATCCCCAGAGACCTGTAGAATGCGGAATAGAAAATACTGAAATAGGAAGAAGAACTAGGGAATACAGCGTGCAATTCCTCACGTGTGGGCTTTAGCCAGGACACTGGAATCGGTACAGAATGCCTAATAAACTCTTTAATCCTGGCATGATTTAACATTGTCTTAAAGTACCTCCAGCAGCCTGTTGCCACCCATGTTAAGTTGTTTCATTGTGGAATCAGCAGAAAGTGCTCACCCTTCTGAAGCATCAGCACACTGCCTGCTGTGCTGGTTCAGCTGGATGTTGTCCATTCAGTCGCTCACTAGCTACAAACATTTGTTAAGATGACACTGGAGTCAGAGGTTTCAGAACAATTGTCATCTGCTCAACGAAAACCTCTGTAAAGTCTTCAAGGTGATTTGAAATCTAGCAAAATAGTTTTCAGCCTTGCAGTTTCATAAGATATTACATGTATTCACTTACAGAGACTTGAAATAGGTGCCAGGAAAACTAAAATAAAGAACTTCAAAATCAGATTAAATAGATACCCGTGAGTTTTCCAGGACTCTTCCATCCTTCATTTTCTAACTTGTTAATATAAATGTTTCTGCAAGAAGGAAGTCAGTACCAAGAAGAAAGTTAGAGTGTTTGTATCTTGTTCAGCTTTAATTAATGCTGTGTCATTTCATCAGTGTTTTTTAAAAACCACTGATAAAACTAAAGATGTACTTGCTTCAACATCCTCCTTACGATGTTGCCAAACTCACATTAAGTGTGTAAAAAGATTTTATAACTAAAGATACATATGCATCAATTTATGTATGTTATCATTTGACAACACTGTCATAAAATGCTATTTCTAGTGCCACTATTGTCTGCTTTGATTATTTTATTTTTTGTTATTCTGGCAAATGTGGAACTTGTCTGAAAATATTCAGGTTCTGATGTGAGAACCACAAAAATTGTAGGTTCCAAATGACTACAAGAACTACAAGATGTCTTGATTAACCCATATTTACCAGCATGAATATTAGCTTTTTCATTGTTCTGTAATATAGGCCCATACAAAGAAAATATACTTAGTATGTTGGTGTAAGACATTTTGATGGTTTGGTAGACATTGCATTCCTGCTTTCTTTTCTGTCTTGTATGGCACTGCTGTCTTCCATACCATTTAGTAGTTGCATAATTGTTCCTTTCAAGCATACAAACAATGAGGTCAACTTGAGTCATGTCAAATAACTAGAGCAAATACCACATATGAAACCATTTAAGATAGCAAGTCATGTGATCACATATATTACCTCTGGCCTGGATTTTCTGGATCATACTAGAAGTGTGTTAGAATACACAAAAGCAACAGAGCTTATCAGCTGACTGTTTTGTCTATGATAAGCAACTGATGAGCAGTTTATTGCAAAGTATTTAACAAAGACAAGCTAGAATTGAAAGGTACCTTCCTCTAAATCATTATGCTGCTTCTTTAAACTGACCTTTTCAAGGCAAACCCTGTGTTTTCCTGCAGAAAAAAAATGTGACAGGGATGAAGGTTTAATTTTATTTTAGTGGTTTTAATGACATTCAGCTATGTTACATTTTAAAGCTGCCTAATTATCAGATGTAACATCTGGGATATAGTATCTATCAGGCTGTGTTTTATCCAAACTGGGCACAGATACAAGAAAGTGTTATTTGTATTTATTAACTGGAACATATTAACAGAGAAAGGTCAACACTTTCCCTATTCATCCTTCATCAGCAGAGAGGCTGATGAGAAAGCAGGGTAAAAGTAAAACTCCTTAATCAACAAAAACTTGTGACTTCAAAAATATGCAAGGCACATGAAAGCAAAGAGTAAGCTTCTTACCTATGCATTTTTTTCTTATATTGAATTTTGTTCAGTTCAATTGTACTCATAGAGCACATTGCAGACCTCTGTTGTTTTTAACTGAAGTCAAAAGAAGTGGTTTCTCTCTTGTGACAGTGATTGACAACAAGAGCATTAAAACGTTGTTCCTAAACAAGCAGCAATTAAGAGAAAGCAGAACATGGTTAAAATAGATCCCATTAATATGCTTCATTCCATTCTGCAGCACCCTTGAAATAGTTAAACTGGTCAGTTGCTTCTATAACCCTCCCAGCTATTTGTGATAGTAGTTACAGTTACTGGCCCTTCAATGCAAGTTTTTCTGCCTCATGTCCAGAGATTCTGTGAGTCTTTCTCTTTTGTTATCTACACTGCCAGGCCTCACAGAGAAGAGTTAACTCTCTTCTAACCTTATGGTCCTAGAGAGTTTCAGACTGCTCCTGGAGGGTGTGTGTGTGGACACAGAGGTGACAGATACAATCCTGTTGGTATCTCCTACTGTATAGCCATGTGTTTCTGTACCTGTATGCTCTCATTAGCCAGTTTTCCAGCCATCTGCTACTGCACTGGCACCATTTGCATTCCCAATATAGCACAATAGAGTGGCTTTTCTTGCATGGAGAGGATTCTCAAGACAGAAGCTTTATTCATAATAATGTAAAAAATGTCTGACTGGGTTAGAGCAGTAGCCTGTCTAGGCCAGTGTGCTGCCTGCACTGTCTCCTGCAGTGAAAGCAGGTACTGTTTAGGGATATCATGTGAACCTGGCCACTTCCTGTGGTCTATTCTCCTCGTAGTCTCCTAGCATCATTGGATTAAGGACTTTAAAGAGCACACCTCTGCCTGTAGTATCTGTTTTGATACTGTCATCTGAGATATCTTCTCTCTTTTTTTTTTTTTTGGAGTTGCTGATGCTGTCTAGCTCCACAGCCTCTCAGGACAAGAAATCTCAGGAATTCACTAGCTGCTGTGTAAAAAAAGTATTTTCTTTCATGAGCTTTAAATCACTTCTCTGCTAGTTTAAGTGAGTTCGCCCCCACCCCAGTTGTAATATTGCAGGATTTGATGAATGACACTTCTGTATTTACCTTATACATACCTTAATGATTTTGTAAACCTAAACCACTCCTCAGCCTTCACCTCTCCAAATGGAAGAGTTACAGCCTTTTTAGTCTCTACTCAAAAAGCAGCCACTCCATCCCCTTGACCCTTTTCATTGCTCTTCTTTCTGCCCTCTGTAGATCCACTGTCCTTCTTGTGACGTAGAGATCAGAACTGTGTGCTGAACTCAAGGTCGAGGTGCACCGAGGTTTTATGTAGTACCAGACTGACCCCTCTGTCATGTTCTCAGTAACCTTCCTGATGATGTCCAACATACTGACTTCTGGCTGCTGCTGGACACTGAGCTGGAAGATCACTTTTTCCCCCTCAGCATCTCTGATTTGGCATACAGCACCTGTTCTCTTTCTAAAAGGACTGGGATTTTCCAGGCCCTTTCTCTATCATACATCATTTTTTTTCTAGTCACATTTACTTTGAATACATCAGAGCTGCCAAAGTTAAAATCCAGACTAATTCAGTGACTGGTGGCTTCAAATTCCTGTGCTTTTAACCAGAGAGCAGAATGGAATCCTAACTGGAAACCAAAATGGATCTGGAACAAAATTTGAAATATTATTTTGAAGCCCTTTTCAAACATATGTATATATAAAAGTTACTATTTCAAAATAGTAATTTGACTGAGATCTGCCATCCCCTAGCAGACATTTGTGTGGTACAAGGACTATTTAGACTTGTTTTTACACAAGCCTTTGTTTCAAGACCGTAGCAAGGGTGCCCTGGCTGCTCTGTGCTGCTCTTTAGATTCTCACTGGGCTTGTTCACGCAGGGGCCTGCCTCCAGTGATCTCCAATAAACAACCTTTAATGGAAGAGGGCTGGCAATAGCTTTGATTCCTGTTCTTCTCTATCTGTCAAATGTGTGGTTATTACTAATGATGCGCCCTGTAGCTGACAGGAGGCTTAAGTTTCTCAAGCCTTTTCCCATCAGTCCCTGTGGGGTGCCTTACTGCGTGTGTTTACATGTATGTGTTTCTGTGCTTCCATGAGCTGTATTTGTGTGTGTACACACAAATATAAAATATAAACATATTATAAACATAAACACAAGTATAAAATTCTTTTAAATGCAGGCCTCCCTGCTGGCAGCAGCACTGTGCCACTTTGACATCCAGCAATAATTTTAAATGAGAGTGATTTATTTTTCTTTAGAAGGCAGCAGATGGCAGCATTTATCTATCGGGTAGTGGTGGTTCAGCCTGTCCATTAGTCCTGTCTCCCACTCCTCTTGTCGAACTGCCAGTAGTTAACTGCAGTGCTTCACCTTATTTGCAGCTTTACCTGGGGCCTTACAGATTGAGGGAGAGGGAAGCTCTTTTCCTGGCCTGGGAACATGGCTGGTGCCTGTCCTGAGGCAAAGATGTAGGCTGATGCCTGATGTAGGCTGAAGTAACTTCCTGGGTGAAGGTTCCATGCTCCAACTGTGCCCCATTCATACATTTCCGTTCTCCTATTTGTAACTGTTCATAATAGAGTATGTAATACGTAAGGTAGGTGGGCTAAATGAACCAACTAGTGAATCACTGTATATCCAGTGTAGAGCAAATTTAACCAGCATTGATTCCAAACCAGAGGTAAAGAAAAAAGGTACCATTTCAACTACCTATTTTAAACCCATTATGAATAAAAGGCCAAATGTTATATGTAGGTATGTAATTTTTTGTAGCTACTCTACAGTCATAGAGACGAAAAGAAATATTTTGTTGGAAGTCTCATGTTTCAATGCCTGTTTGAATTACTCAGCAGGATTAAAAATAATTTTTTTAAAATCCTTCACATAAGATGAGAGAGCTTTACAATATTTTATAAGTCATCTCTACTGTGTTTGGCTTCGTCAGGCAGAATTTGAAGAAGCCTTTCATACCAGATATACTGCTTCCTTCTTGTGTAAATGTTGTTGGATTATGTGTTACAGTAAAAACATTTTGCAGCAGGTTATTTATTAAAATAAGAATACTTTTATTATACAAAGTATATATAACTTACATAATTATATCAGAGTAAATATGACAGTGATTTCAATCCAGTATAAAAATTTCATTGCAAAAAATATTCCCTGCTGTTGTAACAGCTAGAGGAACAACTTCAGTTCTGTGGTTGTAGAAGCTGACAGCTCACATCTGACTACTACCGAGGTGGTGCATTGTTTATGCCTTATTTAGATAGATGGGAGAAACGGGTCAGTCTGATTCATTGCGCTGTTCTGATTACTGGCTTTTAAAAAGCTCTCTGTCTAGAAATGAAGAGCATGTGTACCTCTCTCCAGTCATGAGTTCTCCTGAAAAGGCAATACCGGTCTTTCTGACTTCAGCCTTCTTTACTCATCACTAAATAGGTAATTCCTGTAACACATAGGAGCCAGTGTTGTCCTTTGATCCCTTCATGTCACACCTTGAAAACATTATTTTCTAAAAAAATGCTGCTATGTTCACTATTCTCGTGGTAGCTCACAGTGGCAAAAGTGGTATCAGGATAGAAGAAGTATCCAGGCATCTGTTGGGCGAAGGGTAACCCCTGAGCTTGCTCAGAACAACGGAAAGAACAGAATAGTTTCCTTTCTCCATCTCCTCAGAATATGTAAAGGTATTGTGCTGTTCCTGCTCTTTCTGAGTAAAGCCCAGGAGGAATGAAAAATTTGAGTCTCTGCCTTACTCAGCACATTGAGTAACCAGCGCAGGCCAGATATAAAATTCTTTTAAACGCAGGCCTCCCTGCTGGCAGCAGCACTGTGCCACTTTGACATCCAGCAATAATTTTAAATGAGAGTGATTTATTTTTCTTTAGAAGGCAGCAGATGGCAGCAAAGTTGTACAGATGTGCCAGACTAGTAGAAGAAGAAAGATATCTTAGTACACACACTCTAACAACATTCCATGGAAAAAACTTATAATTTGTTTCTGTCTGTCTTGCAGTGTGGTTAAGACAATAAATCAGGTTTAATGGCCCTCGTGCACTTGTACCGTGAGGGGGTTTTTTACCCCCTTAACCAGGAGTTAATGAATCAGACTGTGGTGAGATGATGTGAATTATCACTCAGTAAATCATCTTTGTCTCTGCAGGAATCACTTCTTTGTGCACATCTTTTTATATCCTTCATTAAACAGACACTGATTGCCTTGTGCAAATATCATCACAAAGTGCTAGACTGTCTGTGCACCCTGACACATACAGGAGCTGTGACTACCGATCTCTGCTGTCAGTTGTACACCACTCACTCTCTCATTTGAGTTAGTTGTCTGGATACATCCTTTTCTGAGGCAAAATAGGTGATGAGAGTTTTTTTAAAAAGTAGAGAGGAGAGAGGCAGAAGGAAATGCTACTATATAAAGTCCTAGTGTTTAAAACACTCCAAAATCCTACTGCATTAAATAAAAAATGAAGTCTGGGTTTTGGACAAGAACACTGAAAGTTTCTGGGACTCGATCCCTACTCATGAACACATTTAGTGCCACATTTGACACATATATGTTTGCTGAAGCTGTCATTGCCAGCAGCACCACATCCACTTAAGAGGAGCAGGAATGATCATACATTGCTGAACTCATTTCAGATTGAACTGAGAGTCTGGATTTGAAGTACCTCTTTTTGATAGAGTTCCTGTCCCTTACTTCTACCTTTTAGTAGTTTCTTCAGTCTTCAAAACCAGAATTTGTGAATAAGTGAAGCATAAAGCAAAACTTATAGTACAATCTGTCAGTATAAAAATAGACATGTTTTTGAAAGAAAGCTGGGGCTTGGATTTTTTTCCTGCTGAAGTCAGTAGAAATTTTGTTTCAGTTAGATGGGATCAGTCTCAGCCCTGGGATTTGGTGTTGAGATTCCTATCTGGCTCACCAGTTCATCACCACCAGCATGTCTAATGTCTGTAGGCAGTATGGAGACTAATGATATATGCCAGTTGCATATTTTTCACATTGTTTATCAATAAAGGGCCAGGCTATGAATTTGTTCCTTATGCAGAATGAGATGCAGAGCTTCACAGCCCGAGGCAAAAGATGGCTTAGAAAAAGTGACTTAGAAATCCATCATTTTTTCCTTGTCTCTAAAGAGAACAAATTTACTTTACAAGGTGCAGCTGTCTTCTTCCAGTGTGCAGACTCAGATCTGCTCCTGAGTCCTTATATACAGGCAGGGACGTGTAGCGGCCTCTGAGAGTTTACCGCTTTCTAGCAGAGAGCCACAACAGAGTCAGGTCATGTAAGGGGAAAGGAGGAAACACACACACCCTTTTGTCCTCTCCTGTAACAGCAGTGGGATGAATTACATGGTGGCCTTTCAGTCTTTGAGTGTTTCGGTTTCATGATAACTCCTGTGACAGTAACCACCTATTAAAAGGACAATAATGATGTTTGTTTGATGAACTGCTTAGTTTGCTCCTGAACTAACAGATCCGTTATGTTTGTTCTCTTGTTTCTGCCAATACTACTGAACATCAGAGATTAAGGCCCAGACATTTGCTTGTTTAATTTTACACCATGTTAGCAAAGTATGAAGAAAACATAAACTATTTTGTAATTGCTGGAAAAGTTGCGTGTAATTTGCAAACTGACAGATTTGGGAAGTGATAGTTGACTGAAAGTATTGGAAGAATATTTCTTTCGCATACCTATTCTGGGAGTCAGAACTTATTACAAAATATCTGCCTTCAGCTGGGTTGGTCTGATCTTTCCTGACTTTGGAAAACCCAGGCTTTTGTAAGTGGATGGGAGACTCAAGGAGGTCTGGTTTGATAAAAGTTATCACAGAATCAAAGAAACTCAACAGATTTCATTTGGCCTCCTTATTGCTGTTGCTGGGAATTTTGCAAGCAAAACACTCCAGTCTTATCAAATCATTAACAGTGATTCTAGTCTTAATGGAACCATTTGTTTTTCATTTGGAGACGTTACAGTTATCAAGCATTTTGACTAGTGTATATAGCATGGAGTAAAAAGGCTTTTACACAGCAAAGTTCTTTACCTCATGAACAAATTATGCTCCTTCTCCTCATGAAGGATACGTGGCCCTGCTCCAAAGAATTAAGTATTTAAAAATTAAAAGAATTTCAAAGCTGACATAAATTATTTGGTGAAAAAGAGTGTGCTTTAAGAAATATTTGGATAATAAAGACAAACCCTTGTGAAAACAATAAACAAATTTTAGTTAGGCGTAATTGGATTTAGTTATTGGTTGTACTCAGTCATGCTGGAATTTTTTCTCCTGATGCCTGTGTGCTCTACACTACTTAAGTAAGATGTGAGATAATATAAAATGGTGTATTGACGGCACGAGGAAAATATTTGGATGGCTGTCTGGAGTTGCCATTATTGGCTTTAATTATGACTTGCTGTCCTTTGGGTACTAAATGAGCCAGAAAAGTCTTCATATGTGCCAAAGTATTCATTAGTATTCCCCTTTCTGTCATTGTACTTGCAGAAAAAGTTCATATCTGGCACCTGACTGCAGTTCTTATTAGAATGGACCAAGATGCTTTGCAGATTTTGGTAATCATCTGAAAGTACACCAGTGTCTCTACTTTTTGGACACAGTAGAAGTTGTTCCTAGGTAACAGTGGGAGAACTCTTTGACCACTTTCTGATGTAACTGGAGAACAAGCATTTTTTGCAGTCCTCCATGTGACATGGCTGCTTAAAGTAAATTTTGAGGTACCAAATGGGGAAAGAAAAATAATTACCTGTTTCCTTCTTCCAGGTTAGGAGACCTGCACTAGGACTTTATGGGAAAGTACTTGTATATCAGCATTTTAGGCCCCTTGCCATCATTCTGTGTAGCACTAATAATGGAGTCACAAAAATCCTTCCAAGATAAAAATAGCCTTTGGAATCTGTTTTGTTAATAAAACATTGTCTATAGTGAGGTACCTTTTCTTTGCCATAGGGTGTCTCAAGGGTAGGTACAAAACAAAATAACTCATAAAGAATATTCCACAAACTCTTCTGACACTTCACTGTGGAGACTCTGCTGAGAATGGTGACCACTCCTTTGGCATCTGCTCTTGAACAAACTGGTGGACAAGGATGAATTGCTGCTCCAATACATAGTTACCATTGCAAAACTCAATTTTAATTTAGAACCTTGTTTGAACTGAATTTACAGTCATGTTTTAAGCAGCCTTTGGAACACCAGACTGTTCTTAGAAATGAATACTTTAACTAAGGTGTTGTGTAAACAGATGCTCCTGATTTTGGAGGCATTTGATGACATCTTCCACTTCTCATCTGTCACAAGCTGGCCTTGACCTAAGCACACAGCTCCTCTTGACCTTCTAGGACTTTAAGAGGATGCTTGCTTTCATGGGCTGATACTGTTTCACAGTCTTGTTCTCCCTGAAACCTCAGGGGTTCCAAAATCCTCACACTCCTCAGAGATTTTAATCTAACTCATGTATGGATTTCAACTACTGGTTAAAGGTTAGTGCCCAATGTTTTGCTTTGTAGAATCTTTGTAGTGAAAAGATGCTTACCCAATGTTCTTCAGTAATGTCCCCAGCTTGGGCAGGAGGAAGAGCTTTCATGGACAGCTCTCGCCTGGGGCAGGTGCAGAAATGGATGAGGAGGGAGAATGCTGTCTCTATATATTTTAGTCCTTACAGACCAGTTGCCCAAAACCTGGAACTCAGTTTGGGATAGGGGGTTAGCTGTGCAATGGGAAAGAGTCCCTGCCTCCTCTGTCATTCTCCTCCAGCCTATCTAGCCTAGCCTGACTAGGTTAGCTAAAATACACAGTCATAGTATTTCCAGGGTTTACTTTTCAGCTCCATACATTCAAAGAACGTGCTGTCTTCCAGGCACAGGGCTACTCACTACTTTCTGGCATGTCTAGTTCAACAGTGTTGGTTTCAAAGATTTGGGAAGTATGGGGTTTGGAGGGAATTTTTTCTTTTTAAAAAATATATTTATTTTCTTTAGTTGCTGTTTATTGCAACTATGGAGTTTTGCTCCTCCCTACAAATGCGGCAGGTGGTGCTCTTGATCCTTCCAAACAGAAATTGCACTTACTAAGCTCCAGTAAGGTCAGAATTATGCCATCCAGCACCAGCTTGCTGGGTTTAGCCCTGTCTGGTTAGTCCAAGGATCTTTCAGCTTTGAGTGAAGTGTTTTCTGCCAGTGAAAGGGAAAGGAGGAAAGAAAAGGTGTTTTAACTGGGGACTGGGTTTTGGCAGCAAATGAGGAAAAGATCAATATAAACAAAAGTAGCTAACTGGCAAGTCCATACTTAACCACGCTATAGCCCAATCCAGCCTTGTGTCCCAAGTTTAGGTGACGAAGATGCTAGTTGTGTAGCCCCTAAGTAAAACACTGTAGCTATTAAACACTATGGTTCTGTTGAAGTAATTTCAGCTGCGCTGTGTACTTTAAGTAGGATCACACTTTCACCTACACATTGTAATTTCCCACCACAAGCATCCCAAAACTTATAAGCAGCAACTATTCTAATTTCAAGATCTTTCATGATGTGAGAATACCCATTTGCTTGTGTCTCAGCTGGCAGCTATAATCTGCGCTGAAGGTCATGCATTTGCTGTCAACCCTTTCATCTTACAATATTTGGATCAGAAAAGCCATGAGCAGTAGAGGGGTAAATTCTCTTCCAGCTGTTAGCAAACAGATGGTAATTAAAACCAGAAAATGTCAATATATATGCATTTTTTTTAAAAAAGAACATTTCAAGTGGAAACCCCACCCCTCAAGATTCCAAAATTCTTAGTTGAAAATGTTTAGGAAAGTAACTAAAAATAGGCAGTTCTGAGCAGAACTTCAAAACTTTGGAGAGGAAAATCATTGCGAATATATGCCAGATATCTAGTCAACTGGATTCCTAACCAAGGTTTTTGCAGCAGTATTCCTGGAAAGGCATCAATGCCAGTTCTTTTGAGTTTTTCTTGTAAATACATGTTCCTTAGGCATTTAATATTAGGTAAAAAATATGCCCAGTTCATTTATTCTAGCAGAATTTAGTGCTGCTGTTCCCCAGTCCTCTCCTGTATATGTTACCTATGTTCAGAGATACTGTAAAATAGGGGAAATTGTATGTTTTAGCCAAGATATTATTCAAATACACTTGTTTAGTTTTTAGGTTTGCTTTCTTGAAGTGCACAGACACCAATAGATGGTGCTGTTGGTGCATTAATAAGGTTCGGTTTCACATTTGTTTTCTGGTTTGTGGTTGGAATTTGTCTAAAAAAAAAAAAAAAGAACAACAAAAAAGAACAAAACAACAAAATCCCTAATGCTAAGCTTTTATCCAAGATGTTCTGCCCACACTGAACCGGTCACCGTTTAACTTTAACCTGAACTGTGGCCCAGGAAATCCTTCAACATAAATAACCTTGGAAGCTGCCATGACCATTTTTGGAACGTGCTCCCTCAATAAATCTGTTACTTTGTTGTGCAATGTTGAAGTGTGCAGTTGTTTCTCTGATTAATTAGGGCAAAAAATAAACTTGCACGATCAATCCAAGCTGTGACACGTTTCAGCCCTGGCTGGAACATGTGGGTAGAAAAGGCCTTAGAGCCTTCTCCACCGATCTGCCCTGGGATTTTAGGATGCTTGCATGCTCTTGAGCTTACTTGATTTGAGTAGCGAAGGTGGCTGCTGACAAAGTCTGTGACTGAAGAGTTTTAGTCTGTCACAGAACTGCCATGCTAGGTTAGTGAGGGTAGGACTGAACACCGTAAGAAATAGTTCATCTTGACCACGTGCCCCCATGAAAAACAAACACAACAGAACTGTTTTATGTAGTAGTGTTTATTTTATTTCACATATTACCCATGGAGAACTGCTGATACATTCTCTACATCTTTCACCAGTCTGGAATGCAAGATAAAAAAAGGTATGGAAAAAGAGTTTAACGTTTGACATTCATGATATGAAAAATAAAGGGGATACAATGTTTTAAAATGCCCTTATGCAATATATATATATAAAACGTATAAAAATAAAATATATTCTTACCAAAAAAAAAGATACAAACAGGACATGACACAGGACAATCTTAAATATCGATACGTATCTCATGATCCACACACACCGCACTTATAATTAATAAAAATCACGTACAATTGCACTTTTCCTCTCTGTGACGTTCAAGTATATCGCAGTCCCCGCAGGGACTAGTGAATGTCCGACTGCCTGCCGGTGCAGGTAACGCGGAGGGTGGAGCAGATGCGGGCGGCCTGGCCTCGCCGGGGGCTGACCGCGCACCCTCCAATACTGGCGGGCAGAGGCGAGGCCGGGGACGCGCTCCCCGGGCCCGGGGCTGCGGCCGGCGCCCGCCGGCGGGTCTGCCCGGCCTCGGGGCTCCCCTGAGCAGCCCCTTCCTCGGGGCAGACGGGGCCGGGGTCGCTCTGAGCGCTGCCCGCCGGCAAGGAAGGCCCGCCCCCCCCGGGCGCAGCGACGGGGCGGGGGACGACATGGCGGCCGGCGGGGCAGCGGCGCCTCGGGCGGCCGCGGGCCGGACGCCTTCCAGCCCCAGGCGGCGGCGGGCGCGGGAGCCGGCGGAGCCTCGCCCGGGGAGGGGAGAGAGTCAGTGACCGCCCCGCGGCTGCGGCGGGTGGGGGGAGCAGTCCCTGTGCGTCCCCAGCGGGACGCGGCCTTCACAGCTTCCCCGCGCCGTCCCGTCCCGCCGCGCCAAGGGACCGGCCGGCCCCCCGGCCCGGGGCGGGCGCGTCGGGGGTCCCTCCCGGAGAGGCGCCTCTCCACGAATCCTGGCGGCGGGTCCCGAGCGGCGGCGGAGCTCCGGAGCGTCCGCGCCTCAGTCCATCCATCCGAGACGGCCTCGGCCGGGCGGCGCGGCGCTCAGACCCCCAGCACGGGGGCGAGGGGCTGCGCCCGCCGCGCCCGGGGCCGCCGCCCGAACCGGGGGGAGCGCGCCGGGCTGCGGCGCTCGGGCAGGGATCGCCGCCGGCGGCCGTAGCCCTGGGGGCTGATCTTGCTGGCGGGGGCGGCGTCGTCCTTGTCCTTGTCGGTCAGCTGGTAGATCTGGTGGGCCAGCTTCTGCACCGTGCACGTCCCGAACCGGCACCCCGTGCGGATGGTTTGGAAGTGGGTGAAGCTGTTCATGCTTTGGCGGTAGCGCTTGACGCGGATGTGAGCATCCTCCCGGCTGCTGCGAAGCAGGAAGAGAGGGAGCGGGCGTAAGAAAAGCGCAGTGGGGCCCCGGAGGAGGGGACCCGGTGGGCCCGGGGCGGGGAGGGCAGAGAGCCGCCAGGCTGGAGGCGGGCCCGTCCCGACCGGTGCAAAACTGACCCCCCCCCTCCCGGCTCTGCCCTCCGCCGACCGGCGGGAGAGCGGCGGTCTGGTCGCGCAGCAGAGCTTGCTGCCGATGGGAGGAGAGGCCCCGTCGTTTTATGGCTGTTACTTTATCTATGGATCCAGAGCTCAAGTTACTATTTATATTTGACTTCCCAGTAAAGGCGCTGCTATCTCCCGCCAGTTGAAGGGCGCGGGGAAGGGGAGGCGGGAGGCTGCTTTCAGCGCGATGGGCAGCCTGGGCAGGACCTGTCTGCGGGGCTTGGGGGATCTCTAGCGAGCATAAGCCTAAACACCCCGAAGGGAGGGGACCCTGAAACTTTCCACTGCCTCGAGCGAGTGCCTGAGCCCAGAAGGGGCTGGAATTTACCTGGGATGCGATACTCGGGGATCCTCCTTCACGTCCTGGGTCCGTATGAGCGGCTGCACGTCGGCGGCTGCCCCCAGCGCGCCCGAAGGCTTCACGTCCCGCCTGGCTCGGCTCAGTGCCCATTTCGTCCATCTGAAAGGAGCGCAAGGGAAGAGGACAGCCTGTTAGCGCAAGCCTGCAGGGAGGGAGCCAAACCAAATAGATTCGAGGGGAGAGAATCTTTGCCAGCGCCGAGATTTTTTTTTTTTTTCCTTTTTTATTTTTTGTATGTTTCCTGAAAGGGCATGAGGCCTTTAAGGAGCCGTGCAATTCCCGCGGGGAGTCCGGTCCCTCCGATCCCGGCCGGAGCCCGGCGCGGGGGCGCGGAGGCTGCGCGGCTCCACGAGCGGGGCTGGGCGCTGGCGGAGGGCGCGCTCCGGTACTCACTTTCTTTTGAACTCTGTCGCTACGTCCAGCCTTGCAGCATCCACCCCGAAGAAGGTCACAGAGCCGACATAGAGCAGGGCTATGTGCACTAGTTTCATTCTGGCTGGGCTCCTGGTGGAAGGAAAAGAGAAGAACTGTAAGCATGGATGCTAACAAAAGTCAAGTAAGGTCTGTCCTTTTATTTCTGGTGATTCCGGAGGGCTCCTTCCCTCGGAGAGCCCCCAGGCTGCCGGGAACTTTGTGTGCGATATGAACCAGAAGCTAATATTTGCTCAGCAACTTATCACAAAGTAAATAGCAGAGCCTCCACAGTTTACGTTTGTCGAGAGTTTTACTTGCAGAGGCGGGTGAAAACCAGCAGGATTTCCAGAATACCCCCAGCGGCTTGCACTAGGATTTAGCAAACCCGTGAGATTAGAAAGAGCTGGCTATCAGACGCATCGTTTCCAAACTCCAGCAAGTGTTTTGCTGCCTGGAAGTTTATCCCCTGATAGCTCATCTTCCCACTTCACACGCAGAACCAACTAGTTCTGGATCTTATGTTGTAAACTGCAGCTGATGCCAAGAGCCAGTGCAAGACTCTGCAGCATAACTCCAAGCTCTTCAAAACAGTTCAGATTTAGTAGTTTTTCCTTCCTCTCCACCTCCCCTGTATCTTTTCTTGTTGTTGAGGGAGGGAAAAAAAAGTAGTTCTTACCTGACAGTGAGGATAATCCACTGAGACAAATGTTCTTGTAGTAGCGATCCGGACTTGCAGGGTTTCCTGAGGAGGGAGAATTCCTTCTTTGTGTGTCTGAAGTAACCACTGCCGAACTGCGCTCCACCGCTCCCTTTTATAGGGCAAGCGCGGGGGGAAGGGAGCACAGAGGGAGGGCGTGGCTTTGACACCCCCACCGATGTGAGAGCATCGCAAGCACTCCTTAATCTGCACTGGGGGCAGACTATGCTAGGGCAAAAATAAGGATTATTGAAAATTATCTTAATCAACCCCCTCGGTATTTTGTTAATTAGAACGACAGCTTTGAGGTGCGGATTCCAACTCGTGGCACAACTTGCAAAATCTGATAAACCCCTCAGTCTGTTTTACGGGGACAGACTTTTTAACTGCCGATGTATATTACGTTTACACGGTCTGTAGCATAATTTCTCATTCTAGGCATCTTCAGGTGGGTGGAAGCAGGGGACTAGACGCAATCAATTTCAAAATCCATGCAAATCCATCAAACAGCAAAGTTCCAAAAATAAACCCATATTTGGACAACGTGAATTATGAGTAACTAATGAATGCCAGCCTTCTTCGCATAAGTAAGGAGGAGATAAATCAGTCATCATTAATATATCTGACTCAACTTGGGTGCATTTTTTATCTAATAAAATGTATTTGATTTACTTGATCGATTCAAATCACGATTTACATGGGTTTGGAAGATGAAGGTTCCGGCGCACTTTGAACAAAGGAAGCGGGATTGCTTTGGTGCAAAGCCGGGGTCACTGAAATGCCTGGGGTTATGGACGAGAACTTGCCGTGCGTCGGTTTATCCCCAATCCGCGAAGTGAGAGCACTGACTTCCCCGGTTATAACGCTGAACCAGTGCAGGACCAAGGTCTCTAACCGCGTTCTCCCGGCTGGCCAGCAGCAAAACCTCCGTTTGCCCACCTTTCTGGGTTTTTCTTTGACAGTCTTTCACATCTTTGCCCCGTGACGCCTCAGAAATGCCGAGGTCGGGCTTCGCAGGGGGTGCTGAAGCCCACGCCAGAGGGACTGTATCTCTCCTTGCCGCACCGCGAACCCCGCGGAACCGAGGGAAGTGCCACAGCAGACCCGCGCCCCGGGGCCTCAGGGTCCGGGTCCCCTTCCCGGCGGGAGGAAGGAATGAACCGGCGTGTGCGCGATGTTTCTCTCGCATCCTGCCCCGAGCAAAGCGTTTCAGAAATCAGGTTACCCGTGACGCTGCCTTTCTAGATAAGCGCGGTATACGCCACCACCCTGGAGAGGTATGTGCAAGGGGGTGACGGAAACTTTCCTGTGCGCGGCTGACTCGGTCTGAGGTGCTCC
Source organism: Strix aluco (assembly GCF_031877795.1). Taxonomy (NCBI): domain Eukaryota; kingdom Metazoa; phylum Chordata; class Aves; order Strigiformes; family Strigidae; genus Strix; species Strix aluco. The sequence continues at coordinate 695,543 of NC_133946.1, read as the reverse complement.
CTCCCTCGCCAGCAGCGTCCAGGCATCTGGAGGCTGCTGTCTCCGGCATCTACCTGCCCTCCGGCTGCCGTCGCTCCGTCCCTCCCGGGCTCTCCGCCGGCACCCGCGGGCGCGGCGGGGCAGCGCTCACGGGAGCGGTCCCCCCTCGCACTCCCCGCCCGGGCCGCCTCTCTCTGCCGAGCCCCCGGCGCGGCTCCCGCGGGGCGAGGCACTTTCCCCGGCCTGAGCTGCCCGCCGGGGCGAGCCCAGATCCGCTCCTCCGCCGCACCTGCCCGGCCAGAGCGCGGGCCGGGACGCGGCGCCGGGGCGCCGGCAGCCACCGGGGCAGCGCGGGGGGCGCAGTGGGAGCCGGCCGGCCCCGGGCCCTCCCTCGCCCGGCTCGGGCGGCTCCGCAGCCCCGCTGCCCTCCCCACAGAGCGCGCTCCGCAGCAGAAGCGCACAGAGCGAGAGCCTGGGGTGTAAAGGCGGGGAGGAAGGAGTGGGGAATTGGGTGCCCTGCAACGGGACCAGAGCGGCACAACTGCACCAGACCACGCTGACTGGATTTTAGAGACCTCATGGGGCAGCTCAGGCTCGAGCGAGTTCAGGCGTTTCCTTCATCAGCAGAAGTTGAACTTAAACTTAACTCTTCCGAATTAGAAGGCAGGATTTTGCGCGATGAGCATTGCTTTGAGTCAAATTAAGTCTCCTGTTCCAGTAAAGAAATCACACACTTCCCTTAATGCTGGAAAATACCTCATTAAAATCCGTGGCTAAACGGGAAGTGTATTTTGTGTACTCTTAGGCAAACAATGCAGAAAGAATCCTGTGTTGCTTTAGGAATAGTAACAATAGTAGTAACACGGCTCACATCTGAGTTCCATACTGACTACAACTGTCATTTTGGTGATACCAAATCAGCTCATTCAAATTCGTGAGATGGCAAACTTTGGCACATAAATTATCACTTTGTTGGGGTGATTTGTGAAAGGGCTCTCACAAATTACCAGTAGGTAAAGCTGGTTCAAATCTAACATGAAACATCATGTTCTTTGTTCAGATGTTCATTTTGTTCTTCATAAGCACTTGCATTCCCGTGCAGTTGGAAATGAGCAATAGTCACCGAATTTGTACTATGAGGTAACAGTGGCCACTTTAAAAGAAATATTTCATAAGTAATGAGTTGTTTCCATCCTGAAAAAAGTTTCACAGAATGTTCCACAGAAATATTATTCACAAACTATTATTCTGAAGGGAATGCCACACAGTTCAGCAAGATCGGGCTCTCCTCTGAAGTGTAGAGGCTCCTCTGGATGCTGCCTCATCCATTGCTGGGAAGTTGCCCTGGAGGAACATGCAGCTCTTCTACTTCACTGATTATCTTGGGCATGTCATTCAACCTCTTGGTGTTGCCATATGTACAAAAGACTACAGTATGTATCTGCTCTGGCAAGGAGATTGTGAAGATTAGTTGCTGTTTGTGCAGCATTTTATCCAGGCTGAGTTTTATTCCAAAAGTAAAAAAGTCTAAAATCTGTATGGAGAATCAGTTTGAGGCAAATATTCCATGCTGATTATGCAAGAAAAATGTTGTTTGAAGCCAGTGGAAGTGCCTTTGCGTGTTTCATTTTGGATTTAAACAAATTTTACTGAATTCATATGCCATGAGTACGAATATACTTGATTGTATTTCAGGCTGTATGAAATCAACAGAAAGATGATACTGATAGAAGAATGATACCCCACAAAGGAGGTAAAACCTCAGTCAAGCTCCACACAGAAAAGCCTTGCTGTGAGTGCACGCACTCAGCCAGCTTTGTGCCAAGGGCACAGTGATAAGGGGGGATTCCATTTCTGGTAGGCCTTCCTATTGGTGGTGCTTTCAGTGAGCCTTATGTCTGACAAGTTTGAGTACACAAACCAAAAGCTCCTAAATGGGGGTGGGATGCATATTGGGAGGGGAAAACCTGCTCAGGGTCACAGCTGCTTCCCTGTTCTGGCATGGGGTGGGATGACAGTAGATTAAGGGACTGCAGGCAGTGTACCCTTTTTATTTCCTGAACAAGGAGTTGACTATAGAAGGTATTGTGAACCTTCATACCTTTTTGGTGGTAGGCGCACAGTCTGAGTGTGGCAACATTGTCCCTTGTGTGCTCTCAGTCTCCTGGAGGGACTGCAGCCCCACGGTTCTTCCCCGGGATGAATATATGGCTGCTTACCGGGTCCTGCTGGAGACCTAAGCCTTGGTGTGCTCCCAGAGCCGCTGCTCTGTGAGCCCCTTCATCTCCTGTGAGGAGGCAGGCTATTCTACTGCAACAGAGGGATTTATGGTTTTGGTGGTCTGGATGAAAGTTCAGTTTACTTTGCATTAGACTTCAGGTGAGCAAACAATCTGCTGCACTTTCGTGTTTGCCCTATAAGAACGTAAGATTGCTCTGTACTAAAGGGAAGTTAAGGAAGTACCTTATGGCTGACTGACTCCTCTTGCTGTCCGTGCAGGTACACAGCTGTGGTCAAACCCAGATGAACAGTGCCCTCCCTGTTACACAAGTACTTAAGACGTGCCACTTCCTATGACATGCTTTATAAACTAACCAAGCTTTGGCTGTATTGGTCTAGGTGGAAGAAGGAGCAAGGCTGTACAGTGGGTGCTAGTACTACTGGGGAATCAATGAGTAACATCTTCTTCTTGGTCCAGCATTTGTTAATGCCCTGGGAAAAGTGTTAGGCAGTATTCTCCTGCTAGAGGAGCTGTCTTAAAAGAGCAGTGAGACTTAACTACTGAGATTTGTTATTACACATTGAAGCTTTTTATGCATGCAGATGTGATAACCCTAAGGTCCCATTTCAGCTCCAAATTAGGTAATTTCTTAGTGTCTCTAAACTTCCTCTCCAGGTTTAGCTGTACAGAATATTATCCCTTGCTTTTGTAAACTGTTGCATGTCCTGGCTTTGTGCTGCTGAATGGCTGCAGCATCCCCCCCCAAGGGTTACCGCCATGAGCTTTATGCCTGTCTGCCTCATAGGGGTAATGTCTAGCTTCATTAAGATTTGTGTTTCTTTGTTGCTACTTCAGAAATGTTTTAATCAAAAAGCTCAGTGTTTTGAAAACAGCTTTGGGGGTTTCAGTCGTTAAAGTCTACAGGATCATGACCCAAAATGCCTGTGCATGACTTAAGAAAGGTATTTCTTCTTCTAGCTCTTACCTAGTATAGGAAGTGATTGATCCCACAGAGCGCATCTCTTTCTCAAAAAGTATATTCAGTCTTTTTGATGTATATATGATGTGGTTTTCTTTACTCCTAAAGTTAACAAGCAATTTTATTAAGTTTAGATCTTTCTACATGACATCTACTTCAAAACAGTTAAGTCACGAAGTTGATTACTCCAAGGAGATTTGGACCTCTGCACTTTGCTGGGAAGGCACAAGCGACAGCACTGTAATCGATTGTCGAAGCTTCCCGACCAATTTGTCTCTGGGTTATCAGCAAGACACTGCATCGGTATATCCCAGCCAAGTAGGAGGTGTAAGACTGGCATTTTTGAAACAGAAATGTTTCTATGAGACTGCTAATGACCGTCTGCTGGGTCTCTTGTGATGGTGGATCGTCAGGAACAAATCCAGTGAATTTGCTGCATTTCTGTATATGGCCGGGTACCCACGACTGCTGCAGCTCCTCACTGCAGTGCAGCTGATGTCCTTTGCGTTGTTTGTTCTCTCCGTGCTGTCAAACAGGACGTGCATGGAAGCTTATCAGAATGTTTTGGCAGACTCCGCCAGCTAGCCAAGCGCTGGGCTGTCAGACACGCTGTTTATCACCAGCGTCTCCGCGGCTGCTGGCAAGCCCACCGGGCTTTGGAGGGTGAGAGTCCAGGTGTTGGCCTCATCTGTACGTTACAAATAGCAACGCGAGATCTCCCTGCGGCCTCGCGGCGCCCCGGCAGCCACCGCCTGTGCCCACACCAGCAGGTCGGAGGCCAGGAGGGCTACGGCGAGGCGCTGCTGGCCATCGCTCCTGTTAGCCAGTGCCACCGCCAGGCTCCCACCCCCAAGCGCTGGGACCCGCGTGGGAGGGGGCACCCACGTCGGCCGGAGCGGGCAGGGGGACGCGGCAGCCGGCAGGGCCGGGCCGGGCGGGTCAGGGCCGGGTAACCTGCCCGGGGCGCCGCTGCCGCCCCTCCGGGCACAGCGCAGGGGTCGCGGCTGCTGGTGTGAGGGAGGGCCGGGGCTGAGGCCCGTCCCCGTCACCCGACGGCCTGTCAGGCGGGCGGCGGGCACCGGCACCGCGCCCAGCCCAGCCCAGCCGTTGGTCCCTCGGCCCCGCGACAGCACGTTCCGCACATCCCGGACGAAACGTAAACAGGAAACATCCTGGAAACGCTGGTCTCGGCTGCCGAGGCTGAGCCCGGCGGGGCGGCGTTAGCTCGCCGCCGGGTTTTATTTTCGCACAGGCTACGCGGGGGCGATGACCCTCACCCGGCAGCTCCTCCCGGGAGAGGTCCCCGCGGAGGCCGCCGAGGTGAAGTCCCGCTCATGCACCCGAGTTTTCCCGAGCGTGCAGATCGGTCGGACCTGCCGGTTTTTTGTTTGTTTGAGGTTTTTTTAAGGGAGAAGGTGTCGCGGCCCCCCTGCCTCCTGGGTGGGTGCTTCACCGGGAGGCTGCGAGGTGACAAAGCTCACCGCGGGCGGGGCACAGAGGTCCGGCCGCGGCCCTCCCCGCCCGCGGCGGGCTGCGAGGCGACCGCGCGGGCTCTGGTGGCCCCGCCGGCAGCCCCGGGCCGGGCCGCGCCAGCCGCGCGCCGCCGGCGAGCCCTCAGCCCACGCCCAGCCCGGCGGGGTCACGGCGCAGCGGTCCCGCCGCGCAGGCGCACAGCACGGCCCCAACATGGCTGAGGTGGTGCCGCTTCTCTGGCCGCGGGCGCGCAGGGGAGGATGCTGAGCTGCCCGGGAGCCGCCGCCGCCGCCGCAGCAGGGGTGGTGAGTCCTGAGGCGGGCTCATCTCAGCCATGGCCAGGCTGGCCGACTATTTCATCGTGGTGGGCTATGACCACGAGAAGACAGGTAGGTGTGGCTGCGCGCAGGGCTGCCCCGCGGTGCCTGGCCGCTTCCCCCCTCCCCTCGGTCCTGCCCGGCCCCGGCCTCCTCCCGCCTCCGGCCGGGCCGCAGGAGGAGGAGGAGACTGCCGCGCCCACGGGGCGCGTGTCCGGCCGTGGGGAGGAGGGTGGCGGGGCCGGCCTGGCCCCCGCGGAGGGGCGAGGGAAGGGTTAATCTCCCTTTCCTGAGGCGGAGCGGGCTGGCGGGAAGGCGGCGGGGGGGGCTCTTCTGCCGTCCGGCTGGCCGGGCCCTGGTACCTCCGGCCGGGGAGGGCGGCCTCAGCCCACCTGGCAGCCCCGCTGGCCCGGAGCGGGGCCGGGCGGGGCGGACCCCGCGGCCTCGCCCCACCGCCCCGGCTGCTGGAAGCGGGCAGCGGTTCCTTGGAGAAAGCGGGGGGCGGCTTAACGCCTCGCCCATGGGCGCGCACAGCTCGGGCCCCTCGCCCCGCCGCGCGGCCGGTGCCCGGGCGCAGGCAGCGGGGGCTGCTGGGGGGTGCCCGTTCCGCGGGCCGCCGCTGCGGAGCAGGGCGGTACTGCCTGCCTCTCCCCACCTTTGCGCTGCAGGCTGGGCCCCTGCGCCCGCCGCCTCAGCGGAAAACAAAGCCGGGGGGGGGTCTGGGAAAGCCGGGGGGCTTTTTGCCCCTTCTGCCCGGGGTCTTACAGCTAAGAGCTGGGGAGGCGCTGTGGCACTCGTCGGGCGCCTCAGCAACGGCCGCTTTTCTTAGAGAAGCGGGATGTTTTCTGTCTGCGCGGGTAAAAGGAAAGCGATGTTATCTGCTAGCGTTTTGTGGGTGAAGAGAGTGGTTTCTATCATGTAACTTTCTGTTATAATACCGCATTTATTGCTGGAGAGGCCTTAAATCAGTATATAAACTGATTTGAAAATGAAGTGATTGTCAGCTGGTATGTGTTTGTCCTGGGCATTTCAGAACGATCCTTTGAATGTATGCTGTTAATAAACAATATTTTAAACACTTGAATGTCCCCTAATTTATTTGACTATGCGTAAACCAAACAACACTCGAGTTTGCTACTCTGAGTAATTCTTTGGAGTAGCAATTGCATGTAATCTGTATTTGTTTGTTCCAAAAGTGTAGCTAATAAACTCTTAGAGTAAGATCCTTTTTTTTTTAAAAAAAAAAATCAGAGAAATCATTATATCTATGTGTTTAAAGATACAGTGGCCTACAAAATTCTGGTAAGGGTCTCCTGGATTTTACTGTACCAGTATTATTATTCCATTAATTATGGCATAGTTCTCCCTCCCACCCCATTTGGAACTTGTTCTAATTGTAGTGGTAAAATTATAAGACATGTGAAATGAAGAGTACTTTATGTTAAAAATAAAGACCTCACCTTTTGCCTATCTCCTGTTTAGGACATTTTCCCGATCAATAGTAGAGAGCCCAAATCAAAACAAGCAACCAAAAAAACCAGGGGTGCTTTTAAAGTTAAGACAAAACAAGTAGGCAGCCTTCTTGAAGGGTATGATCAATCTGACATAGCCACTATGTGAAATAAAATCACAGATTACACTGGAAAGCTTTATGTTTGTAAAATGTCTTCATCTGTAGTGTTTAAGTATGTGTTTAACTTCCTCTACATAAGTTGTCTCATTAAGTTTAGTAGAATTGCTTGCATGGATGAAACTGAGCAGATTCAGAAATAACTCCAGAACCTTAATTTGAAAAGGTCATGCCCAGAAAGTAACTATTTAGACTTCATTATTTAAATTACTTGTTGCTACTTTAATGCTTCATACTAAAAATGCTTGAAGGACAACATTCTGTTGAAGAACTAGGCATGCATTGTTTTCCAAATTCCTTTACCCCCACATGCGATCCCATAATACATGGAGTACTGACCTTTCTTTTTCTTGTAAAAGTCATAGTTTCTTGTTGTAATTATTATGCTTCCTTATATATGAAAAAGCAAGGGAACATTTTTAGGATTGTAAACCTAATACCCATGAAGCTTTTAGAATTTAAGTATTTTTTTTTTCTTTATTTCTTTTTTTTCCTTTTAATCTTCAACAATGTTCTGGCTTGATTTTAATATCTTTGATTTTAATGTGGAGTGTAATTACATTTTATAGTGTTTTTTTCAGGGATAATCTGTGGAATGTCTTGGTGTAAACAAGCAAACAAAAATCCTGTAACCTTTACCCTCTTCCTCAACCTGTATGTCAGCAGCAGTTTGTATAATATGCAAGTGTGGTTAATAAGAAAGGGTGTTTATAATAATGACTGTTCTCCCAGAAAAGCCCTACTGCCTCTGCTATCCCTCCATAGCAGCCACCATCTGTTCTGACTTCATGTGGGTTACATGGATTTATTTACATGTGCCAATATCTGCAGTATACTCAAAATGTGTTAAAGGTATTGCTTTCCTGTGCAGATTATCTAGCTTTATGCAAAAACATTCACTATAAATATCTAAAATGCTGTGTTTGTGCACTTGTGTGATTTAGGGGCAGATTTCTAGATTTTTCTTGTTGTGGAAAAAAACTTCGGTGCTACAGGTTTTTATCCAACATAGTCACTCTTAAGGGGAAGTGAACATTTGTATTGTCCTCAAATAAACCAAGGAGAGTATCCTTTGGTGGTCAAACATTTTAAAGTTCATTCCTGTTCCAGTCTAGGCCTATGTAAATTGATGTTACTGCAGACCTAGTGCTGTCGTCCCTATTGTGTTAAATCTTCCTTTCGTTTTCAGCTTGCTTTAGGATGTTGACTTGTCAAAAAGACCTTTCTTGCTGAGTGTTTTGTCTGTGTCGCTGTATCAATTTTTTTTCTAGGTTACTTTTCTGCTAATTTTTCAAACAGACTTGGCTCACCAGGATGTCAGATGACTGCCGGTATCAGCATAAAGGAGGAACAGGAGCATGTAGGAGGACAGATCACTGCAGCCTGAATTTATATCAAGCTTAAATGGTCCTAGAACCTTGGACACAAAGATGTTAGTCAGGTCCCTTAGTTTCCTGCATGCTCCTGGGTGCCTTTGAATAGTTTGTGTAACGGGCAGTTTATTCGTGCATGGAGATTTAACCTGAGTGGAGCATGAGTGTTGCCGTTGACAATTTAAGTGTCAGTAGACTTTCAGGCACACAGGAAGTAAAGGAGAAGTCTTTGTGTTGTAAAGGATGATCTGATTCACTTAGCTTTTTATGTATTTCACCTACAGTTGACTGTATTCCTGCTTAAAAATTACTTAGACTATATCTTTCACCATAAAGGCAGTTTAAGTATATCATAGTTTAAATTCCTGTTGTGTATTTTAAAAACTCATTCCGAGCCACTAAAAAGAACTGCAATAGCAGTAGCTTCTATCAGAAGTTCATGTTCAGTGTCTTGACAGAGTTGGAAGAAACCAGATTTAATAAATCCCCCAGATTTAATAAAACCACTTTTTTTTTTTTGGTTCTAACAGTGGAAATGTGAAGGATTTCACTGATACACCAAGGTTGACTGGTTTATCATGTTTATTTTGGATTCAGCTGAACCTTTACTAAGGTAGATAACCACATTTTTCTTCCAACATATCAGCACAACATAAAGCTGTTATGTAGCTTGTTACAAAAGACATTTACAGAAATCTCTGAAGGGAACAAAGGTGCTAGAAAACGTAGGCGCTCTGGGCTAAAAGCTAGAGAAAATCCCAGAAGACCTTACTGTATATCCATTTTCTTTTTTCCATGGATTTTGAAGTGTGTTTGATGTACTTCACCAGAAATTCCCATTTAATATGTTTGGATAATGGAATGTGGATGGGATTTAGGAAGAACACAGATGTTTGCAAAGATCACAGAAGGGCATGAGAAAATGCTTTTTTGTTTTGTTGTTTTTGCCAGTATAAGCAATAATCATAAATTTATCTATCCCTGGAATTTACATATGGTGGTCCTTGAAAAAGGTAAAGGAGAGAACATTTTGTGTCTGTCTTAGCTCAGCAACTGAAAGGTAGGGGTAACGAAGAGAGAACTAAATACTGGGTTTGATTAATTTGCCCCTATCCCCCTAATGGCTTTCCTACAGGGTGCTGTCATATACCTAGCAGTTAACTCCGAAAACCTGTGAGATGGAGTGAAATATTTTCTGTGAGACTTGTTCGCTGTTAAGAAGACAGACTAATGTTTTTTGTTCTTGCTTGTGTATGCAGTTGCAATGTGTATGACAGAAGGCTTGCAACAGTATAGCAGTTTTATTTGGCTGTTGTCATAACTGATAAATGCTGATATAACATGTGTAGGCTCTGTTGTGGTTGTTCCTGTTCTGATTTTTATCAGCTTCTTTTCAGGGAAGCCTTTCTTGTCTAACATAGCTTCATATCTTGGTGGATTTTGAAACTAGACAAGTGATTGATGATGGAGTGGGATAAGTTCCTAAATGCAGTTGTCTGATGCTTTTATTTTTTTCTGTGGGCAGATTTTGCCTGTGAAGAATATTCTTTTCATTTGGGGCATTAAATAGCATATCATATAATGAGGATTTTCTGGTGTATTTGTTGTATATTCATAGCTGGGCATTCCTATGGGCTAGTGTGTGTGTAAGGAGTGGATGGTTTCTTGGTGTCTTTGTATGCAATCTCTGTAAAACAGAAGATGTAGAAAAATAAGGGAATCAAGCTGTTACTTCAATGGCTTTCTTATTTGTGCTGTGGTTCAATTTGATTCAAGTGCAATCTAGAGAAATCTCAAAGGGGAATAAAGACCCAACAAAAACTACATCTTTGGTTTTGTGGCAGAAGAGTTCTTGTAGCTGTAATTTCATGGAATGCCAAGTGTACTACCAGAACTGAAGCAGAATGCAGATATGTAAGTAACTCTGTATTGGTAAGAGATTACTGTAGTTGGCTGTGACTGGAGAAGGGCGTGGGTGCCCAAAAACTTTTCCAAACAAATTAGTTACTCTAGCGTAAAAGATTATCTCTTTCTACAAACCCTGTCCTTGCTCAGTTTAGTTTTCAAATACAAGTCTCCACATACCATGCTGAAGCAGAATGAGAAAAGACTATTCCATTGCATGTGTTTTTGTTTGGGGTTTTTTTGACGGTGTTTTGTTTTGGTTTTTTGTAAGATAAGGCTATCTTGAAAGTCTGCTTGGAGGAAAAAAAAAAAAACAACCACTACCAGTATCTTCTAATATATAATGTTGACTAAAAAAAAAAAATATTGCTATTTTTTATTTATAAATTCAGCATAATGTTGGAGAAATCTTTAAATCAGTACAGATCAGTATAACTCTTCTTTGCCTTAAATGTCTGCTAATGAATATCTCTACAGAACTTGGATTTGAAACTCGTTGCTTACTTGGTCTCGCCGTCATAATGACAACAGCAATAAAAATACAGTTTGTTTTTTCAGCCTTTCCAGTTTAAATAAGACATTAATGGAGGCTGAATGTTTATACTGTAAGCTATCTTCATTTGTCCTAAACCACGAGGACACAGATTCTGTTGAGGGAAGTAGCATTTCATATCTTTGGGAATATTTTAAGACAAAATTGCAGTAAAGAAATTCTCTCTCCTGTTTTCTGTTCTGGATTAATTTTGTGGATTATCTAACAAAAAGACACTTTTCCTGCAGCATGTTCATGGAAAACAGTTTGTTATGCAAGCCTGAATACTATTTAACCACTGGCCTTCTATAACCGCAAGCGTATTTTTCAGTGGGGGGACAAAAAGAATGACATTTAACTCCTCCAACATCACAAACATAATACTCTTATAACACCAAGGAAGATAATTGTACTGCTGTGATAGTTCACTGGCATGAATTTAAAATACCAACTACCTCCTCAGCTACTGGTAGTTACAAAGTAAAAAACAAGGGAAAACCACAGTCACTGTGGAATCATTTTAAAAGGTGGAACAGTAGATTCACTGTTCAGTCTTCAGAAATGTCAGTGAGAGTTGTATCTTACAAGTAAATACTAGTCATTAGGAAGTCTTCCTTTGATTCATCTCTTCTTTTATTCCTTTGCAGTAACATGGGATTTTTCAGGCTCCTTGCTTACATAGTGAAAAAAATTATTTCTAACAATAACACTATCATTATTGATGAGATTAATTTTTTTCTGCTTGGTGTTTTGGGAATTGTATTCCAGTTACATGTATTTGTTGGAATAAATTATTCCTTTGGTGTCAGTGGTATATTCTGAAGTCAAGGACAATCCAATTAGTGTTGATTGGAATTTGGCAGATAAATCGCTGCTCCTTGAGCCAAGAACATGCTTGTTATTGCTTATCTGTTAGTGACTTAGATACAACGTGATTTCATGTCTCTAATGTTTACAATTCTCAATTTTTAATCTTCTACAAATTTTATAGTCTGAAAAAATGCAAATCACTGAACACGGTTTGAATTCTTTGTTTGCTTTGTAGTAGTCTTGTGCTCAAGGTAACAACAAAGTAACTAATCACCAAATTTCCACTAAACTGGACGTAGGTAACAGACTCTTAGTACTGCAGCCAAAACCAGTAGTTGGTGACAGTTAGTACAGTCTGAGGTTTTGTGTAGCTGTAGCAGAGGAATACTAATATACAGAAAATACGAAATCATCATAATTCTGGATACAAATTCAGGACAGATGCATACAAAACCACATTGGACCCTGGAAGATGTCAATGGATGAAAAGAATCAAAGGAATGTTACTGCGGTTAGAAAATCAATCACTCAGAAATTTGAGGGGAAAAAAAATGTAGGAATTAAAAATGCAAAACTCAGAAAATTCACTATCTGACTCTTGGATAGGTCTTCAGCAAGATTGGAAACATCTTTTAAATGGTAGACTTACATGTTGGGTCTAATGGAGTAGTAACTGGAAGGAAGATGAGACATTCTGGCAGAGGATTTCTCAAATACTTACAGATGCAATGTAATGACAGCTCTTCTTTCTAGAATCTTGTCTTCAGTTGTGGAAAACTGTGCTTTGGAAAATGGGTTTCATTGAGCTACTTTAGCCAGGTGCCATAAATATTAATGCCAGGAGTATTGAGTGTTGTCAGTTGGCAGCGTCCCCTTCAGGGTATGTAGTGGGCTGCGTATTGCTTTGATGTGGTTTGGGAACCCTTGCTTTGTAAGATGGTGGCCACAGTGGCCACTCTTCCTGCTTACTCTGTTGGACACATTCTGGTATTTTAAAAGTCTGTCTTCCAGTTTGGTTTTACCCTAGAAGAATCTCTGACCTTAGTGTCTCTCTGTCTTCCTCCCTCCTTCCATCCCTTCTTTCTCTTTTAATCTCTGTTTAACCATTTCTATCTGTGTTTGTCTGAGATGAAGTCCTCTTGTCCAGGCAGTCTGATTTCTTGTGGGCTTCATCTTTAAATAAATAGAAATTAATCACATAAACACAAAGGCCAGGTTTCATCCCTTGTGTAAATTTTGGGCCTAAAAGAGTGTTTGCTAGAATTTTAGGAAAAAAAAGTCCTTTTCCTGTCTTATTTGTTAGAAACAGAAAAAAGTATTTGGTGTGAAGCTTTCTGAAATAGTTGGGCTAGAGACAGATATTAAGCATCAAGACTTAAGGTGGTACGTTTAGTTTGGCTAAGTAAGAAATAATTGAAAATAGTTAAAGGATAAGAGGTTAGAGCGCCCTTAGTAATGCTCATGGCTGTTAGCTATTTGCATATCTAAAAAGCATTGCACTCATGTTTCTTCTTAATTTCTTGTAACTGCACCAGTTGTAGTACAATAAACCTTTTAGCTTAATTGCTGCATTGTTAAACTCTCACATTTTAAATTTGTACATTTAATGTGTGTATTTGTGCTTTGGACAATTAAATACAGACACTTGTCCTTTTTTGTGACTGTTGTTCTATGAACTATAAATATAATTCCAAAGTGGCAGTAAGCATAAGCTGACTGTATGACTAACAAAATACTCAAAGACTTTTTCAAAAAGACAAAGTTGTGATCTCGTCATAAATACAACTCTAATGGACTTTTAATTCTTGAAATACTGTTGAATGGGCATACTGTACTTTTAAAAGAACAGTAAATTAGGAAATCTGTGTTTTTTAATGCTATTACACAGGCTGCTTTTCATAAAAATGCAAATTACAACTGCATTAAAACAAAAAAGAAGCCACATGCTTTGTTCTTGCAGAGCTGTTTCTTTGTAATTAGTCTCTTTTCCCAGAAAAATATATAGTAATTTTACAAAGCTTGTGCAATGACTAAGCTGTTACTGTTCTATATTGTTAGTATATGCTATTTTTAAACTAAGTTTAACACAAATCATTCTAGTAGAAGTTACAGGAGGATTGTGGTTTTCTTTCTTCTAGATCGGTAACTTGTGAAGAGAGAAGCAGGATTCATACTTGTGAAGAACTTAGAATTTATTAGAGAAGATTTCAAAGGAAAATTGATTATACTTTTTCTTCCTAAACCACAGATTTTTAAAGCCACATTTTTCCCATATTGGTAAATTAATCTATTTCTACTCTCCCTCTTTGAGGTTGTGAGTTCTTAGAATCTTCAGTCTGTGAGAATTTTTCTTCACTGTTTTTTGCTTAGTGATGACACAGCTCTCAATAGTGATCCTGCAAGAGCTGGTGGCAGATGCGGATGTGGTTGATTGAAAATTGTTGTTGAATTCATTGTCTAGTAGAAGGGTCTGGATTTGCCCTTGATATCCTCTTTTTTCCCAGTTTTGAAAACTCATAGTACTCATAAACCCTGAAGATGGCTTTTGTGCAGTTCAGAAGGTCACCGCTTATTTTGTAAAGTGGTGGGTCCTTCTGGAGGTTCATAGTGCTGTGACTGACATGGCTGCTGGTCAGCTTCTAGGCAGAATTTGTTTTTTGTGAAGTAGCTGAGCCTGGGGCCTCTGCCTGAGCAAGAGTTTGTGCTCGACTGCAACTGAGGAACTAGTTGGAATTCCCTGTCAAGGGAGAGAAGAGCTGCTGCCTGAGCATTGCCTCTGACTTCGGGATTCACCCCACATTTCTTAGAAATATAATTAATGAATTATTCTTGTTTTATGTATTTGAGGATCTACTTGCTTTTGCAAAATAGGAAACTAATTAGTGTGCATTTTGCACAATCAGCAAGTTTCAGCAATGGTAGAAAGCCCAAGGTTTGGAATGGATGCTTTTAATAGTATTTCCAAAACAGACAAGATAACGAGGCATATATACAGAATAAAAGGATGTTTTCTGTGGTAATAAGTAGTCAGAGTTTAGAGTTTGTGTTGAGAAATTCATGCAAGTTCTAAGTGTTCAAAGTGCTGCAGAGAAATGTTTCCTCTCTAGATAGGCTAAAACTTAAATGCTTAAGTAACAAATTCTGGTCCATTTTGCTAAAGTGAGTTAAGATAATGCCTGTGGAAGTCTTAGATTTGCCCTTTAGCTTGAGGCAGCTGTCCCTACAGCAATTTTAGACACTTGTGCCAGTGCTGTGCTAGTTCCACTAATGGGGTGAGGTTTTGACTCAAGCTGCCAGTTAACATGCTTTAAACTGAGACACCTGGATTTGTATTGACATGATTGAGGCATGGGACACATGTTGGCTCTTCCCAGCTCTGAGGGGTTGATTGTTTCCAGCAGAGAAGCAGCAAAAAGAACTAGAACATCCCAGACCATCTCAGTAGGTTGTACTAGGACTAGAGTGTCAAAGCTGTGGTGTGTCAGCTGTGATGCCATTATAATTCAGCGGGACAGCCAAACCAAGTGTCATGTTTTTTCAGTTACAGGCAACTGAAAAGAAAACAGAACCATAGAGAGCCACATGTTTGTGATTTGGAATTCAAAACTCTTCTTTCAAAGGATTCTCTTTCCTGTTTGGTTAATCTGCATAAATAATGATACCAGGTTTGCCACTGAGTAAACAGTGTTGATTTAAGTAGTGATACTTTTGTAAGGTGGTTGTTTCAGTACTGTTTTCCAAATATTGTGTTTATAGTGTTTATTATGAAGAGAGATGAGATCATACATATTTAACAAAATATCCTTGTGGAGGCTGTTTTTATTATTTTGTTCTCTTTTGCCACATGGCATCTTTTTGGAAGAGGTGACACTCAAGCATTTTATTTTTTTGTGAGAGAGTGGTCTTGAAAAGTATCCAGAAAACACACTTTCTACCTTTCTGACCTCATGAGATGTTTTTGCATTTTTAAAAAATTTAAGTGTTTGCTTATGGGTTTCTTTTTATGGGTTGTTTTTTTTTTTTTTTGTTTTTTTTTTTTTTTTTTTTTTGTTTTTTTTCTTTTAAGAAAATATGGTCCAGTTTTTTAGTAAGTGGTCCAGTTTTAGAAAATTGCAGTTCAGGAACATGTGGCTTTGCTGGTCTAGTCTCTAGACATAGTCATTGATAGTCATAGCTGCTCTTGTTAGTAGAAGACAGAAGGTAATAATTTACCTCTGCACTTTAACAAAAATGAAGATTGTTCCTTGTTACAATGAGATAGGATTTGAGAGGCCTAACTCAGAAGACAGTTGTTTTCTTGAGAATATGCTTACCATTATTTGAAGTTAGAAAACCCAGAGGTAGGATTTATATAAAAGTAATAATAATAATTAGAAAAAAGGTCTTAATTTGGACTGGACCCATAGCGGTGTATGTCTTATGGAAGTGATGTTGAAGAAGTTATCTTTCCCAAAGTTGTGATGGCTAAAGATAGGATGCTGAAAAATAATAACAGTGTAACTCGTATCTTCCTTTGTTACAGAGTTACGTGTTCTATTTATTCTCGGCCAGTGTGCTTGAAGTTATAATAAAGTTTGTGGGCTGCATTGTCTCTCATTGCTAACCTCTTTCCTCCTTCCCCTCCTGTCCCCCCAAAAATCAATAATTTTTCTTGTGTCAGGTTTCTTATAAAACTTAGGTCATGGCTGCTAATAAAATACTTTGAAATCCTGAATCAGCACTTTTGAACTGCAGCATATAGTTTTGAATTAAAAATCAGTTCCTATTTTATAAAGACCAATTTTACTATTATTTGGGTTAAAAAAAAAAAAGTAAGGGTAAATATTTCAACAGAATATCAAAACTGATCAGATATTCTGATCAGTTTGTTATGCATCCTCATGTTTGATAATCAACTTGGTTATCCAGTTATCTGATTTTTTGCTGTTTTCTGTCAAAATACACAGGTTTTGTAGCAAGCATTATTGAGCTGTAAAATTCTTCAAAATCCCCACCAACCCCAAAAGGACAAGCATATGGCTTCTGTGAAAAATCAGATATAGAGGTATCTAACTTTTTAACAAATGCCCGTATGAAGTCTAAAAATCAGCAGTAGTTATTGAGCAGTAGGAATCCCTAGTTAATTACTGTCTAAATCTGGTATGTGCTCCCTACCTAATATTAACTGTGCTTTCTTAAAGGTTCAAAAACAGATTTACAGAGGCCAAGCATAAATGTATGTTTTAGTAGATTGATTTATGATTTTATGAAGGTTCTGAATCTTTTTTATCCTTGCATATTTGACAGTTACCAAGAAGAAATTTGGACTATAGTAATCTTAATATAGTTGTGCAAAGCATCATATGCTTTTTATGGTTTTCACAGCAGATGGACAAAGATTTTTGTCAATGTTGTCTTGCCAGTCTTAATTTTCAGCAAATGTTCATATCTGGGGCTTTTAAAGAATCTAAGCTGTTGCTGGTTAAATGGTAAGAGTCTCAAGAGTTATGAATAGATTAAAGGATAGAAGCAAGTGGTCACTATTCGTAGTCAAAGTTGGTAGCATGGTCTCCCGAAAGTTAATTTTGCAGACCTTTTTTGTTCAACTTGTGAATATCTGGTAAAAAGAGAGGTGGAATAGTTAGGGGATGAGACTTGCAGATGATTTAAAAAAATAAAAATCAGGGTAGCTGAATCTAAAGCTTATGGTGAAGGGCTTCAGAAAGAGCTCGTGATACTGAGTGACTAGATGTTAAAATTTTGGATGAAATGCAGATTTGATAAACACAACCTAAAGTACAAGCAGTGGTGAGAAAAGATGGTCCTAACATACGTTCACAACAATGATGTCCAATTTAGCTATTGTCACTTAGTGAAAAAGTTCTTGGAATTTGTTGGCACAGTTCTCTGTAAACATCAGCTTAATGTCTGGTGATAATGGCAACAGTAAATTCAGAAAAAAACCAGTATGGAATTGTGAAAAAAACCCCACCAGAAAACACTGGTGTTGGCACTTGCAGCCTAGGGGACAAGAATGGTTTAGGTGAATCCCAGAGGTCCTGTTCGGCCCTGGTTTCTATAGTCCTGAATCTTAAGAAAGATTGGACAGGACCTCCAGGTAGCACCGATCTGTTCTTCTCCCCAAGGCACAATTAGTCTTTACTGCTCGGGGTGGATCTTTAACTCATTCTTAAAAACCCTCAATAACAGCACTTTCACAACCTGCCTTGTCAGTCTATATTAGTGCTACTCTGTCTGACTTTTAGAAGGGTTTTCATAGTGTTTGACTTGAGTGGTTTTTGGTACAGTTTTAAGCCTGTTACTACTATTCTGCTTGAAGTGTGGTGACCAAACTGGATGTGGTAACTTATGTGAAATCTTACCAAAACTAACAGTGAGACTGTTATTTGCTGGTTTTGCAGGGAGCTCCATGTGTAGACATTGCTCTTGATTTTTTTTTTTTTTTATTTCATTTTTTAAAAAAATTTTTCAGCATCTCAACACTGAGGGTCACTTTGTGGTCTACTTTAACCTCTACATCTGTTTTAACTAAACTGGTAACTGTTGGCCATCCCATATATGTGCAGTCAGCTGTTCTGACCTAACTGCGGCTTTGCAGCTCTCCTTAGTCATACTTGTAACATTTTTTTCATAACGTTTTCCAGTCTTTCAAGATCACTTTGAATTCTTATCTTGTCTTCTAATGTGCTTATTTGTGTGTGTATATATATGTTGATATAGTTATGTTTTGTGTTTCAGCTTGCAGTGATTTTAATCAAAACCACAACAAAAATCACTCCAAAAACTGAACATTGAACCCCATAATGACTTGTGCGCATCATAGCTGGGAGATAGAATTAGTGCTGCTGTAAATATGATTGAATGTGTATAGTGAGTAAATTTGCAGGAAGTATATTCAGCTGATGTTCCTAGGCACATTAAATTTGAGCTCCGTTGTGGTATATTTAAATAGGGCTATATTTTAAGAGTCAGGGTACTTGGAGAAACAAGGTAGTGAATTATTTCAAAAACAACAGAACTAATGACATCTTTCTGCACGTTTTTGTCTTTTGTCTTGAATGTTCCCGGTAGTGCTGCTGCTGGACAAGCAACAGGGTGTCTTCAATACTAACTTTTTTCAAATCAGTGTCACTGGACAATATTTATTTGGGTTAAAGGCAGTTGATCACGTAAACCTTGCTTCTGTAGGAAACCTGTCTGAAAGTAGCATTCTTACTTGCAAGAACATGATTTACTGTCACTTAGAAGAATGTCTGCTTTCCTATGTAATAGACACATTGTAGTACACTCCAGTTGATATTCTGGACCTGCCACAACCTCAGAGGGACAGGTTATGTTCTATTATTTTATTACGAGCTCATAGTCAAGTGGCATTTAATTGTTTGCTACAACATGGATGCAGCTCTCTTTTCAGTTATGCTGTAACTTCAAACAACCAGTTCCTTCAGATTCTTACAATTGCAAAGTATGGATGAGGATATATATTTTTTTAATTATTATTTTTACTGCTAATGGTGGATGCACTGGAAATGCATTTATGGTGCGAGAGATGGCAGTAAGGAAATAGGTGATTTATCACGTAAGCAGAGAATCATACTTTATTCTTGCATTTACCTAAACTGAAGGAATATACTCACTGTTTAAAATTATAAATTGATGTTTATTTTAGGCTTTTCTATTTGTTGATTTTCTTCATTTTAGTCACGTAAGTATTTAACAGCATTTGCAGTACTTCTTTAACAATGCTTAAAGATCAGGTGAAATGATGTTATGCTATAGGGACAAAATAGAATTCACATTATACAAAGTTCAGCTTTAGTGAAGACTGCTAGTGTTATAAATACACAGTAACACTTCTGATGTTTCAGAATTCATGTGTGTAGATTTAAAATAAATTTGGATACAACATATTTTTCAGCATCTTTTATAAAGGACTACATTCTTTGTCTTGATCCTCACTTAATTTAAATCACTCTGGCAGCTGCATTCTTAGGGGAGGAGGGAATGAAATAAACTGTTAACCTTTGAAAGCCAGAACACAAACAAATAGTGTTTAACTTGTGGAAGTTTGTGGAAATTTCAAACAATGGTGTTAATTTTGATTGCCTTTTTGAAGTAGACCCATTCTTTTTGTTCTTGGTTTGGAAGCTAAACATATTGTTTGGAACTTTTCTGCAGCTGTGAAGAGCAAAGTTTGTCATGCAGTAGTTCAGTAAGATGACATCATGAGATGATTTTGACTACTGTGGCAATCTGCTTGCGTTTGCCCTAGTGTAAGCGTGATCACTGGCATGTATTTGTTTCCATTTGGTTTAAATCAAGTAAGCATTGATGAAGTTGCATTCTGTGGCTATTTACTTGATCCTGTTGTTCTGGGCTATTGTTATTTTGACCTGAAAATCATTCTGCTCAATCTCTGTTGCAATTTGTTCTTCTAGAAGGTGCTCCAGGTAAGTCCTCTTATCTTTAGACAGCAGAGCATTCCTGTAAGGCTGTGTCGGGCTGTCGGTGGGTAACTCGGGGATGTTTGAATGCTGATACATCAGTGCTTTGAAATTCTGGCCTGACAGAAGGCCAATAACTGTGGAGCCTTGCTCACCCCTTCCCCCCCCCCCTTCCCCATCCCTGGCTTAGGGAGTACTGGAGAATGCAGAGCAAAACGTCTCTAAGCACTCAGGGGCAAACTCTGTTGAGATCATCTTACCTTACTTTACAACACTGGCTTGCATGTACTTGTGTGGGGTTTAGCTGGTAGATGTGGTGACCAGCCTGAATGTTGGCATTAATGCCCTTCTAGCAGGTGGGTAGGAAGCTAATTTTTGCTAGGTACATATGTGCCATAAGATATGCTCACATTTACTGGAAACTTTTTGGTTTTGCTGTGTTTTTAGTCTATAGTCAGTCCAGACAAAATATTTGGCCTACCAGGATATGTGAATCATTCTTCTTTGTAAGGCTTCATTTATCATCTGTGTTGTGAAAATGTTTTGTATGAGGGAAGCATTGAATGCACTCAAATTTTATGGTTAATGTGCGTTTTTACAGCTGTTATGTAAAAATCATGCTTTGGTGAGATCAAAATATTATTTAATTGTTTTAGCCTATTGAAACCACAGGAAATACACAGGGTGGGAAACTCCCGAATGACTCGTCACTCCTCATCACCTGTAGGTGAGCAATGGCATGCAGATTTAAACCACAAAAAAACAAACCTTAGCAGCTGGTTAGTTCTGGGAAAAAGAAGAAAAGTTGCTTCTTTATCCTTTATGCATTGCTGATACGCTTTGAGTAGAAAAAATGCTTTAAAATTTCCTTCATGAATGCAAAAATACATGTACAGTACAAAATTGATGTTAAGGATTGAATGAACAGATTGACTCGTGTTAATTTTTATTCTTTGTAGTCTGGTTTTGAATGATACTAAGGGCATGTGCATGTGAATGCAGATGAGGAGGGCACTGTCAAAAATTCTGTATGGACTTTCGGTGTGCATCTCATTACCTGAAGGAATGCAGCAGTTACTGTGAAGTTGAGGGGAAAATAATCTTCTAGTGAACAGCTGAGATGACCTTTCAGTCACAAAATTCTGCACGTTTTGAACAAATTTTAAATTAAGTATCACATCAAGAGGTTTTCTGATGTGTGATACATATGAATGATGTCTGCTGGGGTGTGAGTTTGTACAGGTCGGTGTTCCAGTTTCTCTCACCAAAGGAGTGTGGCTAAATGCTTAGAGGGAGGAAACATTATAGGAAAATGGTATTTTAAATAACAATAAGCAGTGAAAAAGGGAGGTGGAAAAGGAGCTGAGAGATTATAAGCATTGTCTTTTAGAGAGCAAGTGTGCAGGGTACAGAGGAAGAATCCTGTGAGGGTAGTGGTGAGATATCTAAAGGACTTGTAAACTGAGGCAGCTTTTTTATTACAGAGGGTTGAAGAGTAGATCAAAAGGAAGTGAATTTCAGAGCAAACATCTTGCATGTTGAGATGTGCTAAATTATATTTACAGATTGGAGTTTAGGTGTGGATAGCTTGAGCAAGCTATGAAACAGGAATTTGCAGTGATGCGTGATACAGAACTACAAATGAACACTCACTTTAAGGCTAATGTCAGGCAGTTAGAGAAATGAGTTGCATGATATCTCTGCAGCACTGTCACAGTGTGGGCTACCAAAAAGGCCCTTATGAGGATGATTCCATCTTTACAGATTTCAGACTCAGGGAGGATTGTTTTGATTTGGGACAGATGAGAAAGAGATGTATCTGAAGATAATGTTTTCAAAACAAGGAAGTGAAGACGGAAGGAATTTATCTGTCTTTACTGCCTCAACTATGTTGTAGTTCATAGGCACTGTGTTCAAAATTTCAAATGAGCTGGCTTGATCATGTATTGCAAGAGTACCTTGAACTTAACAGAGATAATTAATTTTAAACATAGTTGGCAAATACTGTTCAAAAGTAATTTTAATTTTTTGGAGGTCGTGATAATTCCCTAGCTCTAGAGTGACAGTGTGTCCAGCATAAAGCAGCATTGAGCTATGCTGATGTTGCAATTAGCAGGAAATGTGGATCTTTCAAGTAAGTTTTGGGTCAATTATGTAGTTCTTTTGATTCCAAGCAAGTGCTTTTTACTAAAGATCAATGTGGTTTTTGATGTTATGGAAATATTTCTCTTATTGGTCAACTACCCAAACTGGAAATGCTTTTATAAGTGATCATTGTTTTGCTTAAATGTGCATCATACCTGCTTTAACAAGTTACACTTTGCTGTTTCTGTGCAGTATCTTTCTGGTATTGAAAACAACAGACCGCACTACATCTAAACTTAAAGTAGACTTACAGCTTTGTTAACAAATTTCAGAAAATACATTACTTTCTGTATAAAGAATGTTATTTATGAAGGATTCTTCTATTTATTTTAAAGCGAGATGCATATTATAAAATATGCTTATTTTGGCTTCTGGTTTCTTGGCTTGAAGAAGGGACCACTTTCTTGCTGCTGTATTTTTTACACAGATGTGCATTTTATTTCTTGCTTAATTTTACTGTAATCCCGCATGTGCACATTTGATGACAAAGAAGTAGCAGAGCATACTTTACAAAGCATTTGGATACTTTACTGTGTATCAAATCATCACTTTGAATTCTGGGGAAGAAATGAGTATAATGAAACAGCTGAGATCTAAACATGTCACAATTGAGCTTGAGAATAAACATTCTGCATTTTTAGCTGCTCTGTGCAAGATAGTTTATTGGAACATGAGATACGTAATTACTAAGTGTGAGAAGATGCAAACACTATAACACAGACTGTTTTTCTGTTGACAATAAATGTAACAAAAAAGCCCATGAGACTAAAGAAATGATGACAGGTACAGATACGGGATATGGGTAATAAGATGTGTGCAAACTTTGTAACTCCTGTTTGTAAATTTCTATGAAAACATTTAGTTATTAAGTAATACAAGTCCTCAGAGGGCCTAGTGTGTGAGATGTGCATACAACACTTGAAAGTCATGGTGATGCCAAACAATTTTGGAAATTCCTATTGAAATTTAAAACTGCATTCACTGTATAACTGAACACAAAGCGTACTATAAAGCCAGTGATACTGTTTCATGACTGCTGCATTTTCAATGTATTATCTGATGAGATTTCTGAAAAACAACTCCTGTTGAAAGACTTGAAGTTTTCATCAGCTGGTAATAAATTATTTCTATATGACTGTTTTGCTAAAGCAAGAAACTGGCACCAAGTTACAAATGTTAGGCAGTAGAAAGTCTGGATCTTCTCTGCAGCTCTTCTCAGTAATTGTTAAAATATTTTTATTTTTGTTAGAAAGTATTAAGTAACTTGCCTGAGCTGCTGCTTGAACGAAAATCAACCCCAAAAGCCAACCCTGATAAGTTACACAAAAACAAGAGAGACCTGGAGGGCAAACAAATAAACAAACACCACCACAAAAAAACAACCAAACAAAAACTCCAAAACCACCACCAGCAAAAAAACTAAACTTAAAAAACTCCAGAAATCACTTCTTACATTTTTCCTCATATGTTTTCTATAGAAGTTTGGGACCTTCAGATCCACAAGTGAATTCTGTCAATTTATTTAAGTAATGGCTAGCAGTAGGTTTTATAGTGTATGTGGTCAGCCACTTGAGGGAGGTAATATGTAGAAAGCATGAGGATGGAGAGGTAAGATCTGCTTCTGCTACACAAAAGGTTTTTTACCTCTGTGTCAGGACGACCTTTTTGGTAAATTATGTCAACCTCTGTATGGTTGAAGTATTGTTCAGTGATAGGGCAGTGAGGTGCAGAGCATTGACTCTTGTTCAACTTCACTTCTGCATTTCCAGCTTCCAGGATGAGGGAAGGAAGAAAGCAGTAGAGACAATATCTTTGTGGTTTTTTGTTTGGTTTTTTTTTATTTTTTTTTGGGGAGGTGTGTGTATTTTAAGGATTGTTTTGGATATGTTACTATTTTATTTCATTGTGCCTCTGCATTTAAATCTTTCCTGCTTCTGTTAATTTCAAGTTAATACATATGTTATGATCGTATTGTGCATAAGTAGGACATAACCTGAAACCTGGCTGGAGTATATGGAAAACTACTTCAGTTTAAAGACAAAGGACTTCTTTATAAATTGCACCTTAGAATATTTCCGTTGCAATATTAAGCATGTTTTTGTCATAGTAATTGATTCAGCGTGATGTAATAAGTCTGTAGAGGGCCACCTTACTAGCTCTCCCTAGTACCTTCATGATTTAAAGAAAAACCTCCAAAAGTAATTGGTGGATTTTTTTCCCCATCTTACATTCTTTCGCAGTTCATGAGAAAGTAACAAATAAATGAGGAAATTAATCTAGCAAGGATTTTTTCCTGATTAATTTAATGTTACTTTTATTCAGTGCCATACCTATTAGAGATACAGAACTGAAAAACAGGACTGAAATTGTAACTTGGACTTTTCTGTTGCAGTGCAATAATGATTACTCTTGTCATCATGACTGAAAGAAAGTAAAAGATGGGTAATGAGATGGATTGGGAAAGATTCCTTGCATAACGTTGAGACTGGGGTAACTGAGAAGCAAAGAGAAGTGAAAAATAGAGGTGTGTAGGTAGAGTGCGTGCCCAGCTGAGCAAGGTGGGTAGAAGCTGTACTGTTACCTTAATAACAGTTGATATAAAGTAGATGTTGTACTTTCAGGAAGGTGACATGGTCTGTAGGAAGGTTCTTATGCATCTGACTAGTAGCTTTTCCTGTTTTACTAGTATTGATGCTCCTCAGATTTGTTTCATTCTGACAGAGAGATTCTGTTTTTCCTCTTAAATCTCCATGGAGAGTTTTTGTGGAGATTATGTACACACATTGTTGTTATGTCATCCATAACTTCTCAGTTCTCTAAACTAATACCAATCATTTGTTAAGTGTGTGATGGCTAGAGTGTAATACTGTGTGTAAGAAAAGAAATGTTAGAAAGGAGAAGGCTGTTTGGCTCAGACAACGTTTTTCTGCCATGCTCTTCTTTTGGTGTCAGGGTTCTGATTGATACCAAATGCTGGTTAGATTAGTAAAGAAGCTTGTAGCTTTTAAATTTAGAGAGCAGCTTTCATCTGTATATGTATTTCCGTTATTTGGCATACTAAACCAGAAAATCAGATAAGTAGATTTCAAAGTGCTGGTACTTTTGCTAACAATAGAGTGATAAAGTTTTTTATTTGGTCAAGTAGATTGCTTGCACGATAGAGATTTTGGTTTTGTTTATGGTATTTATCAAATAGAATACCTGTTAATCCTTTGTTCTTGTGGACCAGGTTTATGTGTTAAAATGTCCTTCATAGAAGGGCAAGTGGAAACAATTTCAAGATGGCATGTTTCCTGAATTTTGAGTCTTAAGTTTACAATGGTTTCTTTCTTATTTCTAAAAGGAGATACACTACAATATATATTTCTAAAATATATACTATATATGCTCTTGCTGCATATGTACACATTTTTGGGGTAACATCTGAAAATATTGTCATTCTGAACAAACAGGCCATAGTAATTTTTTCTTTCTTCCTTTCGTGGTCTCTGTGTCAGATGTTCCAATGGAAGAGATGTAGTTTGTCTAATTCTTTTGTGTTGTGAAGGGATTTTTTTAACCACTCAGTAGCCACTGGTTATGTAGGGGAGGTTGGGAAAATGAGGAAAAGATAAACCTGAAAGTATAGGGCTTTTTCCTTAGATTGTAAAAATAAGTTCCCTAATGGATAAAGCAGTTAAATAAGAACTTGCAGGTCCAGTGAAGAGAACTTCAGAGTTGATTATTACTATTGTGGAATGATAAAGCTGGAAGCTTTTACATTACAGCAGGAATAAATGTGACATAGAATACTCTGGTTTTTGGTGTGTTCATTAACTCAAAAAGGAGAGATTTTGGACTGGCTGTTAATACTGATGTGTTTGGTTGTACTGTAATGGTAGCAGAGTTCAGTACTTGATTTGTCAGGTTGAGGAATGCAGAGGGCTAGAACTGTGTTGATGCACAGTAATTTTATAGCTGATGAATCGTCACTGAAAGAAACTTTTGTGCTGTCATGCTGTCTTGGCAATTTTCAGCTTGTGTAACAGTCACTTGAAGGGCATGTTTAAGAACAGCCCGTAGGCTTTTTGTACATAACACTGAGGATTGGTCTTATTCCTACCAGGCAAAGGGTAAGGGAAGTGGAAAGGTGGCTTATAACCAACTTCTACTTGCCCTCTGGTCCTCTGCTGCTGTTCTGGGGCACCTGGCCAAGCATACATAATGTGAAAGACTTGCTAGTAAACCACATTACTTGAAGGTAGAGAATATATGCAATTTGCAACAATTTGTACATATTATGGAAAAGGTTGCATTTAGCAAGAAGCAAAGAAACAGAGTTATGTTACAGACTTGGTTAACAATATGAGTATTTTATAGTAATGTCAGTTTGCATCTCAGTAATCTTTAAAAAAAAAGTCAAAGTACTTTCAGACAGATTCTCATGTGACAGATTCTTCATTCATCAGGAGTCGAACTCTTGTTGATCTTTTCCCCTACTAGAAAGCAGTAACTCCCTTGTACTGTACTCATCCCAAAGGCATTGTATGTTCTAAGGAATGTGAAAAGTATTTCTTAAAGTAAATTCTCTTAGACTCGGAGACAGTATTTACTTACACTGTTTAAATATTTAAACTTGACTGAAGAACAAAATAATATTTTAATATCGATGTAGTTAACTCAGATTGTATCATTCTGATTGTTCTATACATCTTATGTAGAACACTTTCCTACTAGTTTCAGTTTTTAGCTTTTGCATCTGTAGTGTTCCTAGATTTAAAATGTGCTCTTCCAAAAAAACCCAAAACCACTAACCCCTAAAAAGCAAAAAATTCCCCAGCCTTCAATGTTATTATTCCCTCATGGGACGCCTTTGTTAGTAGTACAGATGAGGCTAAAGTCATTCTACTGTGAATGTTCACAGGTACTTTCTCCTTCCTTTTCTGTGCAGGGCTAAGGTGGTCACCAATTGAATATTGTTTTCATTGTGTCAGGACCTAATTTTTGCCTTTATTAATGATTATTACATTTGAAGCCAGCTTTTAAGTGCGTTCTGACTTGGCATGTTGGGCTACAGCATTAGCTGTTCTCCAGAACAGAATTAAATAAGGGAGAGAAGGCATCTACCATTCATCCAGAAATAAAGCAATTCAAGCCAAATAGGATAAATAGCCCCAGAATATTCTTTATTGAATGTCTAGGTCAAGTGTCTAACTAAGCTTTTATAATGAAAATGTTGGTATGTATGGAGATATTTATAGGTATTTCTGTGTTCCTCTTTTCAGACCTGACTTACATTTGAAGGCTTTTTTTACTCCTACTGATAACAATAAAACTCAGCGCTGGTATGCATTGGTTTAAAATATATAGCATATTTACTTATATGCCGAACTTTTATGGCTTTGCTTTCTTGCTTGTTCATTAAAATGCTATGTGATGTAAAGTATTCTGGTACTTTTACCCATGCAGAAGAACTCCAGGGGGGCTGCTGAAATGGAATCGGTTTGTTTGCAGCTACTGTGCAGGACTGTGTGTATAGCTCTCCCAAACTGGAATTGATCCAATAGAGAAATCTTTGAGGTAGTCCATCAGAATCCACAAAGCAGCTGAAATAGATATGCTGAATAAACATGCAGTATTTAAGCTAATAGCAGGTAATCACATCACCTCTGAAACTAATGGTAGTGTGATATAGGTGAGGGTTTTTAAAACATTTCATTTAAAACTTAAAATTATTTAGTTAGGTCTATTCCTTTTTTTGTGAACTGAAAAGAAAAAAAGTTTCACTTAAGGTAATGTTTACTTTTAAACCTATGGCAACCTTCCTCTATATTGTACATTGTCTATCTCAGAGCTGCATTAGATCATTCATTCTTTTGTTAATGAATCACTAGAATTATTTGTTTGACAATGAATCATAAAGGAGGTTTGAATGAAGCTTGTTGAGGAGTGTATTATTATCAAATTTGCATCACAAATACTACATTCCTACATATATTTCATTGGCTTTCATTGAGTTACTGATCCTATTCTTATTTCTGCTTCTTTCTCCCCTCCCTGCCTCATTTTATCTCATTCTCTAAAAGGACATCTTGAATTCAAGCTTATTACCTTTGATAGCCGTTGTATTTTCTTTTCTATTGCTTTACTGTGATAATTTGCCAAGCCCCTCATTTTTGTAGATAAGAATCTACTCTAGCTATAAAGTGCACCATTTACTAACTCACACTACCACTATTTCGTACAAGTTAGATGTAAAAATGTTTTGATTACACTGAAATTACCTGGGTAGACATTTAGAAGTCTATTAAAAGAAAAATTTTGCAGTTTAAAATTAGCTGAGAACATAAGTACTGGTTTCTAGGTCATTTTAAAGAAAAGATGAACTGCTAGGGGCTGGAAGTAGTGTACATTGTGCAGGTATATCATTCAAGTTTAGGATTTAAATTATTGGTAGTTTCTAAATCTTACACTTCTTCGTATGCTACAATCAGTTTTCACGTGAGTCAGATTTTAATTACAGGTGTGAATTTCAATAAATTTTATGTTTTCTTCAAGAGCTTTCTTCTGTTGTTCAAACTGTTGCAGAAGCATGTCCCTGTCGTAACAATATTATTGATGGCATCTTAGGTGGTGTTAGCAACACTTGACATGTCTGAGAAAATAGGGTTCTGAACATGTTGATCCAATCAATAAACTCCAAAAAATATGTTTTCTATGGGTGCGCCTAGTTATCTTAGCATCTCTGGCTGTTTCTGGACAGACTTGATTCTTGGTAGAAGAAAATTGGGTAAATGTAAACTGCTGTGAAGTAAGAACTGGTAAGTTCATAAAGTGTTGAGATTTTAGTTTATCCTACTTCGTTTTGTATGGTTCATAATGCTCTGGATAGTTGACTAGAGGATGTT
The DNA here is from genome assembly GCF_031877795.1 of Strix aluco. Taxonomy (NCBI): domain Eukaryota; kingdom Metazoa; phylum Chordata; class Aves; order Strigiformes; family Strigidae; genus Strix; species Strix aluco. The sequence continues at coordinate 666,848 of NC_133946.1, read as the reverse complement.
CCTTGTGGAGTAGTGGGGATTTAGTGCTAATAACACATTCAGTCTTAAGAGAACTGCAAAATCTTTGTTGGCTTTGGTATTTGCTTGAAGATGTTCTAGATTTTTTGTGATTGTTTTATTTTTTTATTTTTAAAAGAGAAAAAACATGAAAAAGCAAAATAGAATAACAGACAAATTTCAGTACAATACAGAATTTATGGGTGAACAAAAGACCCAAGCATATGTGCATTATATTAACAGGCATAAGTTTTGGTTTACTGTATGTTTTGACAATGTTTATGAGTTTGTTTCTGGATAGGCATTTTTTTCCCTGAAGACCTATGGACCAAACAGTGTTCATACCCTTCCTTTTGTTTCTCCATCCACTTGTCAGGATGTACAGGATCTAGCCATTGAGATGTAGACCTGTTTCTTAATAGGTGTGATATTTGGGTTTGCTCTTGCTCGGCAATATCAAGGCTTGAAGCAGCCTCTGCTGCCCTCTCCTGCTGTGCTATCTGGCTTCTGCTCTTGGAAGAGTGAGTGACACTCAGGATGGAGCCAGGACGAAATGGGCCCTTCCAGCTTTGGAAGCTGATAGGGTGGAGAGTTCCGTGCACCCTGATGCTCTTCTGTGAAACTGAGACCGTTACAGCTTAATACAGGTTCCCCTACCTCCTATAGCGTATCAGTTATGGGCTGGGGAGAAAGACCTCAGACACGCTACTTAGATGAACGTGAAGGTGAATAAAAACCATCTGAACTTGTCATGTGAGTTGTGATGGTAGCATAGTTTCTCACATTTGAAGTGGTAGGCTAATCTTGTATGTTCAGGAACTTCTAATACACTTTTTCATATTCCTGGGTCACAGGTGGTAGGAAAAACACCTTCAATTGTATTAATAATGGCACAAGAAAAATAGCTATTGAGTATGGAAGTTAACATTTCATATGTAATTTGGGTGATCTAAGCAATGGTTGACCAGATGCAGGCTAGAATACCTGTTTGCTTTCCTTTTAAAAAAGGCATAAACTCTCATTTCATAAAATGTTTGCATATATAGTTAAAATGAGGAAAAATAGTATTGAAAGGCTTGAAAGTGAAAGTTCTGTGTGAAGATATGTAGTAGGGTATGAAAGCTACTTTTATAATTCTTTCTCTAGGAATTAATTGCTCTGAGGATAGTTGGTGGGACCACTAAGGAAGGGATTAGAAGCGTATCCTGGAAAAACAGTTATGTGGAGTTTTGCATATATGCCATTAAATGGTATAATAGTATCTTTTAAGGGCTCCTGTTTTGGATAACAAACAGAAGCTTAGTTTAGGGAGAGTGTTTGAAAATACATGTAATTGTTGTATAAATATGCAATGAAAATAACTAGAACTTGGATGACATTGTACAGGACAAAGAGTACTTAAAGTGCAGACCTCTGTGGGAAAAGTAATGTTTATTTCAGAAAGTATCATCTAACTGGAATAAATTTCTATTATAAAAATCTATACTTATGTAAGGACATTACTAGAATCAGGTTGTGCAGTGAAATCTTTCTGAATACATTAATCTGAAATGGCGAGTATCTATTCTGTAATTTTTATGCATTTATTCTAGCTAGTTATATTACAAAATATGTTTTATTTATCCAGCATACTTTTGACTTTCAAGTTCTGGTACAAAAGGCTGCAGCACTTTGCTAATTCAGTAGGCGTGTGTCCTGAAAATAAAAATACCATGTAAGTTGTTCTCTCTCCTCTGGGGAACATTGTAGGTGTATTTATGATATTATCAGTGGCTGCTGGCAAGTGTTTGACTGAGCAGGCTTTAGCTGGATCACAAGATCATATTCTTCACAACTGAAGACAAGTTCTTTTTCCTCCATGCCGCAGGTGATGAGGAGCTGAAGGGATTTGGAAAGACTCTGTGTTCTACAGTAGGTATTGAGTTGGGTGCCCAGTGCACACTCATTGACTCTTATTTTCTGGGTCTAATTTGGGTCAAAACTGATCCTAGAAGATAAGAGTTTTGATGTTTTAAAAATAAAGCTAGGCAACGTCTTGTTAAAACTCTGCATGCTGGGCTGTGCTGTTTGACAGAGCATTTGGTAGGTTTTTGGGTAACTGTGAAGGTGAAAAAAAATCCACACTGAATTAAGGTGACAACATCCATAAGAAAGGATGTCTTGGAATAGTTTGATGGGGTATCTTTTGATGTGTTACTTTCAGCATGCAGAGAAATTCTTTCCTCTTTGCAGTTGTGATGATCTGAAAGGATACATTTAAGAACACTTGGAAGTAATTTGGCACTTTGACACTCAGACTGTATTACACATGCAAGTCCCACAGGATTTCGAAGTTTGTAGGGCTTTTGCACTTGAATATCCTTTTGCATGTAGTGACAGGCCTGGGTAATAGCATAATACTTTCATTTGGATGTTGCATGTTAAAGGCTGGTGCCTGTAGCCCCCAGGGGGTCTTAAGTGGTAACCTTCTAGGTCTGGAATCTGGGAAACAGTGCTGTAAGGGTTTGCTTTTATTTTGGTTTTTGCATTTTAGAGCTAAAAGTTCCACTTACTATTAAGGATATATAGTGGAGTTTCAGTTTTGTGACAGACGTCTGAATAAAAGCAGATGAATAAACTCTAATGTGTGTGGTGCTGGGTAATGATTCTGAACACTTTCTTAACCTTTCTATCAAGTGTTATGATTGTGGTATATGCTGAATCCAATTCATTACAATTATTGTTGACTTATACATTTAGACACTCATAAATGGCATCTAGATCAGATAGAGGGCATGCTACAGTCATAGCCAGGAGCTGAGATGGAAATATGGTAGCTTTCTATGTATATGAAAGTGCATTTTTTGTTTGTACATAGCATAGTTTTAATAGTAACAAATCTGGTGTGCCACTGTTCTTCCCAGGTTTGCAATATGTACATAGGGATTATATGCAAAAGTGAAGCAAGTCCTTGACTTTGCTAGTCATTGATCATTTATATCACTCTTGGGTTTTTTCAGCACGTTTGAACTAACAGCTTAGAGCTTAATGTGAAGATGATTCTAGTCTAAGCCAATGTTCTTTATATGTAGGTGGTACTTATTTATGGAAGAATTTTAGGCTAGTCTTTCCACAGTTGAACCAGTTGAATCAGTTCAGTGATTTTCCTTTGGAACTTCGGATGCAGTTTTCATTTAGTTTCTTTTGGGAGATAAGAGTGGAGTGTTGGCTTTGGTTTCTTTCCTAGACTAGGTTTTTTCTTCGTTTGTTTTGGGTTTTTAATTTTTTTTTTTCCCAAGTGTTCTCTGTGAATGTCTGCAGCTTATCACTGATAGCTAGTCAGCTCTCCCAAATGAAATATTTAAGGTTTAGTCATGTAAAGCAGATTTTGCCTGAATGTGCCAGAATTAAACAACTTACTCTGATACATCTGGTTCTGTTCCACTATTGAAATTCTTGTAGGATTCAAAAATAAGAACAAAAGGTAACAGAGAACACCGGTACAGAACAGTTATCCCTGGTTGTACTTTTTTCGTCCTTTATTCCAGAGGGGTAAAAGTCCTTTTTGGTACAGTTGATACAATTTTTCTACAGAATTACAGTATAAACAGAAGGAAGGCTTCCTGAGCCCTTTAACAATATTTCTTCTATAATGCATTTTTCTTTGAAAGTGCTACAGAATTTGTAGTTCTGTATTTGAATGTAGCCCACACAAATATGATTACACCACTTACACTTGAAAACTTGAGAATAGGGAATATTTTCCTTGTACAGACTCTGTAGATGGAACATTCATGCTCCATGCGTGGAGAATGAGAAAACACATGGACACGTTAACTGGAATGCATCTGGCACGTCTCTTCCTTGGGGAGATGGAGTGTTCCATAGCTGTGAGTTGTTTTCTAAGTGGCAGAAAAAGTTGTTCTACATTTGTTCTTTATCCAAGATATTCTGGCTTCCCAAATTCTTCTTTTGCAACTTGAAAACTGACTCCATCTTGTATTCCACATATGTTGTATCACTATTACCACAGAGTTGGATATGTTAATCATAATCCACCAATCATCCTTTATCAAAACAAAAATGACCAAGATCTTTACATTGGAAGATTGTCTTTTTGAAAAGGCACTGAATGTCTCCCTGGATCTGAGGGCCTGTGGCTGTCACAAGTTGACATCCCCTAAAGTCAGACCATTTAGCACCATCTTTAGTGCCAGGCAAGTTTTTGTCAGCAAGCTCATCAGGTGCTACTGTCTTAACAAGTCCATTTTGAGGATATTACCTCTCTATCTACATGATGAATTTGACAACCTGTTCAGAATCAGGTCATTCAGTAAAAACCAGGAAGACAAAGTTAATGTATGTTTGAAGTGCTGTGTTTTCAAGACCTCACACCTTGGAGAGTATGGCTGCTTGTGCCAGAGAATTGGAATTAAGAAGCCAGAATTACGGAAGTAGTAGTCATCTTCCTTATCTGTGAGTTCTAGATTTTTCTCCACAAGACCTGCATTCCTTTTCTGTGGCTACAGTTCAGGCATTCAGCCAGTGTATATTGTTTACAATATGCTATTACAGAGAAAAATAGTGTAAATTTTATTCTGAGCAGGTTCATCTTTACTTTTCCAATGAAAATTCCTCACCTTCATGGAAGTAGTACCTCAGAACCTTTCCAGAAGGCGGTCTCTGGAACCATTATTTTCTTCCTGGGAGAGGTGTACTGCAGTGATTAAACCTGCTGAAGTAAGTAGAGGATGTCCTTCAGTGTGGAAATGGAACCATTTTTTGTGGTCATGTTTTATCATCTGTCTGCAGCCTGGATGTCACTGCTGTTAAGGACATCTTATTAGCCTCCTGAATCCTCTCTGTGGTGCGTTGACCTTGGCCAGTGGTGAAGCCCTCACCCAGTTGTTTTCTCACTCCCCTACAGTGGGATAGGGGAGAGAATCAGAAGGGCAAAAGTAAGAAAAACTTGTGGGTTGAGATAAAGACAGTTTAGTAACTGAAGGTGGGAGGAAGAAAGAAAGAAAGAAAAGAAAAAAAAAAAAGTGATGCAAAAGTAATCAGTCTTCATGTCCCACCAACACACCAAAGTCCAGCCTGTCTCCAAGCAACATCTGCTTTGGTTGGAAAAACTCCCCCAGTTTTATTACTGAGCTCATGATGTTATATGGTACTGGAATATCTCTTTGGTCAGTTTGGGCCAACTGTCCCAGCTGTGTCCCCTCACCCCCTCTTGCCCACCTCTAGCCCTACTCTCTGTGGGGGTCAGAGTGAGAAACAGAGGTGGCCTTGATGTTGCGCCAGCACTGCTGAGAGACAGCTAAAACACTGGATTATTGTCAACACTGTTTTAGTCACATATCTAAATTAACATAGCACCATACAGGCTGCTATGCAGGAAATTAACTTTATTGCAACTAGACCCAGTACACTCTGTCCCTGAAAGTCTCCAAATTCTGTCATTTCACTGTTCACAGGGTAAATGGGGAATACCAGGGTTTTAGGAAGTGAACGTTTGCTTTAATCCTTCTCAGCTAAGCCTTCCAGGTTCAAAAGCAAGCATTTGAAGCATGAGACTGATTTCAGCAAGGGCATTTGTTCATTTGCCTCAGTGCAGTTGGGCTGTCGGATTATTTCACACTGCTTTCCTGAACAAACTGTTTTCTTTGACTTCCTGCCCACTGAAACCAGACAGAATTAATTCTTACTCCAAGTTGTCTTCAGAATGTTTCTTCAGGAGTTACTGAAGGAGACTTGGATGATACTGGTCTGTGGAGTTAGCTGTTGTGCAAAAACCGAACACTGTACCAATGCAAGTTGTAGAGGAACAGGAGTTATTCTTGAATCCTTAGTGAGGAGAGGTCTACTTCCTATAAAACTGATTCCAGTCTTTAGGGTTGGTTCTGTGATTACGTACTCGGCCAGCCACTATGGTAAATCAGTATGTCTTCCATCGAAGACAGATGACCTCTTATGTGACTCATTGCACCGTTACCTCAGATGACTTCAAGTGTCTGGAATCGTTCTGAGTTCTCTTGGCAAGCATTCCTTCGGTGAGTGGGTCAACTTTGCTCAGATTTGCTGTGATAGTTCTGTTCAGCACTTGTACTTCCCTGAATCCTTCAAAAAAGTGACATCAGATGTGTTTCGTGAGAATTGGGAAGCTCATTTTCACTGTCATGTTGTGCAAGGACTAGTTATCTTTGTTAGAAAAGAAGTTTTACATCAATGCTGTAGGGCTCTGGACTCTGAAATGAGTGAAAGCTTACATATGATGGGCAACCTCAGTGCCTGTTACTAGATTGACAGGTAGCATGATGTAGAGTCATTTCTCTCTTAATAGCAAATCGGATTTTGGGATAGGTACATGGAAAGTCACCCATTAGCAGTTCACCTATGTGGGGCTTCAAACTCTGACGTGCAAATTTGAAGTGTCTTGCTTCTAAACCATGAGCAGCAGACATGATATTCTAATTAGGATGTTGGAAGCTGGGTATCGATCTGTTTTTCTTCCTACAGCAACTGGAAGCTCTTGTACTCCTAAATGAGTTTGTAGTCAAACTTTCTTGGATACACTCCCAACTATATCAGTGTGTCTGACTGTACTTATGTTTTTCTTTGTAGCTCAAGGAAAGATGAGGTATGGCAATGATAATCCATATTTTTTTACATAGGTGCGAAAAGTTTGATATTTGGACCTTTCTCGTTTTGTGTGAAAGGGTAGAGAAAATTCAAGGCCTTGCTTAGTCCTGTGGTCTTTCACATGTGTGTATGCACCTTATTTTTCAAAACTGGTTGAATTCATTTCTTATTCTGCATTAGAATGTTCTCCAGTCTCAGGTGACAAGGTATTCAGCACTGCATGAGCATCACATCACTCAGGCTCTGGTTTTCTGTAAGTAAACTTCCCGTAACATTATTCCATCTTTGTTGTTTCCTGTTATTATGGGTGGAGTGTAGTAGTCTTTCAGTCCCAGTAATTTGCCTTTTTCTGTCTCAGGTAGCTGAATTGTGAGGTTTTCTATGAGTTAGAATTCATATTAGGTCATTTAATTTATGTCCTGGCAGGGCTTCAGAGGCATGTAAAAGTGTTCTTAGCTGATGTTTTCTTCAAAACTACTATATAACCAAAAATTCTCTTGGAGAAACACAATCTACTGCCTTTCATACCACTGAATTCTCACTGTTATATTAAGAAAATGTTCTGTATGTGGATTACATAAGAATACCAGAAAACTAAAGAGAATTATTTATTAAATATTTATTTGGCTACAGCTGAGAACAGGTTCTGGTAAGAATTGGGTTTTTTGGCAATAGTACTACTTAAACTCTTACAGAAGCCATTTTTATTATCTGTGTGGGGACACAGGAACTTAAACCCCTCGGTGGAGACATTTCACTCTGACATAAAGTAGCTGTATGGGTGATTTATCTGTAGCTTTGTCACTTGTGGTTTTCACTGAGTGTAAAATGTGGATGTCCCTGTTTGACAGGTTATCTGTCACCACGGTAACCAAAGATAGCGACCTCCTCTATTAAAAGTTTTGCAGTATTATGATGGAAAGTATTTTATAAGTCAAAGTATGAAGTTTGTGTTCTGATATCTGTCACAAGAAAAATGCCTTTTGAGTAGAGCTGTTAGGCTGAAGAGAAATTACTAGGCAAAATCTTTGAAAACTGAACAGTCTCTCTTTAAATTTAATGGTCCAGGATAATGATGTATTTAGCAGACAGAAAAAGAAAAAAGGGGGGTGAAGGACTATGAGCTTCCCTCTTTGCGAGTCACCTGTAGCCTCGTGCTACATGTGTTCTCACATCACATGATGTGGCTACTGCTGGGTTATACCCAGTTTTCTGCACTGGGGTTCAGGGCTGCACCTGCAGTTTGTGTAGGATAAGTATTTTATATCACACTAATGAAGCAGCTCAGTCAACACAGTAGCAGTCATTATAAGATTCTGAAATAAAACTTTGGCTTTTAGAAACTGTAGTAATAGACGATACAGATGCTACTCCTTTATAAAGTAGTAGTTCCTGAGACAGTTACCAGAATTGAAAAACTTCAAATCTGAAGCCGACATGATTCTGTTCCTCTCAAAAAAATGCAGTAACCACCATTGGATCTGTGTGTGCATGTGCTATTGAATTTTAGCTAACAGGATCCCAGCTATTAAAGTCTGTAAGGTTAGGCTAATCTGAGGAAAATAAAAGCTGAAGGATGTTAACTTGTAATTCCTCTTTATTTATGAGTATTTTAAGCATTGCATGTTAAATCTGAACGTTACATTTTTACGTTCCATATTTAAAATAGTGCGCTCTTACGTTTCTTGCCCTGACTCCCCTTAAGGAACTTGTGTGTGATGCATAAGATGATTTCTATGGAAAGCAGAGTAATACAGTTTTCAACTGAGATCTTTATGTGGAAATGGAATAGTGTAGTGAATTCTGTGCAGTGTGTTGATCAAAGAGAGAATAATTGTGACGGATAACTCAAATAACACCTTTCTACCTGGTAGAAGAGTTGAAGAAAGCTCTTGGATTGTCTGTTTCCTTAGTAAATTTACTTCACTTGCTCAGCTAGATTTGACATGAGCATCAAACCAATAAAGATGTTAAAAACCAGATTATGCAGGTCTACCTCATTAGCAAGCTGGTCTTCAAGGAGATTAACTAGTATAATTTAACTCTGTAGAAAGAGACATGGTTTTGGATGTATGAGTAATCTTTCAAGTAATTTACATAAATAGAGATCTAAGAAATGACAAATGTCTTGGCTTTAAAACATTGATTTGTGTGTTTTGTTGATTTTGAAAAGGAAAACCCCTTATTAACTTTTTGTATGTTAGAGATAGCTACAAAATGTTTGGCAGTCAAAATATTTAAAAAACCTTCACAATAATAACTTGAAATGCTATGGCTGTTTATCTCAATATTATTCCTTGGACGTCGGATACACGAAGCTGTGTAAACCTATAACTGCATGTTTCTTTTCTTACTACACTTAGTTCTTTACACAGGTCAGTTTACTTTAACAGGGATATGAAGATTTAGGGAAAGGTAGAATGTATTCAGTTTAAAAGGGAAAAAGAAGTGTGTGATTTGTAGTGAAGATTAATCTTTCACTAAATATAGAGTCCAAACCTACTTCAAATATGTGAACTTGGTATAGCTAGAACTGTGTTCTGATGCTGTATTTGCTCTTCCTTATGGGAAGGAAAATCTGTGCAGAATCTTTCTGTCTCTCAAAAGTGTACTCTCTGCTCACTTATCATGGGTCTGTGTGTTGGTGAGCCCTACATTGACCTAAAGTTATCAGCCAGCTCTGGGAAGTGTTTTGCTTACTCTTTTGCAACATTGCATTCCCTGCTAATTAGATATATCCGACTCCGTGGTGCCTTTGAAACAAGTCAACACTTGAGAAGACACATTTGGTCTTGTACAGTGACAGTTTTCCTCATCAGCAAAATTTTCAGGTGATAATTCACGCTGGTAATCTAATTTTATCTTTTGCAAAGATATGCTGTGGTAGGGATAAGATTCCTCATGCAATCTGAGTATTTGCTTGAAGTCCTTCTGACAGTAAGTCTGAAATGATATTACACAAACCATTGCAATTTTTGGAGCAATCAAAATTTTGTGTTCCTCTTAGTGGTTGTTTATGAATCTCTTTCACAGGCAAAGTATGTGATTTTATATAAATTTTGAGAAACCCATTTGTTTTGCATTGTTTCCACCTTTTATTTAGAGCTGCAATAGGCATGAAATCTTTGTCTTTCATTTCGGAACGCTGTTTTGAATCACTGTTTTTATGAGAACATGTTTCAGAGCTCTTTCCTTTTTGACTGAATTTGAGCTCTGTGACTACCTCCCTGAAACAAAGCCAGTTGTTCTGACCATTGGATACAAATGTGTGCTTCAAGGGAAGTCTCATTGTTTTCCTTAAAAAAAATCTTTGTCCAAGCGTTTACACATCTCTTACAAAAGAAGACCCAACCCCAAACTTCGTGTATGCTTATTCCACCCTGTATATCCAGCTACTACTAATCTTACTCTGGCAAATAGTCTAGATCTAATATTATTCTGGTAGCATGTGCATCAGTTTTGGAAGCATTTCTTGAACTCAAGGACACTGTTTCTGTAAAATAAATTTTTCCCTACTTGGATATTGGTATAAGCAATACAAATAGTAAGTGTTACAATGCATTGAGTTTAATAGTAACTTTATGTTATTGATGTATTTCAGGTTTTGTATTCCTACTTTTATTGTAGGTATGTTTATAGCTAACAGCTGAAGGGAGTGGAGAGAAGCTGATAGACTAGCACAACATGTACTGCGTAAGTCTCATTTCCTTAGGAAACCAGCTGGGGAAGTGTGAAGATACCATGTTAAAATCAAAGAACTAGCAGTTCAGAAGATGCTGAAAGTACTGAGTTCTGACAAGTTTTGTGGAAGTAGGTAGTCCAATAGAAGAACTGTGCAAGTGTTCAAAGTTAGGAAAAGCTCACAGTACAATAGAAATGCAGTTGCACACCTGTGGAGCAGGTGTTACAGATGCAAGAAAAATTTATCAGTGCTCAGACCTTACTAGACTGAGATTCTAATGAGTGGGATGAAGCCCTGTAGGAATTCAGGCTTCGGTAGTTTAGTGCTTACAGCGCTACTTGTTCTTCCTCTCCTCATCCAGGTTTTCCATGTTTTTGTAGTGAAGTTTTGTGGATTTTTTTGTTTGGGGTATTTTTTTTATGGTTGACTTGATTTTTCCCTTACTCTAATTTGTTATTTAGCACTTTTAAAATGAAAATAAAATTGCAATATTAGGAAACTTCTGCAGACTTTTTATGTAGGATTTAGTCTTCAACTTGCCTAAATTCTGTAGGATCTGAAAGGACCTATTAAAAACTTAATTTCATGATCATATTACATGGGTTTTCAAAATGAATAATTTTTTTATGATACTGTAGATGGTACTTAAAATGAAATTACTTTGAGCAGCACTGTCTTTTTTCTTTGTCACATGACTCATATTTCCGTAGAATCACAGAATCATCAAGGTTGGGAAAGACCTTGAAGATCATCCAGTCCAACCATTAACTTCACACTGACAGTTCCCAACTCCACCAGATCCCTCAGCGCTAAATGTCACAGAAGGAATCTCGGTGTTGTCTTTCTAACCTTGTTTATTAATGTTCATACATGTATGAATGATGTTAATTTCAAAAACCCCCTAAACTATTATTAACATTTTCAGTAGAGCATAGTAGTGTATTTCCATGTTCAGTTTGCTGGGCCTGACTCTTGTTTAGGATTGTTATCTGTATGATGTCCTTCATAGATATGATTATGACTTTCTCTATTACCACTAGACTATTAGACACTTCCAGAAGCAATAAGATGTTATTATTTTGTTCATCTGAACAAATAGCATACAGTCTGTAAAATAATGAATGTGGGATTGCCTCCCACCCTGGCCCCAGTTGAGCTTTGTTTCTACTCTGTTCCTAGGGGAAAAAAAAAAAAAAAAAAAGAGGTTAAAACATACTTGTACTTAAAATGAGAACAAGTGTTTCAGCGTATTTAGGGTATGTTTTCATTATTGCATTTAGACCTGAATCTTCATATCCAGGAATTCTGTAAATGCATACTGATACAGAACTGTTGCAGACACATTCTTCCTTACCTGTTATACTCCTATAAAGTGATTTTAGAAAAATAAGTTTCAGCAGATGAACAGACTTCTTTAAGAGTAAATATAGAAAGTCTTTTTGTGAAGTTGTTTCTTTGCTGGATTTTAGTGTATAGATAGCTTTATACTCAGCAAAATCAGATTACAGCTCTGGACTGTAAGTATCTGTATATGTATTCTAACTTTGCAATCCATGTTTGGTTAAAAAAACAACCAAACAAAAAGTAAACAAAGGTAAAAGAGAAGTATTTACTCAAGCTAGTTTTGTATAATGTATTCAGATTTTGTATGCTGAAATCGGTGTTGATTAATATGTTGAAATAATATTGAAAATGTGAAATTAGAATCTTACAGTTATGTTTAGGAAACTTTGAAGTGGAGCTTAATTTTTAATTATTTGGTATATTAAAGATAAATCAAAGGGTGGTTGTGGGAGGAAGATAACTTACTGAAAACAGAAATCAGATTTAATAAATAGGGCAGTGTTATTTCTAAAACAAAGCAATATACATTCTTTGTTAGAACTGAGAAGCTGCCCAGATTTTCTTCTTTTCTGTGAGCAGTCTGAGAAGCTCTAAGACAGTGATTTAGAGTACAAAGCTGAGTAGAGTTTTGTCATCTTAATTTTTATACTTTCGTTGAAAATAAATAAAAAAGGTTTCTCCAAGACAGGTGGGAAGTCTTGCTCAGTTCAGTGTTTTCAAAAGAATGTTTGTTTAACACAGACTGTGTATTTTGAAGTCTGATCTTCCCTTCCTATCCAGAAGCTGGCAAAAGTGATTTGTTTGCAAACAAGAAGGGGTATTGTTGGTGAGCAGAAAACTTTCTCTCTGCCAGCCCCCCAAGTTTTTTTCCAATTTCTTGAATATTATGCCAGCCACTGGATAGGAGTAACTTGAAAATGACTTAATATTCACTGTTGTTTCTCTTGCCTGTTACTTCCTTTTAAGGCTTTTGCAAAACCATGTTACTGTCCACCCAGCAAAAATACAGAAGTGTACTATGTCCCAAACTTTTATTTGGAAGGAGGAGTCCCAAGATCCAGCTGTTACAGCCAACTGTGTTAATTGTATCAGTAACTTACCCAGATAAAATTCTGGGGGAGTTGGGATCCTAGTGAAAGGTGGAGGATGATGGTACTGAATGGTTCTTCAGCAGTAACTGACACCTTCGTAAGTCCTAGGACAGAAAGGCTTTTTAAAGGACACTTTATGTTACTGCAGAAGTTCCTACATGGGCTCTTAAAAAAAGTAAAACATTAGATGCAACAGCAGCAAAAAGAAATACTTTTTTGCAGAACTTGCAGTTGAAAAATGTCAGTGATGTCATTGCCACTGGTCACTAAAGTTTTTGTCTTAAGCACTGCTTTCAAAACGAGACAGCACTTTACAGTACTGACAGTTTTTCGAGTATAATACTGACTTGGTGATGTTTGGTATGTGGCTCTTCAGAGGGGTTAGAAGCTGACGGAGTCCTGGCTGACCAAATCATTGTGTGCACTGTCGGCCAGTGCTGTTGTGCCTGATACTGAGCACTATTAGAGGGACACCACTGCAGTAGGTAAATAAGCACCTAACCTATGGTGATGATTATAACATGCCTATTTATTCCCTTTTCATTCTGCCCATGCTTCCAGTTTCTCTGATTTCTTTCCCTTCTGCCTTTTATTGTATTTATCCATTTTCATTTTGCTTTGCATTGATACAGCTTGAGTGAATGAAGTTCATCCTTAAATGTTAATTTCCCCCAGACTTTTCAAACCTATTTTAGAGGTTTTTTAACTGAGTAGCAATTGCTAGCCTTGTTTCAGCAGAACCACCTGTTGGTTTAGTGGAATGACTTATGGCATGTATTGCCATATCCCCTCCCGCCCCCCATGCTTTAACTTAATTAAAATACAAGCTAGAATATTTTTCTTCCTTTATTTACCAAGCATAGAAATGATTTCTGATACCCAGCAATAATGAAAACCATATTTAACCTGCATAGGAGAATATCTGTTGCAATAGTGGGAAGGATGATCTTGTGAATAAGGTGCTAATCCAAAATCTGGATGGTATCGATTGAGCCTGTTTCTTCTACATCCTTTGGAAGCACAGATCCCTTTCTCTATGCTTCCTTCTCCTGTGTAAATATGGCTTAATTGCTCTGCAAAATACAAAAGTACCAAAATCAAATAAATATTGAGGCATTCAGGAGTTTGGAACATCCAAGTATTTCAGGTAGTCCTGGTTAGCAGTACATTTGGGGGAAGATTGAAACACTTTTTTCTGGTAAGTTCAACAAATTTTTCCTGTTTACAGAGTAAAGGGCCTGAGGATCATCTTATCCTATTGTTTGTTGTATCGTTGATAATATGGCAAGCCTCTGGAACATCTATCGTTCAAATTCCCGGGATTGTTGCATGCATTTCTTTGACTTGATTAAGATGAACTGACTATGAATTTTGTCAGTTGTACAAATAGTGTCTGTGGTTATTGTGGGAAAGCCCCTCTTCACTCTGTCTTCCTAAAAGTACCAGCATTTTGTTTAACCTTTTGTGGCTGTTAAGCTGAATAAAGTCTTTCTGCTCTAGAATACATCAGAGTTAAATGCTTTTTAGGTAAATTTTGATGTCCAGGGTACTTTAGATTTTAAGGTGCACGTAGCCTGTGATGTGCTATATTAGGGTCGAGCAGATTTTGCCTAACTTTGGGCCATCTATTTTAGGCCTATCAAAGAAATACTTTTCTTTCTAGGTATTTAATGTTAGCTCTCCTTTGGCCTGTTGTTCACTTTGGTTCCAGCTCTGACAGCTGTATGGGGACTGAGTTAAAATGGAGATAGCTTTTTTGGCATCTTCTGGCATCAAGATTTCTGTAGTGATGTTTTTAAAGGTATGGGGAGACCTCGGGTATATTTCTATTCCCTTTTACAAATGGAGGCATAAGATGGAACATGAATTGTTTAAGAACTTTGATATGAAAAGGATTTTACTTCACAACAGATTTTAGTGATGTCTTTAGCACTAGGTTCTGTTTCGAAAAGAAGGATAAGCAGTACTGTACTCTGCCACCTGCATCTCTGTCTTTCACACTGAGAGTATGTTTCTAACTTTGATTGTGTGAAGTTGTACTTCTGAATACTTTAAATGATTTATTAACTTTACATGTAGGACCTGTAATTGTAGTTTGAAAGTATTTTGTGTGGCGTAATTACTGATGTTCTTTCTCTGTGATGCGTAGTGTGTTTCTTCTGCACGGACCTGAAAGTGGTATCTTCTGTAACAGGTCACCAAAGTGCTTACATACAAAGCTTTGCATGTACGATTAACAATACTTAGAGCTCAAATGTATTTTTATCAGGGGTTTGTAAGTGAAAAGACAGAGTTTATCACAGTTCTCATTAATTTGGAATGTAAGCTGCATTAACAGCTCGCCTCTGGAATTTCAAGGGCAAGCAAGAGATGGCATGTGACCTTTCATGGGGAAAGATTTATATAAGAAGGGAGTTAAGGGGACTAGGGTTCAGGAACCAGCAAATGATGCCAGAATTTTAATTTGTTGCATATTTGTATTGTTTAAAGAAAAAGATGGGAAAAGGGGAAGGAGAAAGAAGGAAGATCAGAAGAAGTTAGCTGGGGAGAAAAGTTGCTTTTTCCTTAGTAGCTTAAGGTATAGACTGCTCATTCAGCATTCTTACAGGCTGAAATTTTGATTTTTGGTCTTGGGCAAGTTCACTATGTGTATGTTTTGTACAGGGACAAGAATGTAATGTATAAAAATTTGAAGCTTGATTTACTGTATGGTCAGCTTTGATTCCTAATGGATTAAAGAGTTAAACCATCTTAAAGGCAAAGATACTATTGGATGATGATGATTATTACCTGGCACCCTTCATGAAAATGAAATTGCAATTCATTGCTGTAGGTGTAAAATTACAACTTTCAAAATTGCTGCAATATCTTCACACTTTATATGACATAAATATTTTACTGCAAAATGAAAGAAAAAAATTGCTAAATACTTCAGTTAAAGTATAGGAATAGTTTTGCTTTTGGAGGAATAACTTTATGAAGATAATACTATGGGTGTTTAATAATAGTAATGGCAGTTGTTTTGTTGGAAATATGTCTCTTGAATTCTTGTTACTGGTAGGCATGTTTTGCATATATCACAGTGTCACAGAATCATTCAGGTTGGAAAAGACCCTTGGGATCATCGAGTCCAACCCTCAGCCCGACTCTGCAAAGTTCTTCCCTACACCACATCCCCCAACATCTCAACTAAACGACCCTTAAACACATCCAGGGATGGTGAGTCTGCCACCTCCCTGGGCAGCCTCTTCCACTGTCTGACCAACTTCTCACAGAGCTGCTAACAGAGGTTGTTGGCTATAATTAATAATGAAACCAATTACTATTTTATGTGGAACGCATTGTTAATATGCAGTGATCTTTCATGCTGTGTTCACGCACGTGTGTACCACGTTAAGTAGTTTGAGTGAAGTGTATAATACATCTGAGTTCAAGCGGTTTCAGAAACCTCCAGAAACTTCTGTGTAATTGATTTGAATTGATTTGAATTCAGTGAGCAGTGTTAGCTGCTTCCACCAGGTTTTTGGGCAGCTTGCACATTATTTGAAAGGACACCAGAAGACAGAAGTCTTTGTATTGATGATACAAAGATCCTTCTTGCTGGCTGTGGCTATCTGAATCCATTAACACTGGAATAACCTATTTTTCCAATTTAAAAACAAGGTGTCAGTATTACTGAGTGCCAGTTCTTCTGTCACTCTCAGTAAAGGGAGTGGGATGAAGAGCAAAACCTCTGGAATCTTTGTAGATCTGGGATCTGTAAAGCAGATACTGGCAGGCACTAACTGAGGAGGTGTTCACTGGCTGTTCAGTGTGTGTGTGTTTTTAATGTGGTGTCACATTTGGTTAATTAGCTCTAGTTAATAGGAATTTCACTTGGATATGGAAGGATTGTCCTTTTAGTGTTAAGAATTAATAAAAGGGGCTTGAAAGAAGACGTTGGAAAGGATAGATGCAGAGTGGAGGGAATGTGGTTGGGATCTAAAACTTACACACGGGAAAATCTTAATCACCTTATTTTATTATCAGGAAAAAATGGGCAAAGGCTGTTACTTGTCCAGTGAAAGAAGTAGAGACCAGAATGAGTTAGAGGTTACTGAGGTACTCCCCTCTCTAGTTTAACTGAGGGAGTGGTACTTTAACACGGAATAGGAAATGGCCATCTGTTGCATTGTCAATATGTACATTGCCTCAGTCTGTATAGATTTGGGGTAATTCGGGTACCCATTTTACAAAATATGGGAGACCAGTGGATACATTTAAATGCATACTGAAGGGCAAAATCATACATATAAGTGCGCTCTCTCCCCCCCTCCCCTCCATTCAGATTTTCTAATTTCTTCTTTAATAGACATCTTCAAATTTTGTTAAATATTTGTAATAAATTCCTTTACATAAAATAGAATTTTTTGTTATTGATTAAACATGTTTTCAGATAATTGATCAGAAAAATTAAAAAAACCCAACAACCTCTGTGTTTGAAAAATCATTAAAAAATAAAGATGTGAATGAAACCTGATTTGACAATGAGTTAACATTTGGTATGTGGCCTTGACATTTTTGGAAGTTGTCGGTAGTTATCAGTAGCATATATTGAAACAAATTATAGCTGGTTTTGAAATTCCATGATCTGATTTTTTTTCTATTTCTGTGTGTTGTGCTAAAACAGTTGAGAATGTAAAATCACTTAGATGTTGAGTTGCAGCCACCTGTTGAATAATCTGATATCTCCAGACATCACTTCTCTGCTGAAAGATGAATGACTTAATAAAAGTCAGCTGAAGGCAGGTAACATTGACACCTCCTCACCTCAAACCATGGGATTTAGAGACTTACTCCAATTTTACTGTTATTTAAGTAGATGGATTGAAAAATTCCAATAGAGAGTCAACAGTAATTACACTATAAAATATCGGAAATGTGGTGAGCATACTGTACTGAATTGGTTTTATTATGAAATGAAGTGCAACTACTGAGTCTTCTCTTAGACAGGTTTTAATCTTGTATAGCAGCATTAAGTTAATTACTTTGTATATGCATTTGTATATGCATTGTAAAGGAGTGGAGTCCACAAGACATACCTTTTCTCTCTATCTTTTTGCTTCTACATAAGGATTAAATGTAAATTACTGTATTTGGGTGAAGTACACTTCCAGTCAAAGTGAGAAGCTTCTTGTGGCAAGAGCAGGCCAGGTCCTCGCTGTCTGTAGAATGGTGATTCTTTCAAGTGTTCCTGGGTCTAAACTTTGTTTCACAGAGAATGCAACTCAGTAACTTGTGTATTTGAAAATAATAATTGTATTTCTTTTCCAAATTTATCAAATTGCAATTAATTTTACTTTGTACTTGCAAACATATAAAATTGAGATTTTAAAGAATTGCCATGATTTGGAAAGAGTCCAGAATAATTAAAAAACCCCCAAATTCCTCCCCCACTCCCACCCGAAAACAAACCAAATTCTGGTGGGATGGGAAGAGTGTTTTCCATCTGTCTGTATTGTATACAATTTAAGAAATCGTGTGAAATAGTTAGATTTTATGCATAATAAATAGATTTGTAAAGCTCTATCACAGGACTTTTATGTGGAAGGATTAACAGTGCTTTGTTTGTGTTCTTTCTTTTATTCATATCTGATGGATGTAAATACTTATTTTTTCTGGTGCTGATATCTTGGATACAGAACTATTCACTTTAATTTTTTTTTTGCCTTTGAAATATTGCATTTCTGTGACACATACTTCATGTATCCTTCCATACACTCTTTTTTCCAACTTTGATCTTTCTTTATATTTAAGTTGATGAATTTCTGAAGATTCATCTTAACTGCTTTGTTCCTTAACTTTGACTGTTTAATATCTGGAATAGTTTTGAGACTTCTGTAAGCCTCTCTGAAATGGATCCTTTTCTAATTTTTTTGAAAACTTGGATACCAAATCAGTTGCACTTGAGGTAGATGGAAGGTGTTTCTTTTTTCAAGAACATTTTCCTAGCAGTGGCTACCCCAGTCTGAGTGCAGTTCTTCAGCATGCTGCCCTTGGTAATCACAATCAGTATGTGCTATCTTGGGGGTAAGACTGCTGTTTGGAGTTTACTCTGTGTAGTTTATATGCCCGTTGTACCAAGACATCTGTTTCTAAATTATTTTCAAGAGAAAATGGTAGAATGTTAAGTGTAAAAATACATAAACTGGAGAAAATACTTCTTACAAAATTGTCAGATCGATTCTAATTAAATGCCTTGTAAAATTTATTGTGGGTTTTAAGATAGAAGCAAACTAAACTGTAAATTAGCAGGAAGCTTAAAGGAGCATATTTTTTCCACCATAACATTGATTTATGAATTGCTTTATGCTAGCAGACTTGAGTTGTGTGAGACTGAAAATTGTTTTTTATGGTAAAGCCAGGAAAGTAATGTATTGATTGCTGCTGCTGGGGTGTCTGCAGAGGAAGCAACACATATGGACTGCTACTACTAATGCAGAATTTGTACTGTTTCATACTGTCAAAATATAGCTTCTCACAAGAAAATGTTTTAAAATTTTAATGTTTAATCTCAAAGTTTTGTAATACAACTTTAGAGAAAGGGTGATCCCATTTGAATGTGATGGGTCAGCAGAGATTATTAAAACTATCAAAAGATATTTTAAATGGTTGCAAATTTCAGCTTTGCTGTTTAGGAAGCTTTATGTATTGTTTAATGAAAACTGATTTCCCAAGTATCTGTTTTTACTTGAAATTAGACTTTTATCCATGCTGGCCTTGCTTCCTTAGCTACCCTGTTTCTCCTGTGATCTGCTTACTGGGTAGGGGAATGCAGGTATGGTGGGAGTCTAGAGCTGTGTGTGCTCTGCTTGGTTGGTTTGAATGTAACTGCTGATGCCTGGGTGGGTGCTGCCTTACAGAAGAGGTAACTGTTCAGCTCTGCTGCTTTTTCCCGCTCTTTGGAGTAGAGGAAAGAACAGGAGTTTGCGCCTCTCATCTCTACCCAGCAATTGACTTGCAAGCATCTATGTGTTTTGTGTCTACTTACCTCTGAAATTACACTGAAATCATCCAAGAGATGCAGAAATTGCTAGAGTGAAGACTGATGGATGGGTAATGTTATCACAGGAATCTTGTTTTCTTGGGTTTAAAATGTGTATAGAATGTTAGACAGGTCTTTGGGCATGTGAAATACTTGGCCATGTTAAATCAGTTTCTTTAAGAAATCAGAACAATATTAATTATTCAATTTGTTTGGTATGTTTGTAAGATAAATCAGACAATTTGCTGTTTTCTGTAGGAAAAGGCATGATTTGTGCAAGAGAAAAGATCATTCTTCCCACTATTGTACCATGCTTCAAATGTGGAAAACAGAAGTTGAAGGCTATTGATTGCATGGTTTATGTTGTGTGGTGGCTTACTTCAGAATGGTCCTAGCTTTCAACATTCCTTCAGGATAGTACTGGTTAATGTAAAAATTGATTTCACTTTGCCACGTTATATTGTGGTGTATCCCAGAGCTAAAATTCAGTAAAAAAAAAAAGTTACAATTTTTTCAATAATTGTTCTAGGACTTCAGCAGGTGAAGAACAAAATTGATGTTTCTATGTGCATTCCTGCACCGTTCAGGATGACAGGACACTGTTGAGTATTTGTGGTGTTTCTGAAGGGTTTCCTATCTATAGCACTGTGGCTTTAAAAAAAAGGAGGGGGGTAAAAAAAAAAAAAATTGCATCAGAGAAGTTATCAAAAATTAGCAGTTTTTCTCTGCACCTTCCTGTGTAGAAATTCACTCCTGACTTGTCCAAGGAATCCAACTAGAAATTCTGACAAGGAACTAGAGTGTCCTGGATAAATCATGTGGATTTTTAATCTATAGACTTCTTTTTGAAGACCACTTGTTGACAGATGTTCGATTTCTTTTTTAAATATCACATTATCCATTATATTAGTTTTTTATTTACTGCTGTTTGTGAAGAGAGACTAGAATTACCCGTAATCATCTGTCACTTTGAAAACACGCATGGCGGGCATAGGCTGGATGCAGCTTGCAGCTTCATTTCATGTAGTGACTCTTTATGTTACTACTGGAGAATATTAAGATTGTATTTATTATATGACTTGCAAGACACATTTGGGGAGCCTGTTCTGCTTCTTGTGGCAAAACATTTCCTAATATTGGGTATATTCTGAAAATATTCTCAAATTGATGGCGATTTAAATTCCACCAGTTTGTCTTTAAGTAATTGAATTTTATCTTTCAGCAGGCCCAGCAGAAGGTTTGGGAAAAATAATCCAAAGATTTCCTCAGAAGGACTGGGAAGACACTCCTTTTCCACAGGGAATAGAGTTGGTAAGTTTGCATTACATCTTATAATTTTTAGAATTTCTTTCACATACAGTTGGAAGATACATCTGCCTTCATGCAGTAATCTGTATTATCTAACCCAACAGGGAATGGATAGAAATTATGTGAGTAGAGGGGATAGATAATAGCTTTAAAAATAATAATTTTGACTCACAGAAGAAATTTATTCTGGTCTGTACCACTAAGTAGTTATTCCTAGAATACAGAAAAACTCTGCTGCAAATTTAGAAATATTGTGTTTAAGAAAAATGTTTATTTGTGTCAGTAAATTTATCATTGACTACATTTTTAGAAGCATCCTTCAGATGGCAGATGACTTTTCATTGTCCAAATAAATACAGATGTGTATTTGTATATTGTAGATTAAAAAATGAATTAAAAATAGTACCCCAATTAATTGGCTTGATTAAAATGGTCAGTCTTTATCCAGTATTCTGTCCTTGACAGATGGCATGATGGGTGCTTACAAGAATGGTACACTGAACAGGGCTACTGTACAGTGATCTATATTAGATGCCCTCGCTGAGAATTCACTAAGTGCCACTTCTTTCCCTTCCTTGATCTCATATTTTGCAATGCAATAAAAAGGTGTATCTTATCTGGATCAGGGATTCATTAAACATATGGCTTTCAAAATCCTGCAGAGAAGTGAAATACTGTGGTCATACTCTGCAAATTAGGTTTCTGAGAAGTCAGAGTGAAACTCTAGACTGCCGTGAACTTAGGAACTTCTGGGGCAGGATGAGCTAGAGGAGGAGATGGGCCATAGGAAATGTTGCAAGAGAATTCTTTGTACTGTGGGACGAAATAAGCTGCAGAGGACAAAGACACTGACTGTTCACTGAATTTATTACACAGATACAGCAAACATAGCAAGCTTTTACCAGTGTGATACCTTTCAGCCAGTGCTCAGCTCCCTTACTGAGTCATAACATGCCATTGGCCATGAGTTGTCTTCTCCAGTGAAAGAGAGGGGAGGGCATCTTGGTGTTTACTGCTTGCTTTCTGGTATAGCAGAGGTTTCTGTTGTTCTCTCTGTGGTGGTGGACACGACTGGTTGCTCGTTTTCTTCAACATTGTGGTTTTCATTTCTTCATAGTCAAGCATAAGCCTTATGTTTGAGGGGATGTCATGCATTAATCACTGGTGTAAGCATTATTTCTGATACACGTGATGGATGGTTACAGTGTTTGTGGTACACTTGCATAATACTGCATTTGGCAATGTAGTGCTGTGCTGAAACAATGGAAGCTCCTGCTTTCTCTGAAGTGTTTCTACTGCTGTTACAACATTATACCGCTCTGTATAGCAATTGCTGTTTGCTCTAGCTGGTAATTCTCTACTTAATACATGCCTAGCCAGCACGTGCTTGATGACTGCTGACTGAGTTCAGATCAGTGGCTTTTTTATATGGTACCCACAGTTGTAGCTCATTAGAAGAGAAATAAACTTTGATGCCAAGGCTTAGGGGTGTTTTCTTTCTTTAACCACTCTCTTGGGGTTGAACTAGGTGGTTTGATCTTGCCTTAAACAACTGCAAGAGTTTGAATCATACTAAGATTTATTTTCTCATACAAATCTTCCTTACCTATTTCAAAGTAAGTAATGTATCTGACTTCCAGGGATGTGTTGAAATAAACAAGCACAAGTTTCTTAGAGCAGGCAGGCTGCTTAAGGGCTATATCTGTACCTAAATGTTATTTCCCATTTAATTATAGGTTGTTAGCACTACAAGAAATACCTTTCTAAAGGAGGATTTTATTTTTATTCCTTCATTGAACGAAACATTATTTCTGTATCAGTTCTCAAATAACTCATTAGGCAAAGCCATTAAGACTTTAAACTTTCCCAGTAAAATGAAATCCGACAACTTAAAAGTTAAGGACATCTATTCAGCCAGTTGGCAAAATTAGTCAAATTTTTATTTGCTTTTCAAATGTGGTAATAAAATTTTAATTAATTAAGATCAAGGAGTTAGAGATATTGCAAATATCAAGTACAAAAGTAAATCACTATGAGAGTCAGATTTTGGCAGGATGTGTTTTTTAATGTTTTGGATGAGTGTAACATGAATCAACATTAATTCATGGAAAGGAAAGAATAAACTCTGTGTTACCATTTTCTGTTTGTCACCCGAAGGGCAGCTTTAATATCATTAACAGGCAAACAGGTAACATGCAAACCTTGGAGGGGGGTGGGTGGGAAGGGAGAAAGAAGGTAAGAGAGAATAGTTGACATAAATGTGTGTGAAGATGAAGGTAGACGTATTTATGAATTGCACTTAGTTCTACGGGTAGTTTGAGTTAAAATCCTCTTAAATGTACTTCCTTTCCTTTAAGTGGAGGATCTTTATGGAATTTTATGGTTTCTCTGAAATAGGAAGAAAAGCAATGGTTTGTATCTGAAGAACGTTAAGGTCTCTTCACTGTTTTCATGAAGGAAAAAAGGCCAAAGCTTTTGATGCCTAGCAATAGGATTGAAGGGAATTTTGATTTTTTGAGTCTTGTCTTCTGTCAAAGTTAGTACTTTTGCCATGAATCATGGAGATCTTCAGCTGATTATTGATGAAGATCTCACCACCCTGTCCCTCACCCCTGCTCATTTGTAAAGCAAATGATTTGCCTGTGAATTGGGACATTTGGAATTTATTTTTTTAAACTTTTTTGCCAAATAATACAGGTTGTCTTGGCATCTAATGGGTGATACGATGTAATAGTTGTTTCCCATACATGTTGTTAATTTTATGAAACAAGGAGGGTGAGGGGGGAAATAGTGGAAAAGACCTATGCTCAGCCCTGCCTCCCAAGCTTTAATACTTTAAGATGGAGAATGCC
Source organism: Strix aluco (assembly GCF_031877795.1). NCBI lineage: Eukaryota > Metazoa > Chordata > Aves > Strigiformes > Strigidae > Strix > Strix aluco. Next base: position 642,929 of record NC_133946.1, on the reverse strand, counting down.
CGTTTGGACCCCTTGTGATCTCCAAAGCTTGTGGAGATGCTGTTAGTCCAAGCTCCAGCCAAAAACTGGTGGACAAAATCCTCTGAGACTTTTGTGAAGGACTTTTCTCTTTCCTCAACCTTGCACGCCCCGCCCCCCCCTTCTGGGCTTGAATTTGTGTAATCAGATTTCTGAGACATAAATTAAGACAATGTAGAGAGTGGAGTTGTGCAGGTAATTTTAATGTTAAATAATAAAAATACTACCAATACTAGTTTTCATTTTGTTGAGCCCAGTTTTGAAAAATGGGCTAGCATGGGAAAAACTGGGCCTAGTGGACCTGCCCTTGGCTGAGTGAAAACAAATCATTTTGAGAACATCTTATCTAGGAAAGATGATAACCCTATTTCAACTTCTATTTTAGCTTTGACTGTATTTGTAGTTTTGTTAATTTGACACAAATATGCAGAGAATTGGGTCATTAAAGAATATAATTGCAGTTTGAACTTTACTGATTAGTGTTCTATTTGGTGTATATATATTCTGTATTAAAGGATTAAGAGCTACTTAAACTGTTTCTATGTGTGTAGCATGTTAGCTATGTTCTGGTCTTGTTTAACAAACACAGAAGTTATGGAATAAACACATTGTCCAAAATTCAACAAAAATATACTTTATGAAATATTATTGAAGTGTTTTAATTTGTCTTGTTCAATAAATTGTGTGTCTCTGGTTGTCAGTGGTGAGCAAAGCCACGAGTCTGTTGAGGGAAAGATACTGTCAATAGGTCTTGGTCAGTGTACCTTCTTAGAGCTTCTACTTATCTGCATTTCATCAAATTACCTAAAGAGATTTTTCTTAATCTTCCGCTCTTTGCATTTGCCATTTCTCTAATGGTTTCACAGTTTTTAACTTTGTTCTGTTTATAGCCGAATACAGAAACTTTGATAAGTGAGCTGCCTGCAAATTGCAGGTGTGTGGAACATCCCTGAAGTTTTTTGTAATGGATTGTTGATAATTAGAGTAGCTAGTAAGGGCACTAATACTTTGGGGTTTTTTTTAACCATTTGTGGAATGGTGTGATATACCTGAGGATAAGGTATGATACCTGTTACTTCACAAGCAGTAAGATTACTCTTCTTTGATTTGCTAGAACCTTTTGTGGGCTATTCAAGAGGAGTATAGGAAACACTTTTTATAATTTCATGATAGAATCTGAGCATCTTCAGTTTACTGACAAATACAAGTCAAAGTGAGTTTCCTCAAGTTTCATGGAAGTAAGCTGACTTTGAGGAGTAAAGAGAGATTTATACTCATTCTTAAAGTTAATAAAGCATTTGGCTCAGAATAGCATTTAAGTCACTGGTTTTCAAATGAATGCAGTTAGAACATACTAATCCAATAGCTGTTCCCCATGATATTTTAAATGAATGCATTTGGGTATCCTTCTCCATAGTCTGTCTGTTTCAGAGAAGTTATTTCAGCTTTACACAGATATAGTTTAAGTTCAAAAATAACCCTCTAAAATCAGCTGAGACATATAGAACAGTTTAAAATTAGGATAATCAAACTTCTTGTTCTCACTTGTAGAAAGAATCTTTGAGAGCGTATGTTGGTTGAATGAGTTAGCTTTAGGTTTCTGCATATTTTTCTTATTTATAATCCAGTTTTAATTCTGCTGTGTGCCTTTCTAGACATCATAATTAGGTATACATCAAAGGAGGGAGCTTTGGTATGCAGTGTTACACTGTACACTCATTTTTGTCCCAGGGCTAAATTATCTAATCTAAGTGTCATCTGCATTACTCAGTGTTGGGAGGCTAGTGTTAATTAGGCTAATGAAAGTCATACCTAGAAATAGGTATGTTGTCTTAAGTTTGAGCTAGATATACTGTGTTTGTGCAGTTTATAAGTAGCAGGGAAGAAAATTTCCAACTATAACTGGTGGTGGTAGTAGTAGTACTGTCATGAATTAGTAATTTTCATTTCAAGTATGTGCAAGTATAGAAATGAACACACATTTCTAGACAAGCTAATCACCTATCCAAATAATTACTTAAATTGTAAAATGTAATTTTAAATTCTAAAAACTGCTATTTAATACAATCCTATGAAGATAGCTTACAAATGTTATGATACTAAGAGAAATGCTTCTGAAGAAAGGCTGTATATGTCCCTTTGAGATCTGGTAGGATGCCTGTTTCTTCCTAGAGGAGGAGTTGTTGTTGGTGGAATGACCGTATTACTCCTTTGTGTAGAGCCTTATCTTTACTGTAGATTTTAGCATTTCTGCACCATCGAGCAGTTTCAAGTATGAACTCTTAAATAGATGTGAAGTGTCCCTTTTATGAAATACTGGATTCAACTTTCAAATTCCAAGTAACCTTAGACATGAAAAAAAATCAAATGAGAGTAAGGAATGGTATTTATGTATTTTCAAAGTATGTCTGTATTTTGACTGACCTAGAAGATCTGTCTTTTGACAAACACCAACTTCATAGTCCTGTACAGATTTCCACTTCATGACATACATAATTTACGAGTGACAGCTATACCTTTTGAGATCTTAAATGAATACACACTGCTGTTGGAGCTTCATAATTGGGTCAGGGAGAAGAAAGCTATCAAAAAACCCCCACTAAAACCCAACTAATTTGCCTTTAGAATTGCATTGAAAACCAGAATTTCTGTCACTCAATTGAAGATTAAGGTAAGTCAGATATTAAAGTAGTGAACTCCTAAACTTTTGGAGATCCAAATGCAGTCTCTCTGAAACATCATTATGCATGCTGTCAAAAGTAATACTTTCAGAATTCAAGTGCTAATCACTTAGTATTATTTTTGTTTTACCACTTTGCTGTAAGGCATCTTTTCTAGGAAACAAATCTGTTACTTGAACATTTTACTACTTATTTAAAATAAGTTATAAAAGACAAACTGGATTGCAGATTAGCCAGTTAAGGCCTGAAGTGATTAAAGTTTTAAGGGGGTTAATCTTTAGATGCTTCAGTCTTAACTAGCTGATTGGTAAGCCAATTTTTCTGTAACCTTAATTCTTTTAAGGACCTGAATAAAGGACTGTCTGCAGCATCCATTTAACCTTCAGTGCACTTGGTCAGCTGCAGAGATTTTGGTTTTGTGAGTGTTTTTTCCTGTTTCCCCTCAGACTCTTTTTACCTCTTGGAAGTCATTACATATGTAATTATTTAATGAACAACTGCCTGACAGAGCTCAGTATAGCACTTATAAAGGCATTGTGTTCTTCTTTCATTCTCATGTTGCAGTTCAGGTCAGCAGTTAGCAGAAAACAGATGATAGCAAAAGTACAGCTAACTTTTTTATTGGAGTTGTGTTACGGACTCAGTTTATATTCGTTGAACTTGCTTATATTAGCCTCCAGTAGAAATCTCACAGCACCATAGATGTGGTGTATTTAACAGTAATGTCTCTGCTGTGCTGTAAAATAGTTGTATTGTGGTTTTAGAATCCCATTGCTTTTACTGAGTAGATTTTAGCTCCTGAATTTCATAGGCTAGTGGGGTAAAATAATTTGATATTGAAATCTAAGGACTTGCAAGTAGTCCTTGTGTAGCAAAACTTGGGTTTACTTGACTAAATACTGTGAAAGGGTGCAATTAATATTTTTTATTTTTTCCCAATTGAAAACAAAAAGTGGAACACTTTATAATACAGTCAATATTTTTAGTAAAAATGGTAAAATACTGAAGTATTGAATATTCTTTGAGCTTCGCAGTTTCACAGGGTACAAGTCTGGAGTGTATAATACCCTTGGAATAAATGGTTTTGTGACTAATGTATTTCAGTAAGAATTTTTTTCCCTTTCAATTTATCCTATTATCTGCATGTATTCAGTGTGAACATATAAACATTTGTGAACATTTTTCATGCTTATTTAGAGAAACTAAAAAATGGTCTGGACTAAAAAGGCAGAGCAACGTATAACTCAAACACACCATATGAAAATGGGCTTATCTCCAGAAAGCAAAACTGAAGAGCAGCAATCCTATTATATTTCATTTTTTAAGAGGAAAAGTTATGGGAAAATTTTTGTTTTAAGCTTTCTTTTCCTTGAACGCTTTGTAGAATAGCCTGGTTAGGGATGTGCTTTGTCTTTTTCAAAAAATATCTGTTTGTGCTTGAAAGTTAACTTGGATGAATGCAATACATGACCTTAAAGTGCTGTATGTTTTTGAATAGCTGAATGTGTTCTTAACATGAGAAGAGGTTCCTTACTCTAAGTGACCTATTCCACTTTGGACTAATCATCACTGAAAATTATTACAGAATAGTTCGATATGAAGAGAAGTTATGTAAGTTTGGAGTGCAAGCAACAGAAGAGAAATTTGTCCAGAAAAACATAAACCAGTGTATACTTTTAAGTCAGTTAAAAGTACTGGAAGTGCTGTACCTTCTGAGTTTACAGTACTATTTTGATGTTGTCCCAGATACACAGAAATGAATAGAGATGTTTTTCTGTGCACTGTAACATCCAGAGCTATTGTTAATCAAAACTACTTTTTTCCAGTTGTTTCTTGTGCTATATGCAGTTGGCTGTCCTTGTCTAGGTTGTTAGTATACAGGTGTCAGCATTTCTCCATCCTTTGTCTTGGCAAACAAGAGTGTTGTGCATCTTCAGCTAAGTGTGAATCAAAGAAGTTTAGCTTTTGAAAGAAGGTAAGCACTATTCTGAGGTGGCCAAAGGTTAGACATAAGACTTCAGGTAGATAAAATGAAGAGAATAAACTGTTCTCCTTGTCCTCTGACAGTAAGGTGAGTAATGGTGAAGGGATTCTATAGCAAGGAAGATTTGGTGTAAACCGTAAGAAACGTCTAAATAGATGGAGCTCTCACTGCTTAGAGTGTAATTTTAGAGCAGTATTATTTGTTTTTAATGTTAGACAGATACCTATGAGGAATGACTTGTGTGAGGCTAGTAGTATGGCATGAAAAGGGGAATAGCTTGGATAGTCTCCTGAGGTTCTTTTTAGATTTCTTAATCTGAAAAGCTAAGGCTTTGGCTCTCTATCTGCCTGCTTGTTTGCTTCTCTCCTGAGAGATACGGTAATAACTCATTGGGAAGCTACCAAACAGAGACATGGGAATGGCGATGAATGAAGAAATCTGTGTGGATTACCATAAGAGATGAGAACTGGTCTTTAGGTATGATTGTCAGGTGTTTGTCCTTGCTGTTAGCTACAGCAGGTTTTTTTTTTTTTTAAGAGTTCTTTATGTCACTGTTGGATCGGGTTCCTGTAACTACTAGAGAGGTAGAGAGAAAATTAACCTTGGACAGATGTAACAACCCAATAAGGCATTGAAGTGAAGTACCTCAGAACCACTTAAAATTTGGTGTTTAAAATTACCATATTTTGTTTCAGCCCATTATTACAGATAATTATTTGTCAGCCTTCTGTAAGAAACTGGATTTTTTTTTTAAGCTTTAAGTGCTGTTATTTAGGCAATTTTTTGACAGAAGTTTCTGGGGGGGGTTTGTTTGTTTGGTTTGGTTTTTCTGTGTGCTTGTGCAGGAAGCTGAGAATTTGTGTGGTTTTGGGGAGAGCCAGAAAGCAAGACTGTTGTCTATTGAATTTATAACTATATATCCAGTTGTCACAAAACTATCCTTTCTAGGGTTGTGTGAAGGACCAGAAGGGCAGATAATGTGCATCTAATCAAACACAGTCTATTGGGCTGAATACAAGATTGTGTAATTTGAACTGGGTCATTGAATGTGTTCTGGGAATCCAGAAATTATTTATCTGTGAAGTTGATTCCTATCACTATAAATCAGTTTGGAATGTTTTATAATAGTTCAAGAAAACAGATTAATAGAAAATAAAGGCTATTTTACATTTTTTTCTGAACAAATTTGTTAATGGTTTGTGTTTTGTTAAAGCTGATACTTTTCGTGCTAAAGATTTCTAGTCAGTAGTACTTGTAAATCGTGATATTCCCCCAACCTCCCAATTTGACCAACCTTTAAATTTGTACTCTTTATATAAATTTTGTTACGTTTGATGTAGGTTTTCTCTGCTGGCTTAAATCATCTCAGTGCTTTTAGAGCTTGACTACTTAAACGTTTGTGACACAGTATAAGTGCTTATTCAGAATATGTTATAAAAGGTGTATCCTAGTTGTGTTCATTAAAAAAAGGGAAAAAAAAAAAAAAAGAACAATAATACTAAGATGACCCATCACAATTTTGCATGTTCTGTGTGCCGCGGCTCGTTGTATCAGCCCTTGTATTTTCCAATTAGAAGGCGAACAGAAATGTTGGTGCAGAGACTTTTTGCTGTTTCCAGTTCATGTGGCTCCTAGTTTTCCTTTCTGGACTGTGTACAGGACAGAGCGGTGGTGTGTTCTGAACACACCCCTGGCACAAACACTTGTGCAGGCCTGGGGAGACAGCAGCTGATGGCAGTGGTTCAGTGCCTGCCTGAGACTGTGCCACGCAGGGTCCGAGGGAAAGGACTTTGGAGGCTTATTTCCAGTTTTACTCAAAAGAAGCATGTTGGCTTCAAGCACCATCACGAACTTAAGTGTCAGAAGGAGTTGAATTAATAAATCCTGAGGTTGGGATGTTGGTTTGTTTGTTTATAAAGCAAAGACTATTTAATATTGTTTCCGTATGGCATATTGATGCTGTCTTTTGACTAGTTGCATGGACTTGGGTAAAACCACTTTCACATCTTCCAGTTTTTATTGTACAGCCTTTTCAGACGCTTTTGTCTATTTCCTAATAACATATAACATACTGTTTTCTTTTATACAAAACCTGGTATTTGTAGATGGAAAAAGGAAAAGTTTATGAATGAACTTGCAAGTTAGAAGATATGCAAGGAAGCTAGGCTATTTAGATGGCCCTCTTCCTCCTGTATTACTCTTTAATAATATGGTCTTTAATAATTTCTGATATGGTTTGGATATCCTGATTTTAGTAAGGATTTGGTAAACTATGGCAATTTTAATGAAGAAACCTTATTTTAAGTAAAAGTCAATAAATATTGAGTAATTTTGTGGAGTTTGCTTTTGATCATAGTAAAGTAAGAGTGTAAAGAAATAATCTACATTTGTATGCAAAATACAATTTGCATTAAGAGGAAGAAGAAAAATATAAATATATTCAGATCTATTTTGTAAATGCTTATTTTAGGGCTAGTCACTGATGAAGAATTTTTGTCTTTGCATTGAAGTTCTCCTGAGTGGGGATCTGCCATAAATGTGGCTTCTTATAGTGAATTCTGAGTATGGAGCCAATATTGTGGAACTCATAATTTTGTCAGCAGTTTACCTGGACTTATCCTAGCAAAACCTTTTCTTCTTTCTCTGTCTTCATTGCTCTGTGAATGTCAGAAATAAACCGATACAGGCCAAAACTGTTAGAAGTAGTACATTTCTGAGATTAGTGTGTTAATGCTGCGGTCTGATCCATGAAGTGTTACAACCTTATTTAATGCTGCTGAGAGAGACCTGTCTCAGATATGTTTAGTTGCAATGCCTTTACATTTTTTTCAAGGATAGGCTGTCAAAGAGCACTTGAACAGGTGCTTTTATTTAGCTGTAATGGATACCAAGATAAACAAAAAAGGAATTTTATTTCTATATCAGCAGTAGAGTAATAAATTAAGCATTTGAACTGGCCTTTAGTATGGCTCTCTGAAGCTCCAACTTTCACAGATCTGGAGATAAGGCAGTTCAGGCTTTAGCTGTGGTTAATGCTACTCGTATGATGATCCTTTTACAGTTTGTAGTTCTTTCTCAGCCTGCAACTCATTAAATCTGAGCTGCTGAGTGACCCTAGGTAAAGAGGAAGAACACTGATACCCAAATCTTCTTTTGAATGGCTTTTGGAACTTACTCTCAAGAGCTTCCCTGACTAGATACTGCAAATCTTGCAGGTTTTAATGCAAGCTGAGAAGATAGGACATGACATCTCCCATCATGTTCTGTGCAAGGGCCCATATCCCAACTGTCTTTGTCTGGTTCCAACTCTTTACCATTACAGATTTCTTTGTTTCTGCATCTATCTTTTTTGTTTTGTTTTGTTTCGCTTTGTTTCTTGTAGTTACTGTGTTTTCCCTTGGGGATAAAGAAAAAAATAGGTAGACTTTGAAATATCACCTGTGCTCTGCATGTTTCCCTAACATAAAAATATTGCAGTACCTGTTTCCTTTTTGTGTGACTTCAAGAAAAAAATAAACAACCCCCCCCTGCATAGTAAAAGCATAAACTTGATCATTATGTCATGGTCCTGAGAATTTTTTTTTTCCCCTCCCCGTCTTTTTGGATTTATGTATCTAGTACTACTGATGTTTTTGAAAAACTTTTCTGTCCAGATTTTGTTATAGAGGTGTCCCCAAACGACTTGCTCATCTTTTTCTTGCACTAGCTGGTTCCTTAACCTATATGAGAAATCATCTTTTATTTATGTCAGTGAAAGGAAATAAGAAAACCAGATCACATTCAGATACTGCACAGGTTTTCAGTTATCCTCAAGTCCAAAATGTCTTTGTTCTTTTTCATATGTATTCTGACTTGATTCTCTGCCAAGTTACTTGAACTAAAGCAACCCGTATATACATAAAATTAGGAATAAAGTAATTTTAATGTAATAAATAATGTGTAGTGACACCCCCCACCCCCCCCCCCCCACCCCCCAAATAAAATGATCTGCTGTTTTACTGAGCTGCTAATATTCTTGTTCTCATTCTGCAATATATTGTGGGGAATTTAATATAAGAACTGGCTTTAACTTTCTGGGTTTTTTCCCCCCCTGTCTCCATGTCTGCAGAACTTTGTTTTAGCTCGTTACCTAAGTAAAGGCAGTTAAACGCAAATCTATTCCAGCGTGTCTCTAAAACAGACTGGTGGGACAAGGTCAGATTATGTAATTACTTTGTGTGGATTGATGCAGTATATTACACTGGATTGTAATCAATCAAATATGCTTTTAGTATTAAAAATGCCCAATGCAATTATGATTTTGGTGCTTTATCTTAGGCTTACCTTTGAGCTAAGAGTGCAGGAAATATTCTTTTATTCTGAAAAATATAGATAAATTCAAAATTTTGGGCCAGGAGAGAATATCTGCTTTTGTAATTTACTGAAAAATCTATGTTATAATGTACTATTTTAAAAACAAGTACTATTCCACTTCTGTAAATGGCATACACAAAATCAGCCTTACTTAATTTTTAACTGTATTCATGTATTACAGCTTGTGAACGAGAGATGTTTATTAAAATCATAGCTTATAAGTTTAGAATGAAGAGTGAATTAGATTTAATATCAAAATAATGGGATAAGAAGTAGGTACTAAAGTTGCAGAGTGCATTTGTGACCTCAGTGTTTTTAACATTCTTTGAATACCAGATTTGTCTAGTTCTCGGCATCACCTCATGATTATTCGCTATAACTGCATACCAGAAAAGCTTATTTCACAATGATTTTCCTTCAATCTGGCCCAGTAATATACTTGTAGAGACTTGTTGGCATTTGTAACTTTTAAGATTTGTTGTTGGACCATTTTCATATCTGTTTCATGTCTTGTATATTGAATTTGATCTCCTTCTCCCAAATAACAGAGGAATTGGCAAGACCTCTCAAAAATCGGGTGGAGAAACCCCCCCACCCCCAATTTGGGTATTTTGCTCATATGACCAATGTGTGTCAGCAGCAGCAACTTCTGTATGAGAAGCTTTTCAGTATCCACAGTAAGTTACCATATTTGCATCAAGTAACAAAAATTGCTTCAAAAAATCACTTGCTGGTTTTAGTTATGGTTGAATCGTTTATATAAGCATGTCTTCAAAATTTCCTGTTTTGGAATTCAAGATTTTTCTTGTTCCACCTTGATCAATACTGTTACTTGAAAGGATGTGTTTTGGTCGTTTCATGTCTTGAACGTCTTTCATCTGAAAGATTAGCAGCATTTCCAACTGCGTAGCTGGAAAACTGTTTTGGAATATTGTAATAAATGAATACCTACAATTTTCTTTGTTCTTGGATAATACGTTTGTGAAAACTTCACATGAATTGGGAAATGGTTTCCAATTTATGTAACCAAGGAGGTATTAAATGAATGGAAATCCATTAAATAACAATCATTTTGTCAAGTTTGATCAGACTTGAAAGATTGTTGATGTTAGCTTTTTGTGATAGTATGCCTCAACTGAAGCAAGTAGTTGAGTATGCCTGTGAAAGTGTACTGCAGTAATAAATACTGTGGAATCATATGCAATTAATAAATATTTAAATACATTTCAGTTGGGTTTAAGATGAAGACATATTAGTGTTAAATTTTGTTTATTCTGGCTGCCATAGACATAATTTTGTTTGTATTTTGCATGGCAAAGGCTAAGTAGGTAATATTCAGTTAAGCGTTCAATAGTATGTTTTGCAAAATGTTTCGGTTTACTTCCAAGGTGAACAATGATATGATTAAGGAAACTATAATCGACTGTCAGATTCTTGTGCTGACTTTGGCTTTAGACTGCAAGTAGCATAGTGTTGTTGTGGAAGAGTTCAGCTAAAACCACTTAACTCCTCAGTTCCTAAGTTCAGACTGTGAATTAACAGAGATAGTTGAAGTGGGTTGGTTTTATCAAACCGTTTCTTGGGTTGTTAAATGGAAAGGCAGAAGCAGTTTAACCAAAGAAACTAAGAGCCTGTTTAAAGGTTTTAGCTGCATCTTGTCTTTCAATATTCACCATTAAGCTTGCAAGAACACTTCAGAATTCCTCAAAATGAGATCTTTTTCACTGGCTCTCCTTCCTTTTTTAATCTCTTCTTGTAGGAACTGCGTGTGTATTCATTGATAGAAGTATTTTTTTTTAAGAATCTGTATTTGTACTTTGGTGATTATGAAAAAAAAATTGTTAGAAATGGTTACCTGAGCAGAAATATTAGGTGGCATGTTTTATGTTTTTGTTTTTGTTTTTGGTTTTTTTTTAAAATGAAGCATTTTGAGATTATCAGCCACTAAATAGGCATCTTTTCTAAGTATCATAATTTCGTTTGTTAAATACATAGATGTGATCTATACTGAAGCATTTTAGGGTGTGTAGTATGGGATAATAATGACATGTTACTTGTATCATTAAGGTGTGTCATTATTATGGCATATGCACACCCTCATGTCTTATTGCTTAAATATGGTAGTGCTTATAAGCTTTCCTTTTAAAGTATTAATTTACTGTGAGTTAGGTCAGCATATTTATGTACATTATTTTACCTATTATGGATGATACCTTACTTGTGGGTTGCAAGAGCAATACTACAGTGGAAACCTTTAATTACATTAGGAATTGAATTTAGTAGTGGTTTCTGAAGTGTGTTCAAAGAAGGAAACAATGATTCTTGTCTCTTCAGATTATCAGTTTTAAGTGTGACAGAAAAGAACGCAGAATAGTGTTTAGGTTGGAAGGGACCTTAAAGATCATCTAGTTCCAACTCCCCTGCCATGGGCAGGGACACCTTCCACTAGACCAGGTTGCTCAAAGCCCCAACATACCTTTTCAGTTTTAGTTTCACAGTATTTTATATCTTGCACTGAATGAAGTAAGAATGGAGTGGTTCTGAGTCATCTAGAATTTTGTTTCACTACAAGTTACCCCCTTCTTCGGGTTTTCTTGTTTGGGAGGGTGAGGTTGTTCTTTATGCCAGTGCTGATCCAGAGTGAGAAGAGAAATAAACTACCTAACTTAAGCTTCAGTCTAGAAATGAACAAACAAGACTTACAAAGTGGGCTTACATATTTCAGACTCCAGTAAGAGTGTGAGTGCAGATAAGACTTGTTTAAATTTAAATGTAGCGGCTAAAAGCTGACCGTACAATTTCTGCAAGGTTGCATTATTTGTCTGTATGTGTTCCCTTCTACTTTCCTGAAGTATCTGCTTTACTGCTATGGGAACCATATGGATTTTTGGAAGGCTGTGTCTTAAATGTTAATTTTAGGAGTCTAACAGTTAAATAGGTTTAGATCTATTAATTCTGCTACAATTAGAAATGTTCTGCTGTTAATCGTTGAGCTACTTTTCATGGTCACACAAGGTTTATGGGAAGATGCTGAAAAACAAGTCTTGGCTTCCTGAGGTTCTTGTGATAATTACATTGAATAGCAATGGAAATACTGATACCCAAGATCAGAATAAAAGTTAATCAGGCTTATTGTCCAGAATCCAACAGGAATCAGCGCTGGATAGTTTGGGAAGGAGTGTACGATACCAGGAGATAACACACTGTTGTTTCTTTTGATAAATACAGTGGCATATAAGACTTTGTATTTTTTATACCAACACATGATCACTTTATATAATGCTCTCTATTTAATTTTAATTAGAAATAATAAATTATTATGTATTTCTGTTGTGATTTCTGTTCATAAGCATGTACATATCTATTCTATTCCTGTCCTACAGCATATTTTTTCCGAGATGGAGAAACCCGTCTGATACAATCTTTCCTTGTACAGAAGCTTTTCCAAGCCTCTGGATACTGTTGTTTTCCTCTGTGACTTGTAGTTCAAATGTATCATTTTTTTGAACTGCAGGGACCAAAATGGCAGGTCTTACAGTAAGTGTGTACCTCCCAGTTCCTTTCCTAATAGTTTTGAGCATTTGAATTCTTTTTTTTTCCCATGGTGACTGCACATTAAAGTGAAACACATTTCACGTTCTCTTTCCAGAATGGTAACAATGTAGTCTCTTATTGCATATGCATCTTTACGATTTTTTTTTTTTTTCTTAATGTGCTTTAGTTTCCACATCTCAGTTAGGAATTATGTGACACTTTGTTACCCAATTACTTGGTATTGTGAGACCCTTTCATGTACTATCACAGAAGACTTTAGCATTGACTATTCCAGGTACTTTATCTTCCATAGATTTGACCAATTCGCTGTTGAACTTTTTTGATGTGTTCAGAAATTATCTGTAGAAAACAAACCAAAAAACCCTAAGTCAGTCAGCCCACACATGCACTACACATGCACAGATCCCAGCAGAGATCTTTGTGAAGTTTCTAGTCTGCCTTCATTGAGGAAAACTAACCATTTATTCCTCCTTTTAAAAATCAGTTATTAGTCCAGAAGAGAACTGTTATCCTATACCATGACGATTTAGTTTAATTGAGACTTTTTTGTGAATGTTCTTGCTCAAAGATTTTTTTTGAAAAGTGAACTACCTTGTTGTTTTGAGTACATCCATTTGCTTTTGTTGAAGAGCTATTAATAGATGGATGACTTGGGATCTTGCTGTACAGAAGCCTTTCTGATTCTTTTCCAGTAGAATCTGTGTATCTGTATGGTTACTAGTTCTGTAATTTAACATTTTCTACAAGCTTGCTACATGTAGAGCAAAAATTCTGGATAACCTCAATGCTCTTTAAAAACAGATTAAACATCTGCCAATCTTCCAGTAACCTGCTATCGTCTCCAGGGGTAGAAAGTGAAAAACACTCTTTATCGCTCTCTAACGTTTTGTTTTGCTAACACAGAACTCTTGGAATAATACTGTCTGTTCCTGGCAGTTTGATACTTCCATTTTTGTTTTCTAAGATCTTCTATATCTTCCCCTCCAAAATACAGTTCTGCTCTGGGAACTTCCCCAGGCACCTCTCTAGGGAACAATGTAGAGAATTTTACTGGGTTTTTTGGAGGTCTTGAATAGTCTTCTTTGAAATTATTTACCTTTGTCCTCATTTTATCCATTGTCATTAGTGGTTTTTACAAGCTTTCTACTTCTAATACATTTCGAAACATATGTTAATAGTCAGTTTTATTCCTTAGCAGGCTTTTCCACCAAATTTCTCAATCGGTTTTATTGGTAGTTTTACATTTAACTTGCTGGAGTTTATAGTTACTTTTACTTTCCTTAACTTGGACAAGACTTTTTTTTCTTGATGATTAATTTTATTGCTTTCAAAAAGTAATTATGGCTACTGTGTGATATTAGGAAAAAAGTTTTCCTGAAAATACTTAGAGTATCAGATTCCCAAGAAGAGGATTCCATGTGCATCTCTTGAAACGCACTCTGACCTCAACAGACTTTACACTCATCGCTACTTTACGAACAGTCAGGTCTACATGAGGTTTGTCACATTGACATCCAGCAAATATATTGCCACAGGTTCTTGCTGGTATCAGTTAAAATCCTACTGCCCTGCCTTTAGAGCCTGCGTTTCCTTACAAGCTGAGTTCATTGTGACTCTGGTAGAAGAGGGTGTCTTTTGTTGAAAGAGCCACTGGTGTGTAGGTGCTATTTTAGAACAATGCTCTCCTAAGGTGAGACTTCTCTGTACTGAGAAAGAAACAGAAGCTTGAAGTGGGACTGTTTTGAGTGGCCTGGTTGGCCCAGCATGGTCTGACTGGCCCGCTGCTTTCCCATCAGAGCAGCAGCTGCATCGTGTTCAGAAGAGCAGTGCCTGGGTGTAGCTCGCCAAGGAAGCCATGTGGGCCACCTTGTTGTAGCCCAAGATGAAACAAAATGGTTATTCTGAATGCTGATCTTTCAGCTTTTACATACTTAGTGTCAATTTTTTCTTAACTTTTCAACTGATCTTTGGTGCAGGAACATGTAATTAAAAAAACATTTAAAAGTTGAAAATAATTCATTTTAATCAGTTTTACCAAGCAAGGGTTTTGACTCTGAAATTTCCAACCAAGTTGCCAAGAGTGTGCTTTCATGAAAGCCTGCAGCCAGCCCACTCGTGTTCATTTGGAACAGCTGTGGAGCTTGTGGTGCTTGTCACTGCTTGAATTTTCCTTAGTAGGAACAGTTTTGAAATTCCCATACCAAACCTCCTGTTTATGATTATCTTTCCTCTTTGAAATTAATCTGTGTATGTTTTCACTGCATATTGTATATTTGTACTATGATTACCTTTTCTTCAGGTTTACTTGAAAATACTGCACCTCTCCTGAAAATACCTGAGGTGATGAAAATTGGATATTAAATTTTTCTTTCTCAGATATGTATTTCAGGTAGTTTAGTAAAGATCGCTTCAACAAAGAAATATCAAAGATATTTTCATACCCAAGTGGTAAGACTGTACCTGTGGTACTGTTAAACTCGAGTGCTTGTCTTAGAACTTGTCCATACATCCCCTTTGGGATGCAGCTGTGCCATTAAAGTGGTTACGGCCTGGGCTGACTGTAACTCTTTCATCAACTCATTGAACTGCTGGCCAGCTATAGTGTCTTTAGTGAATGGGCAGAAGGTGTCACAGAGCTTGCATGTTGATTGGCTTTAGTTTTATTTTTAGTGAGAAATTTATTATTACATTATCAGATATTAGTAGGAACTGATACTGCAACTGTATAGTTTCTGCTTACTATAATTTTAGCACTAAGTAATTCGTAGTAAAAAAAGTGGGATCTAGTTTAAATTATGAAATACTTGAATCTGTATTACTTAGCTCAGCATTAAGTATTGGTATGTGGACTGTGTTAAAAGAGCTCAGAGTTCTTGGTTGACAGGTTCTAACCTATGTCTTTCAGCCAGTAGGATTTTCCTTCTGTTTTAGCTTTATAAATACATAAACAAATAGATCCAAACAGTACATTTTATACTTTGTATGCACAAATTGTTTAGTACAGTCACAATATTAGAAGTGGCCCCTGAACATTCTGTATGATGTCCTAGGCTGGAAGGGGTGGGTGTGTGTGTGTGTTATTGCATTTTTACTGTGGCTTTTAAAATGCATGTAAATAAGTACTTGCATATTTAAATGGCAACAGCATAAATGCATGGAGTGCTGTTTACTATTTTTGTCTCACATGTACTGTCTATCTCAATATGTTGTATTCAATGAATGCAAGAATCTATTCACTTTTTAGTAATACAGGAGCTAATATTTTATATTTTTGTCTTACTTTAAATCAAATTAATCTTAAATTCTCTTTAAGGTAAAAATTGGTGTAATACTTTGCTTGCGGTGGGGGGGGAGAAGCTTGTTAAAGGTTGTTAAATACTGAGGTACATTTCCACAAGTCTTTGTGAATACTTTCATGTGGATTCATTGGAAATGACCAGGCAGAATATTTTTCTTAAAATTTTTTTTCCCTTTTAGTTGGCAGTATTTCCTTCTAACGTTTTTTTAAAGATTTTCCTTTACTAAAAATACTATTTTTATATTACAAAACCAAAAACCTACTATCTCTGGAAATAGTCATTTTAGATGAGACGAGACTTATGCATAAATGTGAACACTTCAATTTTTTCTGAACTATTAACACTAGATAATTTACTCCTTATCTATTTTGAAGAGTTAATTTACTCATTACTCTTGATAGGATAATTTACTCTATGTCATTAACATTAGTTTTGTGAAATAGACTAGCAGGCCTTTGTGGGTCAGTCATGAGTTCTGTGCACGTTTTTCTATAGCATGTGGTGCAAACAGGCATGAGTATAATATTTTATCTTGTGCCTTTTCTTTTTCTGGTGCTGGCATTAAAAGAATATATTTAGTCAGGTATTTACCATCTAAAGGTATTTTCACTGTCTTATTTCAAATATCTGACTCTTGGTGCCAACTCTGGAGTGAATTGACGTTCAATAACCACTCTGTTAGAGTAATCGGTAGAAGTTGGTTAGCATCAGTTACATGAAGAAACCACAAGTATCTTGCTTCCAGCTGATACTGGAATCTGGTACTAGAAGGTATGTGCCCCCCTCAATACAGTCAAGGGCAGGGCTGCTGTCCAGAGGAACCTGTATAGGCTGGAGGAATGAGCCAGTGGAAGTATTACGAAATTTATCAAGGAAAAATCCAAAGCCTTGTGCTTGGGAGGGAAGAACCACCTGTAGTGTTTCAGGTTGGAGACTGACTGGCTGGGGAGCATCTCTGCTGAAAAGATCATGGAGATTTTGCTAGACAGCAAGCTGGACGTGAGCCAACTGTGTGCCCTGGCAGCAAAGATGACCAACAGCATCCCAGGCTGCATTAACAGCATCACAGCCAGGAGACTGAGGGAAGTGATTAACAATGTCCTTTACTCAGCACTTGATAGATCCCATCTGAAACGCAGTATCTGGTTTTGGGCCTCCCAGTGCAAGAAGGATGTCAATCAACTGGAGGTGTTCTAGAGGAGGGCAACCAGGATGGTCTGGCCAGGGCCCGGAGCACTTGCCCTTCGAGGAGAGCCTGCAGGAGCTGGGCCTATTCAGCCTGTAGAAGGGAGAGCTTTGGGAAGACCTAACAGCAGCCTTCCAATACCTACATGGAGGCTGTCAAGAAGATGGAGCCAGGCTTTCCTCAGTAGCACATGATGGGAGGAAAGAAGCAATGGGTATAAATGGAAATACAGGTTCTAGCCAAGTAAGGGAAAAGCTTCCACCATAAGGGGAGTCAAGCCTTGGAACAAGTTGTCCGAGAGACTTTGTGTGGTCTCAATCCTTGGAGGTTTTCAAGACTGACTTTGTAAATCCCGGAGCAGTCTGGTCTGAATTCAGTGTTTACCATAGTTTGAGCAGGAGATTGGACTATATAGGCCTCCTAGAGTGCCTTCCCCAGGACCTCCTGTGATCAGCACCATCTTACGTGTCATACAAGTGCAGAGATTGGTGATGAGAAGGAAGAACTGTGCAGTGAAATTACATCTGAATTAAAGCTGCATCCCACCTTGCAACAAGTGGCTTTATTGAGTTACAGACTGTTGGTATAATGAGAGCTGAAGAGAGTCCCTGTTGAGGAGTCAATATGGAGTAAAAAAAATAGCACATCTCCCCATCTAGGTTCTCCCTATTCTTGCAAGGTACAATGTAGTTTTACATTTCCATGTGTCTTGGGGAAGAACCTTTGAGGTCAGAGGAAAGTTTGTTTAAATAATGGGTAAGTGAAGGAAAAAGTGGTGTAGAAATCACTGTCTTATTTGAGTGTAAAGTAGTTTGACTTTGTAATACAGTGAATATATTTGCATCCAAATATATTGTGTTTCCTTTGATGTTAACTTTAATTCTTAATTTATTGGCAGTCCATTTGTAATTTTTGGCTAAACATTTCCCATCTGTTACTGATGCATATTTCCAATTTTTACTGTAAAGTCTAGAGAAGTAGAGATAGGAAAATGTCAGCTGTTCATTCTGCAGACAGCAAAGGCTGACAGGCATTTTTCCGAGAACTTGAGGGACTTAGTGGTTCTCCATATTGAAGTTTTTGAAAACATTTCAGTTGATATTTCCTTATATTTTTCAGTTGTGGATGGTGTTCTGAATAAAAGAATATAACGATATAGTTCCTGATACAGATGTGAACGTATTTAATTTTACCAGACTTTCTTTCCTTGGACATAATTCCTTCTGCATAATACTTGGTGATGTATTTCATGATAGTACATTTAACCTTAGAATTTTAGTAGATTTAACACTCATTTTTCATATTATCAAATGAATCTTCAGTGTTTAGGTGACTCCATCTATTGGAAGAGCTTTGTTAATTATAATAACTATGTTGGGGAAGTGAGTATTCTTCTCTATAAAAATACTAAATGCTCACACTTTTCATATTTAATAATAATTTCGTGTTTAATATGTCCTGTGTTTACAAAATGTCTATTAAGAGTTTTGTGGGAATTGCTTTGAAAGATATCTAGACGCCTTAAAGATGCATATTGTGAAGATGTGTTTCAGTAATTTCGATGAATAGGTTCCACGAGGGAAATGAGAATGAAACTTAAAGACACCCCACCCCACCCAAACCCCAAAACAAGAATGTGATGTAGATAAAGGCAACTTTATGGGTAACCTACAGTTCATGTAAATATTTTTTTTGCGGTCCGTCCTGTTTCTGTGTTTTATTTCATGTGAGGTTTGCCGGGCAAACCTGACTGGGGCTTCACCAGATGGTTAGGCATGGAGGTATTTATCTGACAGACTGCTTGACTTTTTAAACTCTTCTCATTGTTATAATGCAGTCCCAGCTGTAATGTGGAATGCAGCACGAGCTTCCGGGAAGTACTCGAACACTGCTTTAAAAAATGCCTAAATAGGAGTATCATCAGTTGGTGA
Source organism: Strix aluco (assembly GCF_031877795.1). Lineage (NCBI taxonomy): Eukaryota > Metazoa > Chordata > Aves > Strigiformes > Strigidae > Strix > Strix aluco. The sequence continues at coordinate 623,922 of NC_133946.1, read as the reverse complement.
CTAAGGGTAACTGAACTCAGTTTAGCAATTCTTTAATTCTTTTGTTTTCCTGTCCTGTGGTGAGACGTGGTCTTGGCAGTGGGTGTTGTGATAAAGGAAAGGAAAGGTGAATGCTGCTCATAAAGCAGGAACTGCAGGAGGCTATGTTTGTTTCTCTTACTTGTTTTGTAATGAAATCTGTTGTTTCAGTGAATAAGCAAGAGGCAGTGACATGCAGAATTGCACGTTCTAGTGAGATACTGACCTGCCAAGATTCCTTTCATTTGCAACATATTCCAGAAACAACTTTTGACTAGAAGCATCATGCTACTACTTAGTAAGCTCATCTTAGAACAAGAGAATCCAGCATTTCTGAAACTACAGTTTAATATCTTAGTGTGGTTGCTGTGATTAGAATCAGAAGAGTTGCTTTGTTTATGTACTGTTGTAAAATTCAGTATTTTACATGTTGTTTTAGTTACTGCACTATATACTACTTGTAGTTGCCATATTTGCTCATGCTGTAGTTAAGTTTTTAAATTCATTTCAATTTCTCCACTACTGTTAAGACCTTTCATGTGAAAGGAGGTGCCTATTATTTTTCTTTGCACCTTGAGAGGTTTTTTTGCAGTGTTTTACTGATGATGCGTTAGAGTTACAATTAATTGCAGTTCATAGCTGTGCTTTGCTGATGGTAAATTAAGTACTGAGGTCTTTTATTTAAGTGAGTAGCAATGTTTTAATGACAGAAAAATTTATGGCTATGCATACTAGCTGCTTGCATACTTCTGCTAATACATTTACTGCTTACATATTTCTAGTAATTAAGGACACAAAATCCTGCAGGAGGGACATCATTACTACATAAAAATACAGTAAGTGATTTAATAAGTACTGTACATGTCAGGCCTTAATTGCACAAGTGATTAGAACTGTGTGTGGAGAGTGAAATGGGCACTTTATTTTTGGAGACCATCTAGTGCATTCCTTTAGTATTAATAAAACTGAAAGCATCAAATGTTTCAAATATGTGCACTGAAAAGATGGTAGAACTTATCAGAACAAATGATGAAGCTAATTAAACAGCAGATTTAATTTTTTTTAAAACAAGATGAATAAGATGCCAAAGAAGAAAAAGTTAATGGTTCCACAAAAGAAAACTGTGCCTCATGAATCTGTTCATGTTTGAGTGCACTTTCGGAACTGGATCCAGCTGTGCTGCAGATGCAGAGGCTGCTCAGTCCATGCAGCTGATCCCTTTATCTTGTGACCTGGAGTGTGTGACACATCGGATAAGGGATTCATTCCTCTCTCCTGCATTCCATTTCAGTAAATCCTTCCATGCCCATCACCTCATCCTAAGCACTTTTTTTTTTTTTTTTTTTTGTCGGTTCTGGAGTTATTTAGGGAAACCCCAGAAACAACATACGCAGAAAGAAGGATGCATCCTGCTGACATGCTCTTCCTTTTCCAGGAACTGACGTTCTCTTCAACTTGACTGACAAACACAAGGGATATTTAGTTTTTAACAGTTGTCTGAAATAAAATAAAAAAGGGGGGGGGGGGAGGGGGATGCAGTATTAGGGAATTTGAAGAGGAATTTCTTCAGTTACAGTCTCAGAAGTTGTTTCATTTTGTAATTAGACTACTAGTTAAAATACACAGTTTTAAAAAACTGTAGCTGAACACAATACAGAATAAAATTCTTTTGGTTCCCCAAAAGAAGACTATGCCATGCTAATCTATTGATATGATGTGAGTGCATAAACCAAACAGTGGATACAGCTGAAGTCACTGACATACAAGTCCTTTGCCAAACCCCTTTAAAGTAGGTTGGGGAAATTACAAGGCAAGGGACAGTCAGGAATCAGGTAGTGACCAAGAGAGCTGAAAGAAAACAAAAGGTTACCTGAAGTGTCCACCAGAGCAGAAGTGTTCCTTGTTAGAGATGAGAATGTTTATATGCAATAAGTATCAAGAAGAGAATTTGCAAAATTGCAAATATTAGAATTATTTATTTACTTAGGATCAGAGAAAACCCTTGGGGGAATTTTGGGGGAGCCATTGGTTGAATGAATAGCAAGATGGCAAATGAAATTTAATGCTGATGAATGCAAAAACATGCATGTTGAAGGAAGTAGTTTGAACTGTGCATAAGCTTTATTGTGTTATGAATGAATTTTACAAATGTAGCAGACATCTAAGCAACATTTTGGACGGCGGAGTTGAAGATCTCTGGCTCAGTAAGCAACAGTAGTCAAAAAACGCAGAAGCTAAGATGTGTTAAAAATAACATTATTGAAATAAAATACATACAATAGTTCCACTGTTGCCTGGAGTCACAGAAATAAGAAATTTGGGAATGATGACTAGAATGACAAGGTAGATGACAAGCTTGTGGAGGTGTGTGTGTGAAGGAATCTGAACATTTGGACCATTTTGCCTTGAGGAGTAGCTGTTTGAAGTTTGGTAAAAGCGTGCAAATTTTTGATTGGAAAGCTCTGATAGAATACAAAGATACCTTTCTGCTCATGTTCAGCAGGGGCAGTCAGTAGAACAGACAACTTGTGAACGCAGACGCCCCCATTAGCCACTGCTCTGCATAGTGCACAGCTATGTTCTGACAGCTGTTCCCAGGGGTTTGCTATGGAGATGAAGACTTTAATTAAGATTTAAAAAGAATTTATTGGCAGATACATAAATGTAGACAACAGTAATGGCTCAAGAGAACAAAGTTTGAAGATGACAAGTTCTGTACTTGTGTGAGAAGTCCAACACCTAATCACTAATAGGTGGAAGGAAGCACTTATCAGGACATGTTATTCCATTGCAGCATACTAACTGGGCTTTTTCTTTTTAAGGTGGCACTGAACCACTACTCAGATTTGAAATAAGAATGAGAAATAGCCAAATTGTTTCAAATTATAGATCATGTACTTTTCTGCCAAATCACCTTCTGTTTCTTAAATGTTTTACAGAAAAATATCACTTGAAAAGTTTGAAAATATGTTGTATATATCTTTCCTCATCTTCTGGAACCTGGTATATTGTTCTCTCTTGCATAACAAAGAGATGTATTGGCTAGTCTGAAGACACAAATTGGAAGCAATGCTAAATGCTCAGAAAAACAGTTTTTGAACAAGACAAAGTAATTGTAAGATCCTGTGATGTGTGTAGGAGAATAACAGATTCCTTCTTTTCACCAATAGAATCTTATATTTCCATTTTTGTGTAGGAAGCCTTCACTGTAGTTGAAGGATTTGCAGGTTAATGAACACATCGTTTTAGTTCTGCAGAAGTAAATTTTTTTTCAAATCCTTTAACTCAGGTAAATTTAATTTTGGACAGAAATTCCATATGTAGGGGAATTTTATTTTATTTAAAAACAAACAAAAAACCAGAATCAAACAGAAAAACCCTACAGGTTCTGTCAGAGCTCTGAAATGGGTACTTTGTTTCATAAGATAATAATCAGTGACATAATGAAGTGTTTCTTTTGTACATAACTGTACAAAATATCAAGTCTTGCCACTTGAAAAATAGCTACTATAATTGCTTGGGAAACAGTTTATCCTAATCATTTGATGAGGATTGTCTGTAGTACTTACTGACAGTTAATTGTCATTGTGTTTCCCTTAACTATATTTGCTGTACTTTTGTAACAGCCTGTATGATTATAAATTTGCAGTGTAGTACCTGTATGGCACTCAGGCTGAAGTTGGACATTGCGTATGTACCTCCTCACTAGTTAGCTGACGTCCTCACTTTCTTTTTGTGCCGTAGAGACTGGTGGTGGGCTTCTAATTTATAAGTCAGAGTTTATCAGAGGAATTATATCTAAGCATCTCATATGATTAATAAATGTTCCTCTTCCTGCTTGGAAGAAGTGAAGCAGATGCCATATTAAAAATGACAGTACTGATTAATGTATGCGGTGCTTCTGATTTAAATCATGTCCTTATAGACGTGACTTTAAATTCTCTGTAATACTAAACCAGCTTGCTAGGTGCATAAAAATAAATTTGGGCTTCACAGTGAATCTTAGGAAACAACAAAATGCGGTAAATATGCTAGTCTCATTTCTGAGTAGCAGAAGAACTGTTTTAAAAAGACTTTCTGATGCCATTGAATTTCTGCTAACAGAAACTGTAAGTTCTAACAACTTCTTTAGAAGAGATACACATTGAAGAAATCTCAGCATAATGAAAATTAAAATTAATTAGCAAAGTGAAACACCCTAGATTAAAAAAACCCACATTCAGAAAGTTGGCAAACATTATGTTAACCTTGAATCAAAATCAAATTTCAAATCCTTTAACTCGGATAAATTTGATTTTGGATAGAAATTCCGTATGTAGGGGATTTCTTTTTTTTAATTTAAAAACAAACAAAAAACCAGAATCAAACAAGAAAACCCCGCTAGTTCTGTCAGAGCTCTGAAATGAGTTTTTTCAGCCACCTTCTCAACATTGAGAACAGTTGTTATAAAAAAACATGCTAACTACCATGGCTATTGCATACCTTTCTAATTCAAGGTCATCACTAGGCAACGTTGCCAAAAAATAAACCATCGCAAAGATGCACATGATCCTGTCTTGCTTTGCTAAATGATGCAGCTGATTGTGGATAAAGCAGGTAATTCTGAGATAAATGTATCTGTTACTGATGATTCTGCTGTACATATTTTTATGGCATAGCTGGAGTGGTTTGTTTTCTAGAAATTATATGTTTTGGATGAGAAACCGGCTTCACAACTGTGTACTTGGGAATCAGTGTGACTGTATGATAAATTAGATAAATACTAATAACCAACTTCTTGAGAATAATTTCTCATTATTAAAAATAAATGTTCTTCATAAGTTTCTAGCTGATACAGGATTTTACTACTTGGATTTCTAAAAATTAGCATAGTGAATGGAAACTTCATATTTAGTGTGTGTGTTGGTGATGTTCTTATGCTTGGAGGTGTGACTAGTGAAATAAAAGCTTGGAAAAGTCACTGCTGCTGCTTGATTTTGATTCAAGGCTAACATAATGTTTGCCATCTTTCTGAATGTGGTTTTTTTTAATCTAGGGTGTTTTTCATTATGCTAAGATTTCTTCAATGTGTATCTCTTCTAAAGAAGTTGTTAGAACTTACAGTATTTGGTTCTAGGAATTGTTAGGAATGTAGCTCTTGCACACTTACCATTAAGGATAGCCTTCACTGTTCAAATCTTTTAGTAATAGTAGGTATGTAAGGAGCAGAGTGACCACTTTAATTTTCCCAGTAGTTAATGTAGCAGTGTGGAATAGCAGACAAAGAAACCATTTCACATAAAACTGGATGGAATGAAAATGTCATCCTAAAATACAGACCAAGGTGTTGCAGCCCTTTCTGTTCTGAAGTCAAAAAAAGGAGCAAGAAGGAACACATCAAGGAGACTTCTGTCAGTCATCAGATGATTCTGATAGTTGCACAAATGCTAGAGCTCTGTATTTGGCAAGTGAAGGTAAGTGGTGCTTGGAGGTACAAGATATTCTGGCCATGAAAGAAAAGAGGTGGGTAGCTGGCAATATGTGTCATAGTTCTGCTGTCCTGGTTATTGGGTTGTTCTTCTAGTTCTATTATCGTCATGTTATCCTAAGAAATCCGGGATGCAGTTTACCCCAGGGAGGGTAATATTTAATGATTATGATTATTCCAGTTTTCAGACTTGATGAATCCCTCGATTCAGTGTTGTATTGCTCTATTTGATATCCCCCAAGTCCGGTTACTTTTCAAAAATCTCTTTCCTGCATTCCACAGTGTGGATTAACGTACAGTTTACTGATGAGTCTAGAATGTGTTTTTCTGAAAAGCAAAGCCTATTTATCCTGCATAAAAAGCACAAGCCTAGTAACAAGTGCAGGGATTTGCAGTTAGGGCTTAGTGTTCCCAGATGTTTACGGAGTGCTCAGCTGGTATAGTATATCACCTTCCCTTTTCTAGAGCTGTGGACTTGCTCCCATCAGTTATCTCAGCTTTTCATTCTAGAGTTGAGCTGTTTGACACTTTGTGTCTCAGGGGAGCAACTCCTTTGCACAGCTTCCCATGCTCCTCATTAGATATTTTCCCCTACTTAGGTTGTCATTAATTTCCTGAAGAAGATACTGGGTCCGCCTCTTTGTGCCTACAGCTAGATGCCTCTAAAATATCAATCCTTTTTAATGTTCGTAATAACTGTAATAAGGGAAGTTTTTTTGTAAGGAGAGAGGAAATTATGGCAGCATGATACTGTCCCAGAGGCTACACATTAAAAATGGAAGAAACCAGAAAAGCCTACCATCACCAGCCAGAAAACCCTTAAAAATCTGTAAGACTTTTGCAAGCCTCATTAGGCTTGGTGACAGTAAGTGAACCTAAGGGTGTATATATCCTGCATGTGCCGAAACAGTAACTTGCGTGTGCAGGTAAGTGTGAAGTATTCAACAGTTAGCATCTCTGTTGGGCAGTACAAAAGCATTGGTAAGCTCTAGGTAGCAGGTTAGTTCAGTTGGATGGTCTCCTGAATTTTGGTATCCATTATATGTATTTGGCTGAGAGTGTACAAGGAGGTGTGTTTGTGTGATAAAGCAACTTTTGCTTATAAAGCGGAATTCAATCTATATATGCTTATGTGTGTTTAAGTCATGCAGAAATGATCAGCCTTTGTGAATTGCCACATGTTTTTAGTTAAAGGAAATCTAAGGTTATCCGAAGTTATGTATTTTCAGGCCTCATTTTCTTTGGCAAAAATGGAGGCAGGAGATGCATATTCTTCTGTTGTAAGAATACTGACTGGTTATGTTTAGGTACCTTCTTAAATTCTTGTATACATTGTATTTAACTACATAGTAAAACTTTTCAGTCTTCGTTAGAAGACTGCATTTTTTCTCTACGTAGCCAGTTAATGTTTTTATGCTGTTGTGAAAGTATAACTTTCAGTTCTGTCATCAAGAGCATTCCTTTTTTTGAATCACGTTCAAATGAGAGTGTTGCATACCACCTTTGATTCAATTGACAAATTTAGGATATGCAAATACATGTCTGTGTGTGTAATTTCACTTATGTCTGCCTCTTTAATCCAGAATCTTATTAATGCTTATTAATGCTAATACTTGAGATATTTTTAAGCATTATAGTTACATGAAAACCACTATTCATCCTTTCTATATTATATCAATTTCAGGCAAGAGTGACCGCTACTGAAAGTGCTCTGCTACTTAAAAATAATATCTCTGTTTAAATGTTTACAGTACTTTATTCTATACAGACTAGTGATTCACTGAGGCAGTCATATTGGCATATTCATACCAGTGTCATAATTTTAAGCATATATACTGCTTGGAGGATTAAGTGTTCCTTATCTTCTATCATGGAGCCCTTCATAAAACAAACAAACTAACTTCAAGGTTTGGAATATAGTCTCTAGTGTCACATTGCCTATTTGTCTCAATACTGCTTATACAACTGCTTATGCATAGTGCTTTTATAGTCAGAGGAGTGTATGGTGGTTAATTTCAACTTTTGTTTTCAGTTTATTTGTTTTATAAGTATTACCCAATTATTTGTCCTTCTGAAAGAGAAGAAATCAAGGGTACATAGATAAACGTTAGAGTTATGCTTCTAAAAATCTGATATTACTGTAAAACCTAGTAAAAATTATAATTTAGGGAATTATGTGTCTCTATTTTTGATGCTGAAACTTGTCCTGGAAGGTCCCTGTTGTCTGGAGAAAGATATATGTTGTATCCATCATCAAAAACTGTAAAAATCAGTCTCTGGAGGAGGCAGACTGCAGCACAATCAGATTTACAGATGATGTCAAACTTGACGGGTGCAGTTTGATGCACTTGAGAGCAGTTGTCATTCAGATGAACCTGGATAGGCTGGAGGAATGGACTGACAGAAACCTCAGGAAATTCAGCAAGAACATGCAAAAAAACTTGTGTACTGGTCATCTCCATCTGTTTAAGTTTATAGAGCTAAATGAAACCACCACTCTTGTCCAAAACCCCACTATGTTACACTCTTACACATAGTTCAGTTACCAATCCCATAATATATTTAAAGTTTTTAGAGCAGCTCATCTTGCTTCTCTCTTTTGGAGTTTGGAAACCCATAAAAGTGTCCTGCTGAGTTGCTGTCCTTTTTCAAAACAGCTGTGCTTCACTGGTTCACAGCTCCCAGGGAGAAAACAGACAGCTAAAGGTGCTTTGAGTTTCTCTGGCTTCTTTGAACTTTCTACTCAACTTTTATAAACTCATCTGATAGGCGTGCTGCTTTCCTGGGTACTTTTTCATAGAGACCCAATTTCTCCTTTCCCTCTGTCGGGTTTGAGTTTATTCTTTCACTTCAGGAGCCTGAGAACCACTGACCAGCATGCCTCGTGTTAAGTGTTCATCTCTGATAGAAGCACAGAATATTTTTATGTGCTGAAGAGTCTGTTAATGATAATGGGTAGAGATTTCACTGTAGCTATGACTGGTTGCCATTAAACTGAAGGACTTTTGTTTCTGCTGGGTTTGACTGACTAAAAATGACTGTCGGATGTGCAGAATTTATAGTGGTAGTATAATTTTTTTATTTATAATGCCTTTTTCTTAGTATTAAAAAAGGAAGTTAATTTTTCACTTATTTGCTGAACTTGAAAATTGCAGAATGTAGTAAAGATTACAGCAAGACTACTATGTGCCTAGTATAAATATGCATTGTGATGGTTTTATGCTTTAGTAAAGTCTGCTAAACCTTCAGCAGTCCATTGAGCATTATCCAAAGTGAATTTTCATTACATTTATCCAAGCAATTTTTATGATCTTAGAAAACATACTCCATCTTGAGGTTTATTTGATAAATAATGTTTCAAATTTAGCTACTCAAGATAACTGCTTGGGAAAAAAATAGTTCTTTATGTGGAAAGGTAGCTGTCCTTTTCAGTGCTTGTCTATATATTTACTGGTACTGGGCTCAATAAAAATAACTTTCTTCATCAATACACACAGGGTAGGTGTGTGTTTCAGAGAAAGTTGCAAGCCAGCTCCCGCTGAGTGCAAGTCCAGTTGTAAGAAGGCAGGAGAAATTCCAGAGCAAACTGGATAATATCTGTTGTCTGTTGAACTCTTCTGGCTATTTGGTGTTTTCTAAATCTTAACAGGAAACTTTCCCATCACTGCCAGTTTTCCAGGATTCATTTGTGGGCTACCCCATGTAGAGCACTGAAGACACTTTATTGGGGAAGGCATAACATAGCTTTAGCCTCTCTGGCAGGCTTTAAACTATGCATGGTTTGTGAGATTATTTTTCTATAGGCGTTTTCTCAATTTTAAAAGAGAATATTCTTGGGAAAAGCTGTTGTTTTCAGGCCTTGTGCCTAGAGGACTTTGCAGTGGTATGTCTAGGATCACTTGAGAAGATGGGAGGTGTCAGAGCTGGATGATTTTGGGAAATTGGACCCTGTTGGAATGATTCTTCCTTCAGCCTGGTTTGCAATCTCTGTTGTGTAACAGAGATTGGGGTTGAGACAGGGAGAGTGTTCGTTCCTGGGGTCACTTGCTGTTGGGGACTCCGGATACTAGGGATTGCTCTTTCTCCCAGTGTGTGAGCTCGGAGACTTACCCATGTGCTTGCTGGGCCACCATGAATCCTGTTGTCAGCTTTAGTGCTACACTAAGCTATTTGCATCGCCAAAGATAGATGGCTTTCCAAAATTGTAATTTGAGTAATGGAAATGTGGTCTGTAGTGAAATTGTAGATTTGAACTGTGCTGGGGACCTGAAAAAGAAGGCATGCCACTTGTATTCTGCATTCCATAAACCAAATGTGTTAAAGGGGCCAGATTTGCATCTTCAGAGGTTTTGTCCTGCTTACACTTTATTTTTATTCTCAACAGAATTGATTCTAATTCTGGTTACTGTAAATGCAGTTAGACTACCTAGATTCTGAGAAGTTGAGACTCTTTCTCTTTGTGGTCTGTCTGCATTTCATTGCTTAGAAGTTTAACCCACAGCTACTGCTCTGTGGAGCTTTCAGTGATTGCTGGTAAGTAATAGGGCGTTTTCTTAAGGAATAGAATTGTTGCATCTGCCAGAAGGAAAGCGATTTAGGACAAGTCCAAAAGGGTGTAATGCACATAATATGGAAGGCTCCATATGCCACACTTTTTGCAAGAGGGGGAAAAAAATAGTAGAAGAGGAAGTAGGGATGTTTGGACAGTTTCTTATCGTAATTAAATACACAACTGTTAAAACCAGATTTATAGTCAATAAAACTTAATCATGCTACCTAAGATTTCTCAAAGGTACATATCTCTCTATCTGCATACAAATTTCCTTACTATGGCAAGACCTGTGCTGTTCTTCCTAGGAAAGCACAGGTAATTCTTGCCTTCTTACCTTGTTTTGTGTTTAGTCATTTGGGCCAGGGGGTTGGAACAAACAAAACGGCAAAGTAAAATTCCTTTTCTGGGCTCCGCAGCCACTCTGACATGAAACAGCCAGCTTCCTACACAGGCCTGTCCATGTTTTGAGCATTTGAGTTGCAGAATAACTATGGCCTTGGTACAGTTCTGTAAGGATGTTACTTTACAGTTTCTATGTTAGCCTGCTTTAGGAAAACAGTACTACCCTTTTCTGCCAGTGTGGAGGGGAAGTGATACTGGCCTGGGGCTGATTTTGCCTAGAATATGCTGAGAAGTCTGTGCACAGTATGTCAAGATGTGGAGCAGTGGCGAATGCAGTGCAGAAATTATTTGAATGGTTTCTGCATTGTCAGCTGGAGTCTCACTGGGTTTGTTAGCTTCAGATATGAGCTTAATCCCTTTGAGACTGTTCCCAAAACAGTCACCTTCCAGTGCTCAGACTCAGGCAAGGTTTCTAGAATTGGGGTAGTCATGGTCATTCTTGAGCTGAAATTAGTAAGTTCCACCCTGAAGACAGTGTAAAAGTTCTTTCCAAATGGCAGTGTGTGTTGTTCAGGGTTATTGGTCCGTAACAGTTTTTGTTACTGATTTGTAATCTATCAGAGTGGAAAATAGAAAACTTGAGTCTCTGAGTAAAGTTGAAGGAGGTTGTGGGGGACTTCTTTGCTTTGTTTCTGGGCTTAGAAAGGAACGTACTCAATTGAATTCACATCTGGTTGGCTGATTTTCTTCATGGAGAAACTCCAAATTCATTGTGAAGATTAGAGTAAGCGTTTATGGGTTTTCAGGATTTTGAATGGAATTTGAAGTATTGTGTTTTCAAGCAGCGAACAAATCAGTTTTCTCATAGGTATTGGTTCATGTTCTAATTTTGGCATTTCTTTGTCTACATTCTAATTTGAAGAATTGTTTTATACTTCGTGTTGTGTCTTGGGATTTCGTAATGTGCTCACTCTTTTTGCAGAAATGCACACGAATTCAATGAAGTTCCTCATGACAAAAAGTTCTAATCTAAAAGACGTTGCCAAGTTAGTTGGAATCAACTTATTTATCAAAATAAGATGCTTATTAATGGGAGTGGAATTTGCAAATCATAAAATATTGATGAGTCTATTAATATGTACGATTTGTTTTAAAAGAGTACAAACACGCTATCTTACTGTTGCCTTATTTTCTTCATAATAATGGTTAACAAATGTATTTATCTGAAAGAGGTCTCGTAAGCAAGATAAATAAAAAATGTTTAGCCTGTAAAAAGTGCTTGCCAGCTAAAAAGTCTTTCCTCTCAAACTTTATGAATCCTGTCTTTTGTATTTAAACTCATAAATTGCAAATTATGTAGCTTTTTTTGTGTAAATTGCTCTGTATTTTTTGAATGTTGAGCATTACAAGACTTCAGAGTTCTCCACAATTTTGGCGTTACATTATTGATTCATTACTGGCATGTGTCTCCATCTTTATTCGTATATATATATTTCTTTGTGCTGTATTCCAGGAAGCTTGCGCTAAGCTTTTCTTGATCTTCTCTGTTTGAAAAAGGAAATTTTTTCCTTGATTAAAATGAATTCAAGCTAATGCCTAGCTCAGATTTTTCTGTGCTTCGTGTTTTAGAAGTTGTTGACCTGTCTATGCATCTGTCTGCTTATACAGTAGCCTAAAATTGTGTTTGAACCTTTGTGCTGTGTCACACAGGCAGACCAGTTTGCCTACATTATTTCATATTAAAACCAACCATTTGAGCCTTCAGGTTGATAATGATATTGTATTTACTTGACTATAATGAAAAAGAAACAGTTGTATGTTAAGGATATGAGTGGGATGGAGATATTACTAAAGTAATTACTCATTTTGATAATTGCGATGCAAATGGAAGCCACACAAAATGATCATGTGGTCATATTTGAGATTTGAATTAGTTGGTTGAAGACATGCTGTGTTTTCTGGCTAAAGAGGAGGATAAAACTTTAGGTTGGAAGTAAATGTTCTGAAGAACCCTGACAACGTTTTGGTTTTTTTCAAACTTCAAATTCTTTGGTTTCAGCAGGAACTTGAATATTGTCAACAGCTTGTTGCAAAACATCTGTGGACCAGGAATCTAAAGAATAAGTTCAAGAAAAACTTTTCCTGCCAGTTCCAAATGTTTTTATAAGGAAGACTGTAAGGTTTCTGGAGCTTTTTCCTGAGTCCTTCATGCACATTATATAACGTTCTCTAAAAAGTTGTCTTTGGTTAGCATAGTCAAAAGAGAAAACCCTCCAGAGATTTTTGATGCAATATGTTAATCTAGAGACAGAACTGCCTCAACAGTGGACAGCCACTCAGTGGATTGTCTTTCTGATTTAATTTTAATTTCCACACTGTGTTGGAAGAGAAGATCTCCAGAGTTGTTTAGGCCCTTAAATTGGTTCGAAGAGGAGGATGCCCATAGAATGATGCTGTTCTGGGTTGATGACTGAGTCCATGTGGTACAAATTCTCCCTGGTGTTGGTCTGGTATCCTTAAAGTATTAACACTCCTGAGCTGTCACAGTTGATGAAGTGAACTTAAAAAAAAATATATTTTAGAATTTTTATTTTCATTCTGCATAGAATCTCAAGCAGGCATCAACACCATCCATTTATTTTGGTCATGTTTCCATATGTTTTTCCTCACAGTTTTGTAGATATGTAAAGTTTTTGTTCCAATAGATGAGAAGAATCTATTTCCATTATATTACTGTCCGAAGAGGGGTTTGAGGCATGACTGGTGCTGTAACCTTGTTCTAGGAATGGTTGCCATCACTTTGTCCCGCAGTTCTCTCTTTAGAAGGGGTTTTGTGTGGGGTTTTTTGTTCGTGATTTTTTTTCTAAGACAAGTATTAACTCTTTCTAAGATAAGTCGTAACTTTTTATTGGTTAGAATAAATTTTAATTTAGTACTCTGACTGAAGTATTAAATATCTTAGAGAAGATCAAGAACAAGTAAGATCACTCAAGATCCTAGATAAATCTAGATTGTCAACTCCTACTGCAGCCTCTGATGTGTTGAAGGCCATTGTGGAAGGGTCTAAAGTCACTTTCTTTGCTGTAAATGATTGTTCCCTGACACACAGGCAGTTCCTTAGAGCTGCTGTATTCAAGGCTCATAGCACAACATCATGTTTTATTAAGATTTGACAATTTTAAGCCTGAAGCAACTTTGCCAAATCTCAAATATCTACTTCCCAATTTTTTCATACTAGTAATATTGCTGAGTTTCCTGCCAAATTAAAATATTTTCAAAAGTCTGTCTGCTCAGCATATCTGAAAGTCTGGCCCTGTGAGTGGGGCGTCCAGTTGTAGCAATTGGGGAATACCTGTAGAAAGTGGCTTTTCACCATCACACGGATCAGTGGCAGAGGCACAGGGCTGTACGCTAGTTCCTAAGGCAGCAATTGGTCAACTGTGTGACTGATCAAACACATGTGTTGTTTTACCATACAAACACTTACTTTGATTTCTTTTATGCTTATACGTGCCCACCTATTGCAGACGTTCTCTCCCTCTCTTAGAAGCAATGAATGTTCTTTGGAACATTTGCATGCTTAACACTGGAATTAGGAAATTACCTTTAAAATTCAACAATGTCAAATACAGAATTATGCATTTTTCTTCCTTATTTTACAGTTAGCTCACAAATGCTTTTAGTGAGGCTTGTTATGAAATGTGTTTGGATTTTTTTTTTTTGCCTTTTGTTTTTGTTTCTAATGCCGATTGTGTGTTGTGTCATAGGAGAGAGTGGCCATTTACCTCTTTGCTTTCATGGCAGTCTTCCTTTCATAGCCTTAGCTGTAGGCAGTCTTAGTTTCATTATGTAGGTTGTAAATGGAATGTATCCTTCAGTGGTCTGGGCTGCACATCAGCATGGTTCTGCAACAGCAGAGTTGTCTAAAATCCACGTCAACTGTCAGTAGAAACTTCACTGATGTATAGGAAGCTCAGTGTGCATTATGCTGTCAGTGTTTTCTATCCTGCTCATCTTACTTCTTTTGACAGATGATATGCACAGCTTTTCCCTGTTCCATCACTTTTATGAAGTTCCTTTTGCTTGCTTACAGGTGACACATGTACGGGTGATGAATTAACTAGTAAAATTGGTTTGCTGTGCGAGAAGGAATTGTGAAGTCATCTTTATATTCCATCTGAATTTCCTCATTTCCATAAAATGTTTCTAGTAAACTAGAAAGTGGCTGTAGTCAGTTGTTTGGGGAGATGAGTAATTTCCCACTCTCAGCTTTCTACTACTGGGAAGTAGTAGCATCAGTTTATACCCTACTTTCTGGAGTTTGGAACAGTTTCCAAATCAGTGTGGAAATACTGGATTTGAAATAATTTTCTACTTTTGGACAGCGTTCTAATGTGCTGAAAGATGCAAAGTATGTAGTTGAGCATCATCTTGTCTCCTTAGACATATTTTGAACAATAGTTTTAAAGTGTAAAAAAAAAAAAAAGACATTTTATGATTCTGTAATGGTTTTAGAAAAGTGCAAGGCATTAGAGCAATTGAAAACAATTATTGTTGCATTTAAGTAGTCCAATAGGTGGATGACACTTTAGATGAAAAGTTGATTAGTGAAAATGTTAAGCTGAAAATATGGTGCAACTTTTAAATGCATCTTGAAGATGCATTTAATGTTACTTGAAGATTTATAACTTTTTAACCCTAACAATTTTGGCATCAAGTAACTGGAAGTGCATCATTAAATCTGCATTTCCCTCATGAAATGTCTCTGGTAATTATACAGCTGCTAACAAGTCATGGGTTTTATAGAAACAAGGATATGATCAGGCTTTGTGCTTGTAGTATTTCTTTTCCTTCTAGTAACTTGTATTGCAAAATGTCGAGTTACAAGCTATCTTTCATAGATGGACACTTACTTTTTAAGGCATGTATGACTCATAGTATCAAAATATGTACAGTTTTACAAATAATTGTGTTTCTCAGCTGTGTAGTCTCTATTATTTGAAGAACAGAATGTAAACCTTTAGAAACTCCTAAGAGTATCAGTCTGTGTAAAGATTATCAACTTCTTTGTTATGTTGCTAATTTAAGTATTCTGAAAACCAAAGTAGTTACTTGTGCAATTTGCTCTTCTTTTGCTATGTTATAAGCAAGACGCTGTTCTTGATTGTTGTTCTGTGTTGTACTTTTTACTTTACCATGCAAGCAGAGCTTAATTCACTGCATAAGCTGTCTTTGCAGCTGTTGTTGAGCAGTTGGAGACAAAAAGAGAAAACAGACAGTAGAATTATAATTTTGAGGAGCAAGTGGACCTAAAGATTAGTAAGATAGGAAGAATAACCCTAGTTTTAATTGTAACCACATTTATTGGCTAACATGCTATTAAACATCATTGTATTGGGATTTATATTAAATCATGCAGAAATGAATGCATTCTGATTTGGAGAAAGAAGACCTGTGCTTTTTCTCATGTATATTGTAAGACATCTGCTGACATTGCACTGGTAATTATGAAGACACCTGATAGAGTATGCCACATTCTCAGTTTTGGGGGGTTCCTTTGTTATTTTATTATGTTTTTACTACTGAGTAAATCAGAGAAGTAAGGAAGGGTCTTCAACAACTGGAATTAAAGATGTTGGTGAAGATCCGAATTATTTAATCCAAGAATATTAAACAAGTGTTCTTAAAAATGTAAGTCTTAATGCATTTAGCTAAGCACAACTGCACCTTACAAAATGCACAATCACCACAGAAGTGGAAGAATGCCCAGATTGTTCAAATCCCGTCATATCATTCCAGAAATTGTAATCACTATTATTACAGTTAGAGGGTGGGGTCAGTGCTTCAGGCAAGCAAGTAAGATATTGTGGTGCCAGTTTTATGAAGATGGGTTTGCAGAAGTGGACAGTGTTAGGCAGCTGAGTTCCATCAGTTAAATTGTACATAATTTTGTTATTAATGTTGTGTGTAGGAAAATCTGTGAGTTGTAATAGACAACTAAAGAGCTAAAATACGTAATGCTATTTGTTCCCTATTGCTATGATTTCGTGTTTAGGAAAACAATCATGGATTACTTTTGTTTCTGAGACAAGGTCTGAGATTTTCTTCCTGCAGCCTACCAGTTTCATTTTTACAAGACATGAATTATATCTAGGAATTGTTCGTGTCTCAGCCTCTTCAGGGTAGTATACTCAATGTAAGCAAAGAAACATCATCTATCATTCATGGTGGTACAGAGAAAAGCATCCGATTCTCTCAGGATCGAGTCATGGTTACAGCATTGCTGTCTCTTTGTGGTTTTGGGGGAATATTTTCTGGAATGGACAGCTTCTGGTGAGACATAAAACAGGTCTGCCCACTATAAGCACTAAAGATCTGTCCACACAAATGTAGGAGTGTTATCCACTTTGTTTTCTTCAAACTTATATCTAAATGACATTCTGCCTACATTTCTTCAGCAGCTTTCCTGTGATGAAGTGCATTGTGTCCAGCTTTAAAATAGTTTTGAAATTTCCTGAATGGAGGAAAAGTTTCAGAAAGGGTGTGTTACTCCTCATGAATGGGACACCATCAAAGTGAGCACTGCTGAAAGTCAAGGTGAATTGGATTGCGGAAGACAGTGAAGAGAGAGTTCTTTAGCTGTACAAATGGCTACACAAAGAAATAGCAGGACTCTGTTACACTGTGAAATTTGCATTAAGGTGAAAGATCGTTGGACAGTCCTAAATCAAATTGTCTGGTGAAACTGTCCATAACTGCAGTGGTAAGCATGGGTTCAAAGGCTTGGGTAAGCATGGATCCAAATGCTTCAGTAGCATTGCATTTCGTACCTCACTACTAACAGAGATTTGATTTTAAGATTTATTGCACTGCTGTTGGTAGCAATTAGTTGAAGTATATGCTGATTGAATAAACTGAGGATTTAGAAGTAAGTACTGCTGCAAAAATTAAGTAAAATCATGTCCAGAAGTCTTAATTTAACCAAAACATTTCACAAGAGGACAGCTCAGAGATGAGAAGGTTTAAGGCACACTTGAAGGATTTTCAGTGTATTGATTTGGTGAAGTATGGAAGAAAATAAATACTTGCATCAAAAAAAAATGTTATTTTTAAGTGTGTGGTTAAATAAGAAAAATCGTAAAGAAAAGTAGTGTGGGGAAGGTAAAGTTTGTGTAAGGGGAAGGTAAATTCTTGGTCTAGTTTTTAAAATCTTGGCATTGCTGTGTAAGAGAAAACCCAAGAAAAGGTTCTGCAAAGGAGCTGATGTCGTTGGAACAAGGAAAAAACAGTTGCTCAGCAGGATTTTTAAAAATCAGTTAAAATTATAGTTCTTTAGTTCCTCAGTATAGTGATCAAGCAATGTGGTATCACAAACCACGTAGCTATCAATAGAATGTAAAAGAAAGAGATTTATTAGATGTTATAAGGAAATGGTATAAGATAAAGCAAGATTAGTCAGAGGTAAGTGAAGAATGGGTCAAAAAGATGAGAGTCACTGGGTAACAGGAAGAGTAGGTGGTCAGCTATGGCAGAAAATTACGTCTTCCTGAATGCTGGTGGGGGAAGACCAACTGAAATAGGTTTTGTGGATAATGATTCAAATTTTGGTCTGCCACTCAGTCTGGAAACATGTTTATATATCCAGTTCTTACTCTGAAGTGCTGATATATCTTTGTATATTTTTTGGCTAATTTCTTTTGGCTTAACGATAATGAGATAAATGACATCTTTTGTTGACCCTTCCCTAGTGTGGTTATCTCACTGGTTTTGAACCATAAAACAATAGAATCGGTGAATTGAGGGCATGGGGATGTCAATTCTATTACTGGCAGTGTGGAGGGGGCTGTTTGACAGCTTTGCCATTATGTACGGACATTTGATGGCAACTTCTGTGACTTGGAGGTGCTGTTTAGCTGTGGTTTACAGATGAAGAACACCAGTCCGTGACCTCTCTCATAACCTATAGTTTTAGGTAACATTGTCTAGATCCTGACAGAACTGTTCTTTCCATTCCCTCTGCTTAATTTTGACCTGGTATTGTGGTATGTTTTTCTTTCCCGTATGTACTGCTTATCTGCTTAAGTCACTTCTCTCCTGCATTCACTTGTTTATTTTATTCTGCCCCTTTTTTTTTTTAAAATGGACATGTGGAGGAATGTTTTTAAAATATGTCAGTTGCTCCATGGTAATGCAAATGAAAATGTTTAGGTTTTAGCTATGAGAGGTTAAGTTATGAGAAGAGGGTTTAAAATGTAGATATTTCAGTAGATTGAGATAATTGCTTGGAGAAGGCTACAGACATCTTCAGTAGGCCTGTATGTCAGCCTATCCATGTTTGCTGTAATGGATCGCTTTCCATATTTGCAGAGGGACAGAAAGTTAAACCAGGTCATTAAAGATCAGTGCACTGTAACAATTAAGTCAATGTACTTGTATAGTTTTCTTCTGAGAAATTCCTCCCCAGGTGCAGGACTTCGTATTTCCTTTGCTGAACTTGATGAGAACTTCTTTATACATGAACCTAGGAGAATTCTTGGATAGAAGTTGTTTGGATCCAGGTTAAATATTAAAAAAAAGTAAGTCATTATATAACTAGTGTCATCTAGCTGGCATTTTCAGTATATACATACTATAGCTTTTTGATATTTCAGTACAGACTATCTCTGAAAATATAAGCTTTGGTCTTTCAGTGTGGTTTGTTGGTTTTTGTGTGGGTTTTTTTTTTTGTTTGGTGTTTTTTTTTTTTTTTTTTTGCAATAATG
Source organism: Strix aluco (assembly GCF_031877795.1). Taxonomy (NCBI): domain Eukaryota; kingdom Metazoa; phylum Chordata; class Aves; order Strigiformes; family Strigidae; genus Strix; species Strix aluco. The sequence goes on along the minus strand of NC_133946.1, from coordinate 604,781 downwards.
CTAAGAGGAGCTGGTTCTTTTTTAATATATTTATTTCCTAGCCCTAGGTAAAATTTTGCAAAAGTTGAAATTCATTAGGACGTCTGACTTTCAGACTTATGTTCATGTATTAAAGATTTGAGTTCAATTAAAAAGAAAGTAGAACGTAGTTCTGGCTTTACAAGGGGAGTTCTTTTTTGTTCTGGGTGAAATGTAGCTTATGAAATAAAGTACAGTACATTTCTAACTACTTCCAAAATATGTACGCCTGTGTTAATGACTTGGTCTCTACACAACTAGTATTTTCAAGTTGCTGAGGCTTAAGTTTTTAAGGACATAGTTATTTTTCTGAAAATCTGAGGGGGGGGGGGGGGGAGATAGTATTTCTTGAAAAATAATCCATTGGTTTCTATTTTGGTACAAATCTGTGCTTAACTGAAAAATCATTTTGGCAGTCTAATCTGAGTTCATCTGTGTGGGCCAAAACCATTAGGCAGCATCTACTGCCTGTTACCCTTTTTTGTAAGAAAAAGAAATTGTTTCTTAAATTGCATGGTGCTGACTAGCAAATATGGAAATAGCAGAAAATTTCTGTAATGTTTTAAAGGGTCCTTGAATCCACAAATACTCTGAAAAATTGCTTTTCTTCTGTTGAGTGTAGGACAGTATCGTTAGCTGTTCAAATGTCGTGGGTCAACACATGTTTCCTGGCATGCAACTGTTGAAAGGGGTTTTTTTTGCTTGTTTTTCAGTTTTTTAATGTAACCCATACACACATTGTCAAAGCTCATGTATTATTCTTCTAATGTTTGTCCAGTACTGCATAGTTATTTTCAAATTTTCACTTAATTTGTTTGGAGTTTACAGAAAATATTTTTCATATTATTTTTCTTTAGTATGATCTGTTTCATATTTTGGAGACTTAGGAATGTCGGAAACATTGATGCGTCAGGAAATGCTGCGTGCAGTAGGGTATTTCTGCTCATCTTGTATCATTACTCCTGAGACGCAATGATGAATATGCTAATATATTTGTAGGCAGCTTTGCAGTCCTTGCTGGTCAGACAAGATCATCATGTCTCAGATGTCGTCTTCAGCACTTATGACATAGTCATCATCTTACCGACATAGGTTGTGTCTTGAAGTAGCATTTTATAAACGTCTTCCTGATATATGTAATTTAAGTTTTCCTGTGACTGTATAGTAAACTATATGTTATTATTGCTCTATTGAAATGTTACCTGACATGTTCTGTTGTCTGAAGCAGTGGCTTTGAACTTTCATGGCCTTGTAAGTGTCAGTGCTGAACTACTAATGCATTTTAGACCTTAGGTTTCAGTCTCCTTTCAAACTGGACCATAGCAGCAGTGATTTGCTTGGATGTGGGTAACTTCAAACAGTTTCACAGTCTTCTAGAGATGGCTTTTGCCAATATAGTAATATTTTATGTTAGATGAAGGGGAAAATAAAAGAATCAAAAGTAGTTCAGTGTTTCACTGGAACACTGTGTGGTTAAAAAAGCCCAAAAGTTTTCAGGTGATTTTTATATTGCCTGTATCATGAAAGAATAAGTAGTCATTCTTTTAAAAGAACATGCTGTCCTCTTGGATAGCTGTATTGCACAAGTGATGTCCAAGTCAAAAGTGTGTTGGTTTTTTTTTTTTTGGTTTACTTTTTATTTTTCCTGCAGATGGCTTCCTCTTGGGTATAATTTGGAATAAAATTCAGTACTGTTAAGTGTTTTGGCTCTTTATTTTATTCAAAGTATGTAAGACATTACAGATGCCTTGAAATATTTCTATTTCCTCTGTATGCTTATGGGACAGTAGAAGGGAACCCCCCATGGTTGACTGGTGTTTCTATTTTTACATATAGGAGTACCGCTAACATTTGATTAATGCTGGGAAAGAAACTTGTTATTTAATGTTTCCAATGAGAATGTGATTTTTACAACTGAATTCCTACTATTCAATAGCTTCTTCTGTTGTGTAGTAATTATTTGATAATAATTTAACATATTTATAATGATAATAACAATAATATATTTTCCCCATCTCCTAAGTGGTTTACGTGAAAAAGATGTGGTTTCTGTTTCTACTTCCTGCGTTTTATGAGATAAGCTGTAATTGATGATGTTCAATGATGTTCAACTTCAAAGGACTGTAAGGGCAGCCCAGGTGCCTTTGGATATAAGAGACTGGCATTATTCCACCAGCAAAAAACTGAAGAGAAGGCCTTTTCTGCGTATGCCGTCACTGCAGAGGACACTTGCGTGCAGTTGAAATGTGCAAGTGTGCTTATAGGGGATATTTTTTCTGCACTTGTTACATGTCTTGGGATGGAGGGGGAAGTGTGTGGGTTTTTTGAACAGTAAAGTTAACAGCTTACATTTTTCAGTCCTCTTAACGTTGCATGGTTTTAATTGCCAATAACTGGCATTTTTAAGCAGTAAAATATTTTACAAGTATGGAGTCTGACTGATTATTTTGTATTAAATTATCAAGCCAAGACAGAATTATCTAATCCCTACCAACCCACTTGAAAAATATTTATTCCTTCATATCCAGTTCTACTCAGTACTTTCCAAGAACCAAATTTTATGATATTAAATGATATAATGTTTTGAGTATGTTGCTCATAAACAATAAATTTTACTTTCTTTTTAAAACATGTCAGTTTATTTTTTAAAACTTTTTTTCCTTTTGCTGGCTTCACAGAGAAGACCATATGTAATACATCAGTTTATTTAGTCTGAGTAGATTCTGTTAATTAGCACCACTGATTTGTAGTCACATAAGCAAGGCAGGCCAGCCAGACTTCTCTGCAGTACCTGCCAGCCCCATGAACTGCTGGATTGCTGCCACTGGCTCTCTTGCAGAAACTCAGATGTCCAATTAGGTAGGTGGAATTAGGTGGAAATTCTGCTAAATCTCTGTGCTTGAATGGTTGAAGCTCTGAAGTATGAGATCTGATTATAATCATATAATGTAGAGCTTGAAGTGTTAGGAACATGTTCAGGCCCTGAAAATAAAAGAACAAGAGGTTTCACACACAGATTTCCAGGTCCCACACCAGTCTGGGCTGACTTGTGCCGACACACATAGACTGAATGTTTTCTTGCAAAAGTTGTTCAGTTGTACTTGAGGGACTCCAGCTGAGGGGAGCCTAACACTTACCCTGATAACCTGTTCCAGTTTTCCACCCCCCTCACTGCCTAGAGTGACATCTTATTTGAGGTTTGAATTTTTATAATGACTTCTGAATCTTGTAATACACTGGATCTGGAACACTGATCTGAAATCCTCTTACTAGGAAACACCTTATCTACATATACTACTCTATAAAGTGCTTCTCAGCTCTCTCTGCAATAAACTAAAAAAGCTGAGGTCTTTTAAACTCATGATATGACACTTGCTTTCCAGCCCCAGGCATCTTTTTTTGTCTTATTTGGAAAACTCACTTCTGCATTCTCTACACCATGTTCTCAAGTGATTTTCTTAGCAGTTCTGTGACTGCCCAGTAATGACACATGGGAAAGGATGAGGCTTTTTAGCTGGGAGGAGGAGGGTGGGGAATTAGATAATGCTTCTTCAGTAAAGGTGGCTTCACTGACATGTGTCTCTGCTAACAGTTTTCTTGTCTATCATCAAGCTGGTCTTTTAAACCATGGAATATATGCTGTACTAATGTCACCCAATGCACTTTTAGAATATAATTGTCACAAAGCATCAAATCAAATGTCTTTTAAGAAGAAAAGATAAAAGTCCAAGTATACCATGTGGTTGTGGTTGCATTTATTAGCTGCATTGTATTTCTGTTACCCCACCCCCTAAAAATTGTTTTAATGGCTTGTTTTCTACAGAAACATAGCAGTTGTGATTCTATTTGTATCTTCAATTTACCTTTTATTAATTTACCTGAGTGGACTGTTGTGCTGAACTAGTTGATAATTTCCCGTGGACATTCTTTTTACCCTTTCAAAGCACCAGAGTAATGTCTGCAGTTTCTAGGCCCCTGGGATTTCCTCCTTTTGGAATACTTGTGGAATATTAACTTTACTGATGAAGAGCTCCTCAGTTCTTTTCTCTTGCATGAAAGTTACTTGAACTAGTCTGTTGAAAATGTTGAATTTTATCAGAGGTTCTCACATTGCCCCTTCTAAATTATTTTTTTTTTGTTCCAGTAATATTTTATGACAGAGGCATGCTCCCCATAAAAACTACTAATGCTTTTTTTTGCTCTCTTTTAATTATCATAAAGTGGAGAATGGAGAACATACAAGTTGCAGTCTTCTGGTGATAGTACAAAACTCAAATTTAAGGTGTCTTCCAAACATGGGGTACACTGGAGAAATGCCAAAAGGAAGGAAAAGTGGTTGCTATGATTAGATAGGAACTTAACAAGTACAAACTTTCTCAATGCCAAACTTCTCTGAAGTTTCATTTCGACAAGTTTTGGAATCTCTTATTATCTTAGTTTGGAAACCCCTAAATTCTGCAAATCTACCTGGAAGAAATACAGTCCCTTCATCAAAATAGCTGTTTACTGGAATGTGACAGCATACATGAAAGCATCCACAGTGGCACAAAGCCTTTTTGTTTATACTGGACCTTTTGCCAGACACACTCTCTTACCACACCCATTAAGGACATCCTGTAATGTAGTCCAGTAGTAATGCCCAGTGGTTATAATACAGGCCTCGGTTCTGTGGGAAGAGAGGACAATATTGTTGACCCCATTTTTCTGCACAGGAAACTGAAACTTAATGGAAAGCACCAAACTGTTCAGCTGTCTTTTTGTGCTGCTTATTTTTTACTGTGTTCTTGGGGGAGTGCTGACAGGAAATGCATTACATATTTTTATTAATTAATGCTGTGGAAATGTAAAATTCAGTAGTAGCAGCCAATGTACAGAACTTCATTAATGGCATACATTTGTATCGCAATCCAGTAAATTTTTTTTATTTCGGGTCCTAGTCTAGGTTTTCACTCACATGAGATGATGTTTCTTTGTGCTGTTTTTAGCCACGTTTCATTTTCTACGTGTATGTACTTTCTCTTTGGTTTCTCTGTGGAAATTTGCACCTGCAAAAGTGGAAATTGTTTGTGACCTAAACTGGGAAGTAGTACCACGAGGCATACAACAAGTACTGTTAAATTCCCAAAATGAACAGACCAGAAATATACCACCCTTTCTGTAATTTCCTTTGCTTATTTTTAAGTTTTCCTGGGTGAATAAAGGTTTTGGTGCAGTGAACTGCTGTAGTTATCTCTGTCCCTTACATTTCTGATCAATTTGAGGGCAACGATGAGCTGACAGCGTGAGGGTGTAGTGCAGTGGCTGGTGGGAGTGGCTGCTGTAGCTGCACCTTTGGCAAGGTGGCCGGTTGTAGGATGTGGTCCTGGACACACTTGCTTTTCAGGCTGCCTACTGTTCACGTGGCTAGAAGGACTCATGCTGGGCTAGGTGACTGCCAACCCATTTAAACCTCCCCAGGCTTTCTAAAAGCGCCTTCCCCATGCCAGCCATTCTTCCCCTTTCCCTCCATTTCCTCTCAGTAGGTGTGCACGGTGACGTTGGGAGAGATGCCCTCTCTGGGCTACACGGACAGAAAGCTGCTTGGGGCGTGTTGTCTGTGTTCCAGATCTTGGAGGCACACTGGCTTATAACAGGGTAAGGTAGATCAATGTATTTTAACTTCATGTCTGGTGTCCTAAATGATTAAAAGAGATAATTAAATGGGATAGATGGCACCACCATTTTGCTGGTGTTATTTGTAGAGGGTGGTTAGACCAGAAGACTTAGATCTGGTCTCAGGAAACCTGTTTGTTTCAGGGCCATGGAGAGGAGGTATCAGGGAAGATGAGATTCAGAAGTTACCTGAATCCTGTGCAGGTTGAGCATGACTTACCCCAAAACACAGAGATTTTATCTAAAACATGGGAGCTTTGGAACAAATTCCCTGAGAGCCAGATCTAGAAGCATATATTCCTTCCTGGTCTTAGATTCACTAACTTACCCTGCTCCTTCTATTGATCTGGTTTCCTATCATGTGTTCTGTTGCTCCTCTGGCACCTTTTGGAACTCAAAGTGAGTTTGAGAGTTGCGTTATGAAGCGGTATATTTCAAAAAGAAATTGAATATCATTTTGTTTGGACCGAGTGCATTTTGTTCAGGAATTTTATGGTATATATTACCCTTTTTGTGGTTTGTTCTATAAGCACACGTTCTAGTCTGATTTCTGCTCTCTCTTTTAAGAGCAAATTCTGACTTAATTCATTTGCATATTTCAGGGCTTCCTGTTCTGTGTTTTGTCATCTTGAGGCTGTTGGCACCCCTTTTAAATCTCTTAAGTCCATTTGCTGCAGCAGTCCCAGGCCTTTTAGTTGCTAGCCCTCTGTCAGTTCAGATCAATGTTCTTTGTAGTATACACTGCATTACCATGTACGTGCACACACCCCCACACCCATGCACTTTTTTCTAAGCGTTGGGTCTTTGAACCCTTCTGACAGATAGATTCTAAGGAGTTAGAAGATCATGAATGCAAAAATCTTAACAAAAGGCTGCTTCCACTTTTTTTATAATTGCTAGAGAGCAACAGAATGTATGTTCAAACATGGTAGCAAGGCTGGATGTGGTTTTAACAGTGTGGTTTAATATCTGATTGTGCAGGTGTAAGCTATAAAAATAAGATAATGAGGACTGTATATTATAACAGTATTTTATACAACATTGACCAGTTCCTCTGAAGAAATATTTAAGCATTAAAATGTCAAATCAAAATTTATGATCGTATCAATAGCTTACTGTGTGCTAATTGTAATTGTTGAGTGATGTACATTAATTACCCTGCTGTGCTTTTTTTTTTTTTGACGTTCAACCAGTGCAATAATTATACTTGTACATGCTGTATATCTTCTCAAAGATAGTTTATAGCGTTATCTAGAAAATGAGTTGGGAAGTCATTAAAGACTTGAAAAAGTTTATGGCTGCTGTTGTAACACAATGCTACTACTGTCAAAAGAGAGAGAAAGAAGGCAGGGAAGAGAGGAGGAGAGAATAAAGAGTGCATTAGGCAAGGTTAATATTTCATGCTTGACTGATAAATATGTATAAAATGCTCATTTATGTTTATAAATGGAAACTGTTTCTCTAGGTTTGTATACCTCAGATGTCTACCAGTCTCCTCAAGTGTATAAACATTGGTCAGTAAAAATAGAAAAAAAACCCCAAATTAATTGTTGTCTTAGTGTCACAATGCTTTTTGGAAACCACTCCTGAGCACAAGCTGTTTAATAGGTTAAGAGGGACAAAGATGCTTCTTTATTCATTTCGTGCTGAAAATTAAAACACAAACATTTAATACAGGTAATTAATTTCATTTTTAGTGTTCTTCTTTCAGTATTGCTTTAGGAATGTTCTAAATACCAGATATTTTCCACCCATACTGTCTTTTTTGTCTCATAACCACACAATTCATTGGCTATAGACCTGTGTTCTTCAGATTGAAGTATAATTTGCTAAAATCATGCCTTGCTTGAATTTCTTGCTGCATTGAAGTTATTTTCTGCTTTCATGTTGAATATTTGTTATCCAGACTTCTCATTGTTCTTTTGACCAACGGTGTCATTGGCAGCAGTTATTGCTGACTAACAAACGCTTCTTGGTAAATTTTTCTAGAGAAATTTTGAAGGCAGGCTATGTGTTCCTGAATTTCAGTTGCAAGTCTTGAGTTTAAATTTATGACTTTTTAACTTTTTGATGAAGTTTAAAATGTACGTTAAAACACAAATTCTCTGGCATAAAATATCTGCTTCAGATACCTAATGTATCTGTATTTGGTTTGACATATTGATGTACATCTGAGAATTTCTGGTTACTGTCCACAGCTGTCTTACTCTTTTTGCCTGAGGTAGCCCAGAGCATGGTGGGTGTGTTGGGTTTTGTTGGGGGTGGTGGTAAAAAAAGATTCCGGATCCAAGGGTCTCAGAATTTTTCAATTGCCATAAGATTATCTTGTTGGGAACTTGGCTGAAAACAGGAGGAGGGAGTGTGGTTTGAATAAATGAATAAAAAGTCCAGACTATTAATTATTTGCACAAGCCCACTAATTTCACTGTCTTACTGCACATGATTAGAATAGAGATGTTGGAAGTTCATTTTGAGAAGAGGATCCCATTCAGAATGTCATCATGAATCCTGTACCATTTCTGAAGTAAAGGCATTAGTGTACAATACTTATTTGTAAATCACCACATCTGTAGTCTAAGTTGGTTTTGTTCAGAAATAGTCAGGTTATTTTGCAGATTTTATTTTTTTTTTAATAAGCCACTGGGATGGAGATATTAAGTGTCCTGAAAGCAGAATAAGAAACTGGTTTCCCAGTGGGTGTAGTTTTCTTTCTAGAAGCCAGTTCAAATATTTTTTCAGAAGACAAACTAGGAATACAGTCCTTGTAGAAATGGTTTTTACAAGTCTGGGTTTTCAGCATAGCAGTTCATTGTGGAAAGGTGTTTAAAATTACACAGTGTTATGAGAGGTTTTTAAAAACAAACAAACAAAAAAAAGAGCAATGAACTTGAAACTAATTTTTTTCATGTGCATGTGTAGATATACATCCAGGCTAATGTATCTACTAGTATGTGGGGGTGGTTAACCTAGTACTTGATAAATTTCGGTAAAAGACTTCCCTGTCTCTAGGACTTTGGAGGATGAATTAGCTGACTTCAGTTGAGATGTTCCCAAATATTTTAAGTTTTCTTCTTTTGTTGGACTTCTGCTGCAGGGCTTCTGTAAGAAGCTTGAGTATCTGATTATTGAGGATCCCTTTAATCTGTAGCTCAAATTAGAGAATACCTTGTCTGTTGCTTGTGCAGGATTAGTGCCAGTGAGATGCAATGGCATCTTTCAGGCTTAGAAAGCCCAAGAATGTGGTTGAGGGTCTTTTCTCTGAGGGGAAGTGTTTCTTAGTGTCTTTTTTTGACATGCTTTTTACGTTTGACTGAGGAGCTGACTACTGAAGCAGAAATGTCCATAGTACATGATGGGAGTCTGTCCCAGGCAAGGAGGGGAAAGATTATTCACCTGTAATTCTTCTTGGATGGTAATGTCACCTGTGGTCACAAACAACCTTCCTGCTGCTTCTAATATGATTCCCCAAAGTATTTCAACCAATTTCAGGTGTGAGAGACTAAGAGACAGGTAGTATCCAGTAACACCAGCATGTGCAGGCACCTAAGTGTGGTTTTTTGATTTGCTAAGGTGAGAAAGCAGTTCCTTGATTTCAAATGGACACTGTGTATTCACACTCCATTTGCCTTTCCTCTGTCTCTGGTGTCATAGGTTAGCAAGTTGGAAATGAATGGAATATATTAATGTTGGCTTCTTAAGCTCTTTTCCGGCTTCAGCACCCTGCCAGCCTCTGACTGGACTGGGCGGGAGAGGTGGGCAGGGGGTTTGCACGCACTGCTGTGGGAGATCCCGGCAGCAGGTTCCAGCAGTTCACAGGTGCCATGAGGTGAATGTGTAAAGGTTCATCCTGGGGAACTCTGTATTTCAGTGCACTCCAGGGTAGTAAAGGCCTTTGTATTTCTTTTACGATTAAAAGCTATTTTTTTCTTTATGAGTGAGTTTAATTGTTTACAGTTGATCATCAGAATATCTTACAAGACTTGAAGCAGGCTTTTACCTGGAAATAATTTGGAGTATACTTTAACTGCACTAGTTTTATTTTAGACTAGGCTAAGGATAAATATGCAGTTTCTTAGATACAATACACTGAAAAGCAGGAAGATGTTATAAAATTCAGTGTATATTTTGTATTCTGTTTACATTCAGAGATATCCCCAAAGCTCCAAGCATTTCCTCAGATTTACAGCTTCATAACATTGCTTTTTTATTATGCCAGTGAGCATTGTAATTGTTTTGCTTTGTTTTAAGTAGAGGTATGCATCTGAAAAAGAAAATTCCCTTTGCCAAAATTCCATACATAAATGAATGGTGAAATGGTGAAATACTCAGCAGCTGGTGCTAGGTCATGCAAGTCCAGATGGAACAAACTTCTTTCACATAATGTCCTGAACATGGTCCTTTATTTTCAGGGAGGTTTGTAGAAAAGATGATGATGATGTTAAAAACAAAGCACCATTATTTGAAAAGTGAAAGAAAGCCTACAGAAGCAGACCTAATAAAATGAAACTTTATGCTCTGAGTGATCCAAGGGAGAATCAAATGTTTGGTGAAGGAGTTAAACTAGAAAGGAAGGTAGGTATCTGTGTAAGATATTTTAAATTCTGAAGTAATTTTGGGATCTTTTAATTCAAGTCTTACCAGTACAGTTCAAATGTTTTCTATTTTACATGCATCCAGACAGCTGTGGAATTTATTTAATGAGAAACAAGTGCACAAATATATTTTGAAGAAAATATATAGTGTGAGAATATATTTTAAATATAATTATTTAATTATTAAGTGCAGAGTTCTATAATGGTATATCACAGACCTTGTCTTTGGTTCTGTATAAACTCTTGAAGAAACACTTTCAATGCTTTTAATGACTTGCAAAGAATGTATCATGTCATAAACTTTCTGAACAAGCTTTTTCCCCTTTCTAGTTTGGAAGTGCCATCAGAGGTAGTGGATTTCTGATGGAAAGCTGACCAGATCCTTGATACAGAAAACAACGTAAAGTGCAGAGAGAGCAGTGTTCCTGTCTGTAGCTACACAGACCCAGCTAGAATATTGGTTGGAGGTTTTGTTATATGGACTTGGTTGTGCTCGGGGTGCAAGCCCAGAGGTAAATGACAAAGTTCTAACATTCAGTTCAGCAAATGAGTAATATCTGATCAACAGATACAGATGGCAAATATTATAGTTCTGCCATGGTAAGGATACAAATGTCTAAAATTTTTCTCTAATGAAACTTGAGTGCTATATAATTACTGTTCAGTGTAATAATAGTATTTAGTCTTCACTTTCAGAGTATCCAGTAAGCCTTTCTACATCCTAATTCTTCCAGTGCTTTAATAGAAATTATGACTATTTTTACATTTTCTTCAATTTTTCAACAGACTTTAGAGTCGTCCTCAGAGAAGTGGTCATGGCCTCAAGCCTGCCGGTGTTCACAAAGCATTTGGACAACGCTCTTAGATACATGGTTTAACTTTTAGGTTGCCCTGTGTGGAGTCAGGAGTCGGACTCGATCCATATTGGTCCCTTCCAGTTCAGGATATTCTATGATTCTGTGATTCTAGACACCAAAGCTGTATACAGCATATCTAAGGTATATGCTGATTTATGCAAATTATTTATTTTACTAGAGAAGGACAAGGCAAAGAGTAGGACTACAGCAATGGCTCTAGGTAGGAAAAGAAGGAACAAATTTGTGAATCAAGCAAAGACGATGTTTCTGGCTTATAAAAATTAGAAGAAACAAATGTCACTTTTAAACATTCATTAATCACGTCTAGACTTTAAGACTTGTGGTGACTATATACAAAATTTGTAAAGGTAACAAGCCCAACTACTTAAAACTCTATGCGTCATTTTTCATCATAGAGTCATAGAATGTTTTGGATTGGAAGGGACCCTTAAAGATACGTAGTTCCAACCCCCCTGTCATGGATAGGGACACCTTCCATTTTTAAATCTGTCTAGTTTCTTGTTTAGTCTGAAAACATTTGTGGGACTAAGTAGGAGAAAGTCCTTTGCTTCAGTGGGCACCTGCAGTTTCAAACGGTGTTTGAAATGTCATTTCAACACCTTGAATATAAGATCTCTGTTACATATTCTTCAGAGCAACCTCTGGATACTTACACCAGATTTTAGAAGGCAATCAGTTGTAATGTGGAGTCGATTTGAAGCACTCACCACCATTAGAGGTGTATTTTTATAAATAGGGAGTTGGACCATCTGATTCTTTCTAATTTTCAGTGTCTTTGATAGAAGCTATGTTCGGGTTCCAAGAATTCTGGCAAATAAGTGAAACAATATGGGAGCGTGTTTGTTTTTAAACTTCTGGTTTTTTTCTTGTTTACTAAGAAGCACATGACCTTTGAATTATATTCATAGTCATGCTTTTGTCTGTTTTGGTATAGCATCTGATTTGGTAAGGAAACATTTTCCTCTACTTAGTGACCAGACTGTGATGGTAGTCATACTGGAGAGTAGCTTGTATTTATACTAATTTGGAAAGTTCTTCTCAATGTTGTTTGCATTACAAATATTACACTAATGTTTATTACCTTATTTTAAGGAAACTGAGAATCATTCATTGTTTAATTTCTTGGAGGAGCATGTTGCCTTTATTCTCAATCTCTATATTTACAAATTCTTTCCAGTGTACTTAAAAACACCGATTCTCTATGTAACTAGTGGGGTGTACTCTACTTCAGCTGTTTTCCTTAACAATCACTAATTTTTGTTTTCTAGTAAAATAGTTAAACCTAGAAAGCGTATGCTATACACAAGATCATTTTGAAATAAGGAAGAATTCTCCCTGACATCAGTAGGGTTTAGACATGCATAAGATCGAGAAATTGCTATTGAGAGCAGCCTGCCCAGGTCAGCATTCACTTCTGATAGTTAAAAATTTAGCTGTTGGTTTTCCCTTTGCATTTCCCAGTTTACAGGGCAGATGTTGGCATAAATTTTATGCAGTAGACCTGCTAATAATGGCTTATTACAATAAAAAGAATTATTTTATACTTTATTTATTTTAAAATAAATGCAAAAAGGTTATTCAAAATGAACTTATCAATACCCCAGAGTTCAAAATGAGTAAATTCTGTGTGTATTGTGTGAAAACCAGCTATGCATAAGCCATGTATCCTGAGCTCACGTATTTGTCATTTGGGTGCAGAATACATTGTTTGTGGATTATTTGGATATACCAGCTCTTCCGTGCCTTCAGTAGGGCGGTGTTTGGTGCATGCAGAATGGTCCTTTGTCCAGGAGTTTCTGACACTCAAAAATCCGATAGATTGCTACTTCCAGGTGTGAAATGGGAAGTTACCTGTAAAGTTAAAGGGCAGTGGCAGCAGCGAGGATCTTCTGTCAGAACTGGTAGGCTTGGCAGATCTGAAAGAGTGTTAAGATTGCAAACTCAAGCGTTTGGAGTTTAAGAAGTGCCAGAGCTAGGACTGCATGAACAACCTTAACGTGACCTGCCTGTTATCAATGATTCAGTTTTAACGGTATACCATAGAATGGTTTTATTTATTAACAGAATCTTACTGCATTCTTTGCATTTTGACTCATACTCATTGAACAAATAGCTCTTCAGAGTTTTGGGGTTTTTATCTTATTTGAGCTATGGATTCAAGGCTTCATTTACCACACACCACCTAAATTCTGCAATACATACAGAACTGTAATGATTTTATCGTCAAACTTTTTAATGGTGCTTTTGTTACAATGTTTGTATATATCGACCATATTACATTATCTTTATAGCAGTTCTGCAAGATTAATAGTGGTATCTTCTTATTATTAACTGACAGGGGATGAAAAACAAAGGGAGATTAGACCAGTATTATCAAAACCATGGACTAATACTGGATGCTTAGCTTGGAATAACTAGGATATCTTTTCTCAGAGCACATTTTGATGTGCAGAACAGTTGTTCTCAGATGCAGGAGGGGGTGCTTAGCACTTCTAAGGATACAGACTCAGAAATGTTAAGTGGACTATCTAGAATTTGAAGAATGTAACATGAGAAAACTTTGGTTTTGAAGATTTTCCCAGGATCATAAAATAAACTGTATATCAGAGGCACAGTTTTAACTGCTGTTCACCTAAGACTACCCAGGTTTTATTGTAGAGGTTCTAAAGATGAATGTGTAGTAAGTGTTTGTTTACAACTTCATGCTCTTCCAGTTTTTAGCAGCTGTTCAGGGGAGAGAAGCAATAGCTGGAAACGTGAGATTTTGACCTATCTCTCTGGTTCCTTTGGTATCCACACTGTTCAACAATTCTAGAAGTGGGTTTTGGGGATTATTATTTTTTTAATTCCTAATACATACAGGAGCTATTACCTTTGTCCTATGTAAATTCTAAGTTTATAGTTTTGTTAATGTACTTGTGAATTTTTTGTGTATGTGACTTCAGCCTTAAGTAAAAGAAACAGTGAATACAAAATTCCATAAAGGCCATCTCAGGAATCTTCAGCAAACTGATTTCTGAATTTCAGCACACTCTTCCATTACTGGGAACAAGTTATTAACCAATGTTGTACTGTAGTCATTTAAAAAAGAAGAGAAAACATACACTTTTCCCTTTGCTTTTAAGCTGTAGTTCTCTTTTTGTTCATGCTGCTTATGCATTTCTCTTCTGAGGCCAGAATTGCAGTCTTTGGTTCTGGTGACTTGCACTGCCATGGCCCTGGTCAACTTGAAGGAACAAACACTTGCAAGGATTTAGGCTTATTTGACATGTGTTTTAAGTATTGCACATATTTAGTCTGCTCATTGCTACAAGAGCTTGTAAACATGTAGTATTCAAAGTACATATGAAGTATTTGGAGAACTGCAGCCTCTCAAGTCCGAGAAGCAAGTGATTTTGTTTGTCCCTAAGACTTATAAAGTCATGAAACTTGAATGTATTTTTCACAGGGGTGGCAAAACTTATATTGCTGCTATGGTATGACCTCTTATAAAATTTCAAATGTTCACAGTGAAGTTTATAGAATTAATAAATGGATGAAAAATATTGCTCTATAAATATTCTTTTGTAGGAGTAAGCATTGAATAATTTTTCAAGTAGGTGTAGGTAGTATATCTGTTTGATTAGATAAATTAATGGAGAAATTAAATATATTAAGTGGAAAAATTAAAAATTAAGAGACATTCCAAGACACAACAATTTTAGCTTCAAATTCTAACCTGTTATCCAAATGAAACCTGCATAACCTGTCAATATATTCCTGTTGGTGCCTGTTAAACCCCGCAAAGATTATCTTGAATACTGAATGCAAAGGAGCACATCGGCAGTTCAGAGAGTTTATTATATCTCCCTTGATGTCTGTAGAGCTAGATTGATATCAGTGTGACCAAGACCTATTGGTTTTCCCCATTTTCTCCAAATTTTGCGACCCTACATATGTTCCCTTTAAATGAAATGAGCTTCTTTGTTTCAGATTATATTTCAGTTACATTGTTCTGTTATATATTTCTGGTTGGTTTTTTTAATATTTTTTTGTATTTCTTAAAAAAAATATTACTGCTTAACTATATGTTGATTTTTTTTGCTTTTGTTTTGTTTCATTAGTTTTGCCAGCCTGGAGGATGGCAGCTTTCGAAAGAGAGGAAACAGCCAACATTCTTTGTGGTGGTTTTGACTGATATAGACTCAGAGAGGCACTACTGTTCCTGCTTAACTTTCTATGAAGCGGAGATTAACCTGCAGGTAAAAACTTTACAGTAAGTTACAAAAATGCAGAAGAAGGTGTGTAGAAACAATAGATTAATGTTATAGAGGACAACTTTAGAAAATATTTTGCTGTTCCTGGTAAGGATGTATTTTCTGTTGTACAAAAATGTATGTGCTTTTGCGCAAAGGTAAGCCAAAAACTACTCAAAGTTTCTTTTTCTCCACCATTTTTTTTTTTTTTTTAAATGGGACAGCCAATATGGTGTTCCTTTCATTTACTTCCGTGTTTGACAGCGTAATTATCATCTTTGTTCTAGGAAAAAGGTTTCTTAACTTCTGCTCCCTCTGCTGGCCAACTCTATCAGGCCAGCACAGGACAAATGTGTACAAGTATGCTGTAATGTGTATACATATTTCTGTAAGTGCATTTATTGGCAAGATTTATGTGGGTGTAAATGGAAAGATAGAATAGTTCTTCAGTTTTTAGGTAGGTCAGATTTTGGGTGTCAGCTACTTGGCAGTGTTTGGGTTTAAGCATGTATTTAATTATTTTTGGGCAACCTCAGTCTTTCAAAAATAGACATTTTGTTTCCCATTTGATGTAAAGTATTTCACAGAATCTCTGGTATGACATAATACTTGGAATATTTAGAAGCTAGAACCTAGGGAAAACCTAATCCAATTTGTAATTGTGGACTGTCATTGTTATGTTTTGAAATATTTTCTTTCCCACATGAAAATTAAAAAATAAGTAAAACCTTAGCATTAACTATGTTAAAATTACTTAAGATTAAATAGATGGCTAAGTAATTTTTTTTCTCTCGTAGTGAAGAACTGTAACATTATTGATTATTTTTAAAAAATGCTTTTAATAATCCAGTTGTACTCTATTTAATACTGGAGTTGAAATGTTACCCTGTTTGTAGAATAATTAAAAGATATAGTATAGTAGTAATAATATTGTGCTTTTTCTAGGCACAATTGGAAGCCAGAGAATAATAGTTGTTCTTTTTTCATTAACACTACAGTTTAGGTGAATATTTTTATAGATTATTAAAAGGAGTTAAAAGCAGAAATAATTAGATGTATTTTAGTCTTAAATTTTAGTGTAGATCAACTGACATCTTCCTGTTAAAACTTTTGTCGTTATTTAATGTCTGTCATCTTTCCTTTATTTTGTAAGTAAAGACTGACTCTATAGTAATTCTTTCCCAGCTGATAAAAACCTACAATGGCTGACTCTTCCTCCACTCTATGTATTTCGTAACATATACTAAATTTAGCAAACTTGTTATTTATCCTGTGGTTTCTAGCAGCTGCTTTTGATTCACTATCCACATCTTTCAAGTAATGCTCATTGCAAAACATCCAGTATTAACTAAAAGGCTTTTTTCTTATATTGCCTAAGTATTAATACAAGAAAACAAAATTAAAAAAAAAACCTGAGTGCAGCAGGATGTTGGTTCTCATAATGCCATTCCTGGCTGTGTTGTAAAGAATGCATATTTTTCAGATGAACTTGCTGTGGTGAAACTTATTCTGTGACTGCATTGTTTATAGCCAAACTTCCTGTTTCTTTCTAAAACCCAAAGAGAATAATCGAACGTGCCCTGTTACATGGTCATTAGACAAGAATTCAGCACATGTACGATCTGTAATGAAACATAAGCTTACGAAGCACTGGGCTATGAAAGTAATATTGATTTAACCATTCAGATGCATGCCTCATTAAACAAACAGTCCATGAAGCCTAGTGTCCAGGACTTGAAATCTGGACGGTACTTTTCACAGTTAAATACAGTTCAGGTTTGGGGTTTTTTTTACTGAATGATATAACTCACTAAGACAAAACTGAGATTAAATTTCCAAAAAAGAGGAGTTACTTCTTTCCCAGCAGGTAAACCTTGCTGATACATGAGATTGGTCGGAATTCAGCTAAAGCAGATTAGATGTTTCACTTGGCAGAATAGTCTTCACAAAAAACTGGAATCAGGCACTTGGAAGTTTCTGTGGTTAATTAAACTGCAAAGTGAAAACAAACTAATTTCTCAGCTTGTGAGTGCTTGAAGAGCACTATTGAACCTTTTTTGAGCCTTCTGTGTAATAATAGAAGAATCTTTTCGACACAATTAATCAAGATGGATCTGAGAAGGCTACTTATGTTGTTCTGGTTCCCTTCATTCCTGCTTCAGCTGTTGTTCCGAGATAATTTGTGAATAAATGCTATCTGAAAAGTAAGGAGATTGTATTCACATGATATATCTAGATGGTACTCATTATAAGGTGCAAGATTAATATAGCAACTGTAAAAGCTATATAGTCTTCGGGAAAAAAGTATCTCAGAAAGCCCTGGATGCAGTTTAATCTGTTGGCAGTTGCGTGTCGTAACAAGTTTTCCAGAGAAAAGTACAGGCTATAGTAATCAGCTGATGGCCTATTTTCAACTTCCTGCCCCTGGATAGAAAATAAAACACTGCTTTTATTTGTTGACATCTACGAATCATACTTTGCATTGTTGCAGTACTGTCGTTCTGAAATGACCCAGAATTTATTATCTGCATGGATGCTGATCAGTTTGATTGGTGATCAGCTCTTCTAGAGTTGGGATGGTATATCCAAAAAATTGAAGCTACATTTTGTCTCCATATCTGTACTCATGAGAAAGGTAAACACTTAGTATTCCATTAAGTATGGGAATAGAACTCACTTGGTGCTATGAATGCAGGTGATACAGCTTTGCCATGTAATCCTTCATCAATTGTTCTGTTTTACAATGCTAGTCTCACTTAATTGTCCCAGTAACATTTGTTAAAGCTACAAAAGGGTATGTTCCTCATCTGAGATTAAAATTAAGCATTTGGAAGTTTGACCTTAACAGGAGTCTGAAGTTTGGAACATGACTAGAGGCAATCTAATAATGAATTAACAAGTAAAGCTGATGTCATTTAAAGACTCCCTTAGCTTGTTTCAGAGCAGTTCTGTATGCAAGATTTTTGTCTCACTTCAAGTTCCTACCAATAGAAAGTGTAAAGAAATCTGAGATACTGCACCAGCTTCTCTTTCCAGCTTTTTAAGTCTCCAGCATATGCTTGGTTTGATCCATGTTTCTATGTGGCTTAAGGTGCCATCTAGATGCTCTAGCAAATAGAGCTGAGTGCCGTATTGACTTGCATGTATCTACAGGAATTAGAAGGAGGAGAATAAGTCAAAACATCCCTATTTTCTATTCTCTCACAGTGCCTTGAAGTAGGGTTTTTTGTTTGTTTGGGGTTTTTTTTCCTCATTACTGTATTTTGGTTGTTGCTGTGGACTTCAAATCTCATTGATTTGAAATCTGCTTAAAATCTGATTGATTTGAAGAAAACCTTGTCTACCAACTAAAAAAATAGTCTACTCTATCTTATTTTTCTGGTGACTGAAGCCAGAAGCTGTTGAGCAGCCAAAGAGTACTCAGAAAAATCGTAACTTACATCTATGGAACTCATCCATAAAACTCAGTTACTCTGTGTAACTTTATTAGCCGTAAAAAAAAAAATGCAGATATATACACACACATATATGTATGTATAGTTCTTCAGCGTTTGCTAAAATGAGGTTCTTCCAACAGCAATTTCTGGATGTTACCACTTAGCACAGAAAGACTTGATTTAATACTTTGACTCAGCAGATACTTCTACTGACCTCAGCTGTGCTTCTTACCAATTACACAATTAGAATTTATACTAACAATGCTTGGAAGAGCACCGTAGATAGAATCTTTTTTTTTAAATGTTGACTCACATCGTTTGGGAACTTAATGGTCAAATAGTACATTGCTTTGCACTTGGAAAGAGATTTATCCTCTCTCCCCAACGCCACCATCAACAAATTAGAAAATGATTTATGACAGTAACTGAGCCTGTGCAACTGCATTTCTTGCATTACAGAAAATCTGCTCAATGAGATCAGCACAAAACCCCAAACATTTGTTTATAACAATCTTACTACAAGTTTGTATAATTCTTGTGTGTTATCTTAAGCACATGTATGTTAAAACGTTGTGATCACAAAGTTGGTAAGATTAAATATTTGACTCCGGAAAGTGCACATAAGTAATAATTCACAAGTCTCCCATTTCCTGCCATTCACATTCTCTTCTTCTCTCTGCCCCCCTGCAAAAAGAGGAAAAAGAAATTGTAAAAATCCCAAACCATAAAATGGCAGATCCACAAATATTTCCTGAGTCAAGAGAAAAACTGCCAAGAAAATGACTTCGTGCTTCATAAAGTTTTAATTTTTATGCTTGGACTGGAGAGTTGGTGGTCCTAGTGTGTTAAAGCATATGCCACTTGATGAGTCACTGACATTTGTTTTTTAGCAGAGGATGAGAACACTCAGTTGTACCCTTTTTGAAGTGTTACATCTGATCCCCCTTTGGATATTATATTTGCATGTTATTCCTAAGATGAAGTTTAATAACTATTTGTGAATATCCCAAGTGTTAAATTTGTTCTGTAAGTGACCTCTTATGGTCAACGTCCGGAAACATATTTTGTGAAAAAAAACTCTCAATTTTTAAAATAATGTTTAGTATATTACATCATCATCTTTCTATATCTCCTGAAAAATGGATGGTACTGATAGCATACAGAGATTTAAGTAGTGCTTTATTTCCTTTCTGCACCTGTGTGAAGAGAAAGTTGCAACTAATATTCTGTATGATAAGGAATAGACTTGTATTTTTAGTGTCTTTTTATACATTTAAGGACCTCTCTAGACCACAATTTAAAGTTAAGGTGAGAACAGTTGTAGAGAGGAAAGCATATTTCCATCTTCCTAATAACTCTGGCAGTAAATTCTCCTAGTTGGTTTATCCCCTGGCTCATGCATTTGCACACACATCCCCAGCTTGAACTCATGTTGTTGCGGGATGCAAAAACTTGTTTTGGGTGAAAGTGTTCTTTTCTTCTTTACTCCTGTGCTGTGTCTACACAGTGTCCCCAAGTCTCAGCTCACAGGTTAGGGGGATACTTTTTTTAAGCTGAGACTTTCTCAGTAGAGATCACTTTATCTGACTTTCAAACAGTAGTAATACTAATTCAGCAATTCATTGAAAGTCTTTTCAATGCGTTCCCCCATATGCAGTTTAAAGGAATTAATTAATTGACTGTATTTTAATTAAACAAAACAAAAATCTGTGTATGTAAAATTTTGCCTTGGCACACTTCCACATATACTGTTCTATATTATGTAAAAACCATTATGACCCAGTTAAAATAGGGTGTGAATTACCAGCTTTCATAAGCTAATTTCATTTTTGCCATCTTTTCTGCTTATGTTTCTTAGGTCTCTGCAGTCTTTTCACCTTTGATTAGGTGTGTAAAATTTGAAAGAGTGAAATCCATGGATCAAGTTTGCTGCCTTTGGGAAAATTCAGAAAGATTTAGTAAACCCTAAGCTCTGAAATTACTATTTACATATGCATAGTTCTTGCTAAAGACTTGTTACTGTAGTTCTTTAACATTCCTCAGCGCTAAGATTAACGTGTTGAAAGCAGTTACATAGTGCTATTGATTATTGCCCCATGAGATTTCAGCATTTATCGGGCAACTGCAATAGCATTACCTTGGACTACCCAGATATTCTGGGGTGTGCACAGCCTAATGACCTGCTCAAGAAATGCACTTTGGCCTGTGACTGCAGAAGCTGGACCAAAAGGTGGAAAGCGTGGTACGAGGTTACCGTTGTTGCAAAGTTCTTTCAGTGTGTTTAGATGATAATGCGTATAAGCACCTTCTGGAGTTTTCAAATTGAGGTGCATTAAACAGTAAATATTTAATAGATGCTTGTGGTGTAAATTTTGTGTAATGTTGGAAGGTGCAGTGCAAACTCGTTGTCACGTACGAGTACTCTGAAGCATCAGTAGTGTTTAGGGAGTGACTGAGCTGACCACTTACAGAGACTTGAGGTTACTCTATTTGATAAGTTCGCAATTTTTGCATAATTTTCTCTTTGGTCCTTTTCTTTTTTAGTTGGTAGAATCCCTACAGTGCATTACTACAGTTTATTATCCTGTTTTGAAATTATTAAATCAAGATAATGGTTTTTATGCTTGTATAATTATCCCATGTTTAGCTGCAGTGGTATGATTCTGTGTACATAAACAAGCCATGAAGTACATCTGTGCACCTGTGGTTTTAGTTCAGTACAGCAGATTGTAGGCAGGATGTAGATTTGTCTTCTGGAGGCAGTCAGCTAAGTTTATTTTAACTTTTGTGCATGTGTTAGAATTTATTGGATACATGCGTTTGTATAATCTGAGAAGTAAATAAAAAGAATTGATGCTGAATGTTTTTTGGCCTTTGATTGTTAATAAACCAGCTAAGAGTGTATTTGGCTGCAAATAAGACCAGCAGAGACTAAGTCACATGGAGAGAAAGGGATCTGTCCCAAATGAGTAATTGGCATGAGATTACTAAAGCAAACTTCAAATAATTTTTCTTAAAATAGGAAATCATGCGTGGTCTCTCAATCTTCTTTGCTGGGCAGTTAGTAAAAAAACAACGGGCTTGCTGAACTTGGCACAATTTCAGTGCAAAATTTTGCATAGGGCAAACTGGTTTTGACAAGTATAATGAAGTGCTAGAGTGGAAGTTTTGTAATGAGATGTTCATTCTCTCCCTAGGACTGGATGAATTCATAAAAGCACAATTGTAATTTCACTTTCTGTTCACATTTGATTTTCTTTGAGTTTCAAATAATGCCTGCCAGCTTCCACTTTCAGAACAGTAAAGCTACATCTAATACTTTGTATTTTCTAACTTTTCTATTAGTACCTCAGTTTAAATTGATTTTCCTCACTTTGACATGAAGATGAACCTAGTTTTACTCTGCTCAGCATTAATCAGAACTAAATGCTCTGACTTCAGCAGCATATGCCCCCAGAGTGGAGATGCACCGTCAGCATGCCTGGATTGTCCTACTGTCTGAAGATGAGTGCGGTCTCTAATAAATGCAATTCACAGAGGTGATTCAAAGCTACAGGAGGACATAGTGGTCCAACTGGGGCAGTCAGAGCCAACACTGGATGGGCAGCTCATAGTCTTGGAGAGTTGGATCACAGTTCAGAGTTGCTTTATCTATGAGCCTTCAGTGTTGGAGATTTGATAAATGGCAGATTTGGGCATACATATTCAAGTAGTAAGGTGCACATGTCCAAGTTCTGAAGATGGGGGTGAAAAGACAGGAGAGGAAGGAAAGTTATGGTTCATGTGCGCTATAAGTCAGCTGCATGTTTATGGAGCAAATACTAATGTGTTCTCAAGACATGTAAGTCCCTTAACATCAGCTACATTCAGTAGTAGGGAGAATTTTTTTGGACTCTATTGGTAGGTCATTTTCATCTTTAAAAAAATGACTTAATTTCCTAGTGTAGATTTTGGCTAGATTGTTATTTTTAAGTTAAATGTCAATATTTAGAAGCAGAGCTGACATCCTAAAATAATATGATTGTGTGGCAAAATTACACTCATAAAATGTTTAAGAGGAAATGTTAAAGTTTGATGGCTAGATCAGAGCGATGAATATTTCTGTTAAATAGAAAAAAATGAGGTTGTAAGTGAAGTTGGCTGCTGTAATTTTTCTTGGCTGCCCCATCTGTTGCCTGTAAATGAGTTGCAGTTCTTCACTGAAGTAGCACAAAATTGGTCACCTTTTTCTACTAAAAGTTTTAACACAATTTCTTAAGCTGAAATTGAGGCTTAGACAAAAATGTCTGTTTACATGCTGATTTTCCACATGCAACATTTAAACACATCCAGTGTCAGACAAATGTGACTGATGGTATGAGAGTTTGTACTTGCCGGCAGCTGCTGTGGAAGTGGGTGTGTGGGAAGCAGATACGTTTTGTAGTCCACTGCCACATGAGGGAAAACTTGGAGTGTGAGATCAACCCTTATCAGACATCAGGTAATCCACAATTTTTTTAAACTTAGACATAAATCCAGAGAAAATTAAATTAATTCATAGCTACAAAGAGCTATTTGCTTGTTATGTGGATGCTGTAATTATTTTCGCTATTCCACATACCTGAGGCCAAGTCTGAAACCTTGAATGAAATTGTCAGGTTACGGTTTAGATTTGATAAATAGGGGGGTGTGTGTGTGTGTTGTGTCCTTAAAGTTTGTTCTGTCAGAGAGAAAAGAAAGAAGGGAATCAAAAAAAAGTCTGTAATCACTTAATAGAATTTTTTTCTGTATTTAATAAACTGTCTGCCTTAGGCTTAACCCTCCATTAGTACTTCTTGTGTGTGTGATTTAGGTATCAAGAGAGAATGAATGTGTTCTCGAAACTGTTACCTACCAGTGAACACAGAATATAATAATGTACTGTAAAAGTTGTACTGTTTTATAATCTAAAGAGTATTGTGAAGCTGTATCATTAAGATGCATTCAAATACATTACATTAAATGCTTGGAACAACATAAGAGTTACCATTTTGTGTCAGAAAGAAAAGACATCTTGCATAGTATTTTGTCTCTGTGGCTGATTAGGAGTGAATGTCTAGGGAGCAGCAGAGGAACACGGCATAATATCTCCATGAGTGGTCCCTCCTCTGCCTCTACAGTCCAAGGACCCACTGAGCTGAATATGTCTGCTGCATGCTTTGTAACCTCTGGGAATTTCATTAACTTGTCCAGTCTTCTTGTGACCCTGTATGCATTTTTATTACTAATACTCTGTAGCAGAAGAGTTTTATAAGTTAAATAACTGTTACTTGAAGAGCTAGCACCATTTGTTTATTTTGAACATATTTCAGTTACCGTGTTGATTATGGTGGTGGTTGTTTTTGTTTTCTTCCTGAAGACTAACTGAACAAGCAGTTTACTTTGGATTTGGTGTTTTGGTTTGATTTTTTTCAGGTGCCCAGTTCGTATGTGAGATTATTGGTGTCAGCAGTAAAAAGTAGATAAAGAATGAAACTGAACAATAAGAATAGGACCCGATGTAAAGGACATTCTGACAGTTTTGCTGTCAGTTCGATTGGTTGAGCTTTTGTCATGTTTTGTGCAGTGTTACCACTTCTGTTTTGGCAAGACAGCACACAAAATAGCTCCAATAAAATTTCTTTCTTACACTCTGATGCTAAGCATGGAAACCAAACACTTAGGCTGTTCTTGGCTTTACAAGATGTCATCTGAAACTCGTAATTTTCAACCCTGAATATATATTTGTGATCTAAAGCAAACAAAATGCATTGGGCAGAAAATGTCACAGGACTACTTCATATTCACCTTTGTACCTGCTTAAGTTTTGCCGAGTAGTGCGTGTAGCGCATACTGAAGAAGCAGGAGACTGCGATGAAGTTCTGAAATGGTATCAATCCTGTGTTGTTAAGCTAAGCCTGTGTGCTCTGTAGATTTGCAGTGTTCATTTCATTCCCTTTAACAACTCCCTAGACTGGCATGGGTATTGAACTGGGAGAGCTACGTGACTGCTCATCACTTACTCCATTAGAATGTGTAAATCATTTTTCCACAGTACCCTCTCTATAGCATATGAAGAAAATATTTAATGTACATTTCAGTTTTAAGAAATGTTTTGCTTTTAATTGACACCAATTTACTTGAGGAAAATATGCCATATTTTATTATTAAAATTATTTTTTGTTTAATACTTGAAATTTTCTTCTAATACCAAGCTTTCAAACTCTTATCTCATTGCAGTGTACTTGGTAAAATGCTGCAAACCATTCCCAGTTGTTCTTACACTTTTTTTAACGCAGAGGGGTTTTTAAAGCAAAAGAAGACCAATTTAAAGGAAAGCAATACCTTATTTAGTAATATGTGTATAAAACCCACAAGTATTTGATTTTAACTGTATCTATGAAAAATGTATTAAACCTTTTTCTAGACATTGGATCTGGGACATTGTGCCTGATCTGTTGGTAGGTAACTCCAGTTGTCAGTTACCTTCCTCATTAAAAAGTGCTTGAAATGATTAGTCATAATTTGTCTAGCTTGGGCTTAATGCCATATATATCCCTTGGCTAAACTGAGGAACAAATTGTTCTCAGAAAACAAACAAATAAATAGCAGAGTAATGATGAGCAGTGCTGATCGCAGTTAATTTTTCTAAACTGTTGCTTATCAGTCAGGATTAATGTTGATTTTTTTTTTTATTATTTGGTCATGTGAACGTTTATTATTGAGTGAGATTTTTTTCCAAATGCTTGCCCAAATGCATTTATTAATTCAGCTACTTTTATTGACTAAGTTCCTAACCAAGTGATGCTGTTAGTTCAGTGATTTGGTTATTGTGTATTTCAGTTTACCCCCTGACTTTAGGTCACAAATACGTTAAATGGATACTTCTCATGATATAAGAAGAAAGGCAAACGGTTGAAATATACGCACTCATGCTTTCTTGAGTGCTATATTCTTATTTATGTAAGAACCTATGAAAGTCATTACTATGTTATGTCAGGAGTTGTATATATATATATTTTTACTGTAGATATGGGTGTGTGAAATACATGAAAAAAATTCAGTTTAATAATATATCAGTCTGCTTTAAATGTCCAGAACACACATTCTTTTTTGCCAGTCTCTTAAGAGGCCACTTTACAGCTATAGCAAACAAGTTGAGCAAAATGAAATTGCATCAGATGTTCTTCAAAAGAAGTTTCACCATTTTCTGAGTTTGCTTATTAAAGACAAGTAAACAAATCAAACACCCTGCTGTAAAACCAGGTAAGAATTTTTCTGTTTAAACTTATGATACATCTTCAGCCACGTTCTACTTACACAATAAATAAATGCTTGTTTAATTGTATCTTAAAATTTTAAGAATGCAATTCTATATCTAGTTTTAAAATTGACTGTCTTGATTTTTCCTATGCTTTTTTTGATCGTGTGGGACAAAATTGTCAACAGTCATTACTGTGATGTAGTATCGATGTTTTTGTGACAGTTTGGAATATGATGATTTAAAATTTGTTTAAGAAATATCTAAATTTAACAGTTTGGCAATGCTGTTTCTCCAAAAGATATATTGGCAGCTGGAAGGAAAAAGGCAGTCTTTAAAAAACAGACTGACTCCTATATACCTTCCATTTTTCAGATGCTCAAACTGTCAACAATCATTTATACGTGAACAAGGAACCCTCGCAGTGAAGATTCCTGCAAAGACAGTTTTTGTTAGCCGGGTGATTTGTGGATAAGAAGTTTTGTAATGAACATAATAATAGTATTATCTGGTAGATTTTGTGGAAAAACTGCTCTATGGACTTGAATCAGTCATAGTTTACAGATCTCTGCACTATATTCTCCTTATAATTTTAGAAACCAAGATGCAGAGGAAAGAGGATTCTGGGTTTGGCAGGCAGGGAACAGGACGCTGATGGGCTTCAGTCAAACACAAATACGATCACAGGGGACCAAATATTTTAAGCATGGTGAAGTCATGTATGGTCACAGCTCATCATACGGTTCCTTTCATTAGATCAGTCTCTGTTACCTATTTCGTAGCCTACTGAAGTCTTTTTCAGAACTTCATTAATCTGATGTTAAGAAGAATTTCATTTTTTTCCAATTAAAGGCACAGATATTTCTGAATTAGATTTTAAACGTCTGTCACCTTTTAAACTAAATGGATCTTTAAGGAGCTGGAATAATGGTTTGCTTTCCAGTGATACGTTTTTCTAATCTCTGCTGTTTTCAAAGTCTGCCTATACATAGAAATAAAAAGAGGGAAATAAAAAGAGAAGGAATCTCTTTCAATATTTAATTGAAATTAAGAAAATTCTGAATCTGTTCTACCATAGTATGAAGGTCTAGCTAACAATCTAGATGAGAGATCAGGGAAGCTCCATAGCAGCACACCAGATACCATTATCAGCCTCTTCCAGCCAATATCAGTGCAAAAGGAAAAAACTACAATGATCAACTGGATTTAAAAAAGGAAAATTAAATAGCAGTATTATCTTACTTCTTATTTAACCAAATTCAACTTTCAGTTTATGTATCCTTAGATTTTCTTAACATCCAGTTATTTTTTCTTTAGTTGTAAACTGAATGCTATATTTATAAAATAAAAAGATATTGAGAAAAAAACCCTACAACCAACCCTTTTATTTTGTTAGTTTTGATTAGAGAATATTTTTTCCGTAGGGGATAAAGAAAGATGAAATGTATCCGAGCAAAAGCATAGATAGAAAAAATTAAGTTTGTGGTTTTACCACTTTGTATTTAGTATTGCTACAGAATGCTTATGTTGTTAATACTTTCCTTAAAAAGTAGGTTAAAAGTCATGTGTTTGAAATGATTATCTACTTAGTCTACTGACTCCTAATAGCGTGCCTGCGTGCCTGTCAGAACGTTTAGCTGTGGAAGAAATATGGCTAGTCACATTACATTTTTCTGTAAATCTTTTATGAAGTAAGATAGAGTGTATTTATAGTGTAAATGATTCATTGATTCAATATTGTGCTGCTATTGTGCCCTTAAAGTTTTAAATGAAATCTACCTATGAATTAATTCAAGACTTGATCTGAAGTTGAGTGGATTTTATGCAAATGGCTTTTTATGGAAACCTCCTCCCTGTCTACACACCCTGAGTTTTCATTATCTTAGTACCATGTGAATATAGAGAAGCTTCCATGTTCCCTTGCCTTTAGAAATGTGGAATTTGTTTTAATTTCATTTTTCCTAATGTTGTCAGGGTCCATAATTTGTCAGATAGCCAAAATCTGCTGCTTTTATGCCTGGAATTCATAATTGCTCTTTAGAACAGTTGATACAATAAACTTTTGTTGATTACCACTATAACCACTAAACTATAATTTTTAAATTCTTCTTGTATTTTGGGGGGCAGGGAACTGTAATTAATGTAAAAGCTCTCCCTGTCAACATTATAGTGGGTGGAAATAAATGAATGTGTGGCACATGTGACTATTGAGTTAAAGTATTTCTCTATTAATTCACAATTTTAACCTAGAAATGAGACGCAGACTAGTTAAGCATGTACATTGCATATGTATTGGTTGCCGTTGAGGTAAGAATTAAAGTACAAAGCCAAGTATATGACCAGATGTGTATAGATATTGCTGTGCCAATGATTTTTACTTTGGTATGAAAATACATATCTTTTAACTAAAATAACTTGATTAATACAAACCTAAGTAATATCTTTTGAAACCATTTTTACTTGAATGCTGTATTGTTTTTCAGATAGGAGGCTGTCTCCAGGTCAGGAAGTTCCTGAGCTGCAGATTGCTGGAAACAGGGAGAACACACTGGAGGAACAGCAACACTAAGCTTGCCCTGTGTTCAGGGGGGGCATTAGTACCAAGACTCAGTATAGCAACGCTTGTATTTTTTTTTTTTTTTTTTTTTTTTTTTTATACCTTGTTTAGACAAGGGGTAGTATAGCATATGTGAGTACCACCTAATTTTTGTGTCCTGAAGAATCAGGATCAGAGTGGCAGTTTTACAGGAACCCCAGAATCTCATTTAGTTTGTGTGTAAAAAAGCACCGAAATATTTCATAGCATTTGTGTCTCCTCTGGTATACATATAAAAAATCGCATGCCCTTTTTTGTTTATATAATAATTAAAATAGAGCACCAAGGTGCATGTGCACACACACGTGTCTGTGTATCTTATTCTTTAGAGGGGTGTGTGTGAGAAGTGCTTTGGCATAGGTTGACACCGAAGTTGAGGTGGTTGAGACAAACACACCTGTTGGTGTTCAGGACACAGCCTGAAAGGCCAACTCTGACTTGGTGGGTGGAAGGGCAACCGGCAGAGGCTCTCATGTAGATACTTCACCTGCAGGTCAGGTTGGGAAGTAGCTCTTTACTACCTGACAGCTTCAGTGCAGCTCCTAGCTGATACCCAGCTACTGGACCTTTTTAGAGTGACCCTTTCAATTTGGTGATAGAACTGAGGAGAGCATCTATATAATAAAACATGGGTCTTCTTGTGGAGGCAAAAATCATTAAGTGGTTCACAGATGATGATTGCTGCCTGATAGTGAATGTCTTCAGCTGCCACCATTTGGCTCTGTCCAGGGAGCGCGCGACTGTGCAGACAGGGCTGGACAGGATAGGACTGTTACTATGTATTTTGTTTCAGTGGAAAGTCATTTAGGTTAGTTAAAATTAATGCTTTTGAAGGAACCTCTTTAGTTTCCAGCTGGAAGAACAATTACTCTGTAGGGCAGTTGGTCTCCAAACTTTTTTGGTCATGCATCCCTGTCAGTAAAATTCCCACATGAAGCTTATTATAAATAAACATTTTCATAATTAAAAGCATTTATTAAGTCAGCTTTTTAAGTACTTCTACTGTCATTGTTTTAACTGCTTTTGTTTGGATACATGCATACATTCTGAATTGAGGTTGTGAAATAAAGCTCATGAACTCACAGCATTCCTGCCATTGGAGAGCATTTCTATCAGGTTTCTTCCATTAGAAAAGTGATGTTTGATTTCTTTTTTTAATAAACTGAAATGATGACTAGTAACGTGACAGAAATAGAAGGCAGATATTTCATGTTGTCTTACGGAAATGGAAGTAATTTTTGTCCTCTTCCTAAATAAGATAATATAGTGATTTTTGCTTAGAAGAATGCTCAGTCAGAGGAATAAATGAAACACTTAAAAATGTGGTGGGTGGTGTGTGGGTGGAGAGAATTACTTGCAAAAATTGGAAAGCGCAGACTTTCTGTCATTTGAAAGCTTACTCAGTTAATGAATTTGTCAAGAATGTGTGGAATTTTAGAAATGAAAGTATTTAGTGACATCTTTTAGTTTTGGTCATGAATAATAATAAAATATTTCTGATTGAATAGTAAGTGCTGGCAAGGAGGTTATAGCAACTTGCACAATATCGTTAACAACTGCAAGTTTATCTGCATTGTACCTTTTTTTTTTTTTTTGACCAGAAGCTTAGTGTTTCACAAGGTTGAGGGTTTTTTTCAGACATCTGAACTAGTTTTCTTGTGAAGAAATTCCCTTAGATTCCAAATTCACTGGGTCAGGCTGGAGATGACTTTATAGATTATTTTAGCTGTAACATTAGTGGAAATTCTCTAAAAAATTGAATTATATGAGTAGGGCGACCAAACATTCTTTTGTGAAATATATTATTTCTGTATTTGGACTATGGTTGATTATAAATCAGCTAACACCCTGATGTTGAAAGGATCCCATTCTATAATCCACTTCACTATTTAAATGTGAAACAGGAAGCATTTACTGTGAAACATTGTCCTGCTAAACTGCTGTCTCAGATAACTTTATTTTAGGTACATTGGTGCATGACTTTCCAGGTGAGTTTTAACAAGTTGAACTACATCTAGAAGCTTTTAGGAAGTTCAGGCAACCATTGGAATGTGCTCCTTTTAGTTGACTTTGTTACCAGTTTCAAATAATGCATTCATTTTCTTTTTTAAAGCTCTGAGAAATGTTAACTTTTTCTAAGAATGCTAACATTTTACTTTGAGGTTTATTTCTGCTTATTAATTAAAGTGTTTCTGTTTTCAAGGGAGCAAAAGAAATTGAAGGTGAAGAGGAGTCTGGTTTAATTCCGCCTGCAGAAGTATTTGCTCCTAAAAGTCTGGTGTTGGTGTCCAGACTAGATTATCCAGAAATTTTCAGGGTAAAGAACTTGCAATTGTCATTTATAATATATGTCAGCAGACAAAGCTGGGTTTAATAAGTAGCAGTGACAGTACTTTTGATTTAAAACATCTCGGGATTGATTTGGGAATTTAAAGCAAAAGTAGGCTTAGATGGAGCTAGATAAAATCCAATGTCTATGACAGTAAATAGTCCCTATAGGTTAAAGCAGTGCTTTTTTACCCTCCAAGCAGTTTTAAATCTACATAGAAGATGAAATAGAGATTTTTCTGGGCTCAAATTACGGTATAATGAAGGGAATTATTAGGACAAAACCAGATTTGCTCAGGTAAAAACAAGATATTAACAATATTTGATTAAATGTATAATGGTAAATTAATAGCAAAATCCTAGTTTTCCTCCATATATAAGGCAAAATGTCAGAGCCTATTCCAGATCAAATTAAGATGTATGACAGAGATTTAGGATCTTGGATTACTTTCAGCTGATGAGATATGACTAATATGAGATAAATGAAAAGCTTAAATTTTTATTAAGCTAATACATATTAACAGAAACAAATATAGTTTGGTTTACAGATCAAAGGAGGAAATCATTCAACAGTTAAGCTGTCATTAGACATTAAGAATGACTGTACTGAGTGACATTAAAAGTCCATGTAGCCCAGTATTTTGTCTCTGATAGTGGCCCACACCAAATGCAATGCAAAGTGTTTAAGAATAGGGCAGGCTGTAGAATTAATTCCACAAAATACTTTCCTAATTCAGTGTGAATTATAGTTAAATGATATCCTGAACCAGAGGTGTCTGTTGTGTGGGGTTTTTTCATATAATTTGTTCAGTTTCTTAATGCTCAGATTTTACAACAACCCATGGCAAGGAGTTTCACAGCTTAACTATGTGTTATATGAAGAGTCACCATTGGAATTATTTCTAATAAAAGAATTCCTAAAGTATTTGCTGATTTATCAGAGTTACAGCAGCTAAAAGGCATCAAAAGGATGCTGTGAAACAGAGTTATTTATTTCCTTTTTCCCAAAGGCTTCTTAGAACATAATATTGAATCATCTTACATTAAATTATTAGTAAAAATGATAAAGCTATACCTGAGATTTCTCAATCAAAACTGACTCAAAAAAAAAAATGCTGAAGTGTTAGTGTACTGTTCATTTTAAAATACATTGGTATTTATTTTACTAAATAAAGAAGGTAGGTTTATTAACATATGGAACTGTTGATCATTTATGCTAGTCTTAAAATGAGTCTCAAAAGCTCATTGATTCATCAGTGTTCTACTCTGGAAACCAATCAGGTTTAGGTCCATGGAATTCTAAGCACAAATGAAGCTATGTTGATTTTATAGTTTAAAAATGTAACTTGTAGTAAAGCACTTCTTGTATAATGATCAGAGCACAAATATTAAACATTGAATTTCTTTTTTTAAAAGCATATATCTATACCTGCCAGCATATACATCCCTTCTAAATAGCCAAGCTAATTTTTTAAAATTAATGATTGCCTTTGTGGCACCCTGTCTTCAGTTGGAAAGTACTTCATTAATAGCTATTAAGACACACTTATTTTTAAAAAGTTATATACATAGGACTTTAAGTAATTTGACATCTGCCTTCTCTGTATTGCAGTCTAACATATTTCGTCTACCTTTCTAGGCTTGCCTTGGCCTGATCTATACTGTGTATGTGGACAGCCTGAATGTGTCACTGGAGACTCTCATTGCAAATCTGTGTTCATGCCTTGTCCCTGCTTCTGGAGGGTCTCAGGTAAATGGAAAAAAAGGGTATTTTTCCAGTTAATTTAATTTATGAAGAAAACAAAAAATAAATTCTTGAAATATTTTTGAAGAAAAAAAGATCATAGTTCAGCTGAGTGCTTTCCCTGTGGCCTGTGAGTGCTTTCGCTGTGGCCTGTCTTCTAAAGACAGCAAAAATTCCATTCCAGGATAAGGTCAAAGGGTTAATTTTGTCACTGAGTTGACTTTTAACAAGGCACAGTAACAAATCAAGCAGTTTAGTTTTTAATAATAATGTATGTTCAGGAATATTTCTGCTTGCTACAGATTTTTTTTTTAAAGGCTTTTTTTCTTTGCTTTTTTTTAACATGTCCTTCTCTTCAGTTCATTTACCCATGTCTTTTCTTGATGCAGTTCAGGGTTCCACTGGACTTTTCTTTGGTAACTCTTCTGAATTTCTATTTTCATAAAACTAAAAAAAAAAAAAAACCACTAAAAAAAAAAAAAAGGCTAAAAAAGTAACTTGAACATGGTTTTCTCAGAGATAATTAAATATTCCAGGTAGCCCATACATTCAAAAATAAAAATGTTTTCCAGCAAATATACTTTTTTCTGCTTTTTACCTACACTTTCTGTGAGCAGAAAGTCAGTTTTGTTTGATGATCTACTTTAAATAAATTATTTGTATACATTTGCGGGTTTCTGACAAGCCAGTTGGATCTTACTTGCTTGGCCTTCACTTTATGCTGTGACACTACTGGGAAATTGTAGTCCTTAGCTTCCGGGTAGGCTTCATGATAAGTATGCAGATGCCAATATTTTAAAGTCAGTTTCACACACATTTTCTCACGGTTCCTACCCAGCCTATGGATTATCAACCTTCTTGAATTCCTACAAATCCCTAATTCTTTTCTGTTTTTCCCTTAGCCCTGGCTGCTTTGGAATTTCTTAGTGCTGTAAGTGGCAAAATATCCTCTCAGCTTAGTCAGGATCTACCTTGTTGCTCTCCAGGCCCACATCTCTGTGTTTTTGCATCCCAAGGTTTTGAAGGGAAGTAATTAGATGGTATCTTCTCATCTATCCTCTTTTTTTTTTTAAATTTTTTTTTTTTCCTCCAATCCATAAATATGGCTTTTACCCAGTGGCCATTTCCTCTGATGGAGGAGGGAGAAGTCATGCTCCTCTGGCTGTTCTCCCTTCTGCGTTCTCTCTTCAAATAAAATGTTCTTTCGTTTTGAAGTTAAATTTGCTAGTGTCAAACTATCATTTAATCAGAAATTAAGTTTTTCTATTTTCTTTCTTAAGCTTCATGCTTCAGGGCTAAATCTGAATTATATCTCTTAGAATGGGAACACTGTTCTGATGTTTACTTCCAGAAGTCCTTGAACCTCCCAGGTTATTCATGTGTCCACCACTGAAATAATCGACTGTGAAATTAGTTGCTGACCTGCATCCCAGTCTGCTGCCAAAGTGCTGGGGAAGAGCACGCCTGCTACAGCTCAGGGACTTGCTTGGTTTTACTGTGGAGCGTTTTGGTTTCAAACATCTGCTGTGCAGCAACTAGAGCTTGGTACCTTCATAGAGTCAGCATCTTTGCTGTCATACAGAGTGGAGTTGTACCACACTTGCTGCTTGTACAGAATCGCCTCCCACCCCATGGTAGTTTGTGGTTAGAGGTAACTGCTTGAAATCACCCACTGCTTCAATGCCATGTGGATTTAGTTGGAGGAAAGCAAGATTATTTTGCAGTTACAATGCTTTTTGTGATGTGATACACAAGTGCGTTCCCTTCACCCCCATTTCCGGCCTCCCTCAAGGGAGGTATGTTTTTGTGCTGGAAAGGTAACTGAAGTTTTAATTCTACTTTAATATGCACAGCAGGAACATAAGGGTAGCAGAAGTGTCCTTTTCAATACCCATATATCACAAGTATCTTCATACTTAAAATGTGCATTCCGACAGGAGATATGCAAGAACTTCAGTTAGAAAATAGTAGATATTTTTCTGATTTGAATGGGTTTTAAATGGTTTTGGTTTTTTTCCTGGAAGGTTTTTTGATGTATTATTAAAAATGTAATATTGAATGCCTTCAAAGCCATAACTATTTAAGTAATTCAGTGGAGATGCAAGGAAGGCAATATTATGCTATACATTCAAGGAGGCATATCATTGTCCTCAAATTATATTTCAGATCTCTATTGGTCAGTTCAGTTATTCTTACTGACTTTAATCTTCTGTACACAAAATAAATATTTTTTGCAGGATAAATCACTTATCTGTATGACAACAGCTTGTTTATTCTCTATAAATTAAATTTATACTCAATTAAAAAAATTCTTTCTACAGAAACTGTTTTCTTTGGGAGCTGGAGACCGACAACTGATACAGACTCCTCTACATGATAGCCTTCCTGTTACAGGCACCAGTGTGGCTCTTCTCTTTCAGCAACTGGGTATGTCTAGGTCTGCTTTGAAAAAAAATTATTTTTTTAAATTACAGAATGAGGTATTTTTTGTTCTCATTCAGTTCAAATCATGTGCCAAGAAAGCTACACTGTAAATGTTAATGTCTTTTGAATGAAAGGGTGACTAATAGTGCTTTTATCCCCTAATCGGACATTCATATAACCTTTTTGTACATCCTGCCTGTGGTAAGTTATCTTCAATATTATCTAGTGTCTGTAAGTGCACTGTGAGCAGAAGTGAGCCTGGCCTCTGTTTAAATACAAAAACATTCATGTAAAAAGATTGCTCACCCCTTGGATACTGTACAAACTCCAAACAAAACCAAAGAGGTTAATAATAAAACTAGTGTAACTGAAAAGGTTAGCAGAAGAGATACCATGTACTGATATTGGTAACTATATGTGGAATTTGTATTATTCCGTTGTTATCTATTATTCCATGTCTTTCAAGATGATTAACACAAACCTCATCAGATGCTTACTTGTTCGTTAGAATTACAAAGTCGTGTCGTTGTTGCCTGGGTACCTCAATACTAATCTCATGTCACTCATTAGATTTTAACACTGTTACAGTCGTTTTTACATTGGTTTGTGAAGTGATTTGGAGCACCAACTTGTAGCAGTCACGGATAAAGGCACAATTAATAATCTTTTCCAAACCTGTGAACTTCATGTTTAGTCTCAAGTAATCAGATAGCCTCAGAATACATGTTGTCATCCATTCTTCTCATAAATGCACAATAAGAATGGATGCAAACTGGAAAAAGCATAGTGAGGAGGAGTAACAGCTTATGTCACAGGAAGCAGTATCAGATCTGATGAGCACAATGCCATCTACTAGTAAGATTTAATTTTCTCCTTCCAAAAAGAATATTATTGCAAAACGAATATTATTATTTTGTTATTAGCAGTTTAAATTAAAAAACATGGCTAACATGGTATAGATGCTGCTTGTCTTCACTACAGTCCCTGAGGTTTTACTTGGCTTATTATGTCAAGAGCCATTAAGATTACTCTGATCAGATTGCAGGCAATGTTTTAAACATGGACAGGCCCAACAACCTTTCCCCTTTTCTGAAGATATAAAATATGGAGTGAGGTACCATAAGTACAGTATGATATACCATGTGGTATGGTATGTTTGTTCTGTTGGTACAGTATGAGATACCTAAGTCGAGGCAGTTTATTTCGGGCAATTGTAGCGAAGGTTGCTGTAAATTCACAGTTCTGAAAACGTCAAAGAAAGCACGGCTCTTAGCTAGTGCTTAGATAGGTTAGCTACCATGTCTTATGACACTTAGCTTTTGTGTGGCAAATTTGGATCATTGTGTTCTGTTACAGGATCAGTCTGAGGAAGACAACTAAGGCAAATAATTTGAAAAGTCATTGTATGCATCAGATTTATAAGGGGGAAACTCTGTAAAGACAGAGTGGGACTATAAATATGGCAGAGGAAGCTGAGGACCATCTTTTCCTCTTGGATTCTTAGTAAGAGCATGTTTGTAGAGCAAGCTTTTTTTAATTCTACTCGTGTATAAAACTGAGTTCTAAAACTTCCATATAAGAATTTAAAATTGCTTTCACGCCCATAGGATTTAAGTTAATATTATTAACCACATTTTATTAGTGGGTAAATATATACAGATGGATGTCATGTAACTTCCTGAAGACACTATAACAGAGGACTGAAGTTCTTGGAGTGTAACCAGGACTCCTAGACTGTTGTGCTAGTTATCAATGATCCTTTACTTTTATATTCTGAAATTGTGTAATTCCTTAATAGCTTGTATACACTTTCCAATATCGATACCCCTGATTTACTCTTTGTCTACCATCTCATCTTTCTTTTCCCATTCTCCATTAGCCTTTTTGCTGTAAACAGTCTGTTTTCTATGGTTTTGCTGCTCCTCTGCCTTCTTTTGTTTCCCCAAGTTCCAGTAAATGCTCGGAGGTCCAGTCTTTCTTGCTTTTTGGTGGCTTCTAAGAAGTACAAGTAAGAGTCAGTAAGCCCATGCTTACTAGGTGCCCTTTCCAGTTACGGTGCACAGAAGGATATGAAAATCAGCAGAAAGAGGGGGAGAGCAAGGGAGATATGGAAGGAAAACTTGCTCATTGCTCACAATTCTGTTTAGTGACAATTCAGCTGGCCTGAAGGAGAAAGACTGAAGAAAGTATGTGATTATAAAACTTGACAAATCTTCACAACAAGAAGCTATATACTTGCATCCCATTTCCCCGAAGAGATCATAGAAGTTTGTAGGAAAAAAGACTTGCCTCAGTACTCCTCCTTTTCTGTTGTGGCGTAATTTTCTCTTTTACAAGGCTATCAGAACTATTAGGAAGAGCTTGTCTAATGGTCTTGTGTAGGTCCTCTTCCTGTCTCTCTCCTGTTCTCTGGTGTGATGAGGACAGTCGTGGTTGCATGGGAATGGGCCTGAAATTAGTTAAGGAGTAGGCAAATAAGTTGTCTATTCCTTACAAGTTTATTTCTTTTTTTTAAGCAGCTACTTTGAGCCCTTTGCAAAAGAGACTGACTTTTCTCATCTCCTATTTCGAACCACTGCTTTTTATTTTCTTTTTAAAATTTTTTAAAATGGTTTTTTTTTGTAAATGCGCCTCAGTTCTAAGCTGAAATCCCTTTCAAAGATTTTGTGTCTAAGTATCTAAGGATATAGCACAATGGTAGAATCACCTTGTATCTCTAAGGACACAATTAAGAAATGTTTACATTTTCATTGTGTCAATCACTTTACAGAATAGCACATCGTTCCTTTTACATGTGGGTGGTGGACTGTCATCATCATCTTAAGGCCAAGGTTTGTTAATGCTAAATTTCTGTTTGGAATTACCAGAAAAGAGTTGTTAATACAGCTACCTATGTGTGTTTGAAATGGTTGTTGGAAATAAAAAGAGGACCTGGAAATATGAACAGACTGTTTTAAATCTCATTTCTTCTCACTTTTCATATAGTCTTATGAAGAGTTAAAGGCAGTGAGTCTGGAAGGATATGGTAGAACCTATTAGCTCATCCCTTTGAAAAAGTTTATTTTTCTAAGATAAGGCCTAATGCTTTCCTCTGGAGATCGTAGTTGAGCTTGTCAGAAGTTTTTTGTGCTTTTTGTAACTATAGTCACTCTTACTCTATTTCTGTCGTTCCGTTTGAACAGGAGCTTAATATGTATTTGTTTCTACTAACCTGGGCAAAAACATTCTACTTCTGTTGCCCAGTGTGGTGTTTGATAGTTACTTTAATGACAGCTGTTACCAAATGCTTGTGTTTAGGACACAGATATTGACTAGGCTATTTGTCAAGTAACGACATAGTGAGTTATTTCTCTTCTGGTACAAGTCACAATTCAATATAAATTATTAATAGAAACTTGAAGAGTAGCTAGAAAAATATTTGTGAACTGTATAAATCACCTTTTTAAATATAGCTTTTTCTTTGAGGAAGATGGGCAGCAAGACAGAATTTACCACTATGAATAGATACAAAAGTAATTTCAACATTTATTTTGAGAAATATTGTGCAATAGTAATCTCATCATGCTTTTTGTGCTTGGCAGGATAATACTGTGTCAGTGGATGACCCTCCCTGTATTACCAAGTTCGCAACATATCTGGAAATAGACCTTATTTTTACTTAGGCGTTAAACTACAGTTGAGAAAAACATCCCCAGAGGTTTTGAGCTTAATAATAAGGAACAGCAGTGTTTGACATTTTAAATCATACATTCTTTTTTTATTTAATAAAAGTTAACATATGGGAATAATGTGACAAAAGCCAGGCCTGTAGCTGGATCACTACACCTAAAAATTATTTAATCAAGAAGGATTAACTGGAAAAACAGTAATCATGAAGTTACTTTAAAAATGACCTGTGGTAGCTAGAAGACTTTCAATACTCTTTTATTTCTCGTTGCCTGTTAGTGAGATGGTAGGTATTTATAAAAGCTTCAAAACACTGTAGCCTTCTTCAGGCTCCAAGGAGGTTTTGGTTATACTTATTTTCTCTTTCTGTTAACAATACATTCCTGTGTTTCTGCCTTAACCTCTTTTCATTTGTCCAAACTCCAACCCTACTTGCTTTCTCCATTCTGCTGCATTCATGCAGCATTACCATATTCAGTCATTTCTGAGACATACACCTCCATCTCCCCAGTGGTCAGTTTTTTCAGAAGAACCTAAGACACAAAGTTATATTAGGGACCTGAGCAGCAAAACAAGAACCTAAGGTTTAACCAGCACTTTTAATTTTTGCATGTTTCAAGGACTAGTAG
The DNA here is from genome assembly GCF_031877795.1 of Strix aluco. NCBI lineage: Eukaryota > Metazoa > Chordata > Aves > Strigiformes > Strigidae > Strix > Strix aluco. The sequence goes on along the minus strand of NC_133946.1, from coordinate 565,324 downwards.
CCCGAATCACGCTGCTAAGCTGAGCAAAACAATTATAAAAATTTATTTTCCTGAAGAAATAATGTTTCTCCCAACTTTCCAAACACTTGATCAAAGACAAAAAGAGTTTTCCTTCCTTTCATTTTTGTTCACTCTCTTATCTGGGTATTTTCCTATCCCCTTATTTCCTCTGTTCCATTTCATTTGTCTGTGCTGGTTTTCCTCCTCATATCTTTATTTCACCACTCAAGATATTTTCAGTAGAACTCAGACTGACTTTCAGTGTTACAAAGAAAGTAATTTTTCAAGTGGCAAAAATGAAACTTTGAAGTAAATTCTACTTTGAATCTTCTGGATAAGACACAAGGTAAGGGTGCTTTTGAATTCAGGGCTGTGTAGAATAGAGATTAAATAGATGGAACGGGATGAAGATGAATGCTAATGCTAGATTGAGTCAGGTTGCTTGGAAAGCTTGTCTTTCGTTTGTCCAGCCTAACTCGTATGAAAGTGCTAAGCATCGCGATCCTTCAGCCTTTTCACCTATTTTAAAATATTTTTAATCTAGAAATTATGAAGCCTCCAAACCAAGTACTTCAAAAATAACATATATGAAGACTGCAGTGTCATTAAATATCAGTAATTCCAGATGTCAGAAGTGATCAATTGATTAAACTTAAAGATTGTTACAGTTTCACAAAATATAAATGCTAGGGCAGATGTGTGTGATAATGGCAGAGTTGATAAGCAGGGAAGTACAAGCAGTTTAAAATGCTTCACTCCAGTATTAGTACTGGTAACATGTATTTTTTTAATATGGCTGTTTAATTCCAAAATTCAACACTGTGACTTGATACTGAGAAATTTGGAGTATTATCTGTCGTTTCTCCCTACTCGCGTGTTCCTACCTTTCTTTTGCACCAGAGCAGATACTTCTCAGATACTGCAGGGAGTTGCTTAAAATTAGTTAATTAATTAACACTAAGGAAGCAAATAGAAGTGCATGATTTTCCACATGTTGCCATGGTAGGACACTGACAGTGATGATTTTTATTGGTTTAAACAGTCATGGAGCCAAAACCCATTGCTCTTATACAGTGATAAATCCATTCATAACAGAATGATAAGATCGTATATTAACTATTATACCTCTTTATAATTGTTTGGGGTGGACTATCAAAGTATACAGAAGTAGAAGAAATGCTGTATTTTCTAATTTTTCAGTCATTTGATCTGCTAGAAATTAATGAAGAACAATGTGGTTTTTTAATATTTTCGTTTTGATAATATACTAAAATTGCTTTGTGTGTTCACAAATTTGTTTGGGGGGAAGATCTAAATTGCAACAGCATTGTTTTAATTGTTTTTTAATTAAGGTATGCCACTCAATTTCTATTTGGAAGTAGATGTTTGTACACGCAGAGGGATTTTAAACTGACAGACCTGTACTTTACAATTTTGGTTAAAAACCACATTGTTTTAAATGTCTCTGTAGTTGTGCCAGTAACATTCAGCATACATTTTGCTCTCAGAAGGCTTGAAATTTCTGCTTAGGCTGATCGTTCAGCAGGCTCTGTCCTTGGTTCTTATAAGTATTTCCTTTGAAAAGCCGATGTCAGGGCCCTAAGCGCATCAGCAGCCCCCGAGCCCCTCCTTGCAGAGTTGAGCTGCCTGTGCTCAAGGTCAGCATTGATGTAGCACAGCTGTGCAACCTTAGCTCAGACTGATGAGGAAAGAGCTGTGTGAAAGATGAGAGAAGGACAGGCCTGTTGACCTCTGCTTGGCTGCTGTACTTAACCTCAGGCCATGCCCTTGGTTCTTGCCTGAGCCATGTTGTAGCAATGCTTGTGCCTGGCAACATACCTCTCCGACCCAGATCCTCAGCCACGGACTGGACATCCTGGCTTGATCTCAAGTCTTCATGACTGTGGACTTGCCTAGTGATAACTGTGACTGACCTGGCTGCCATCGCTGGACCTGATCCTGACCCTGCCATGCTGGCTTGATCTCAGACCTTCCTCATCACTATGGGCTTGTCTGGCTATCTCAACTTGTGGCTGAACTCATCTTTCTCTGGGTATTGTGGGACTCCATCACTTGTTGGTGGGGGCATTGCCCCTTCCCACCTTGTTTCCATATTTGGCACCTGCTTTGCCTTCTGTTATGGAGCAGTGTGCCATTGCTGGTCCCTGGCTGCTGGTGGTTCTTCAATTTTCACTGTTTACCTTCTAAAAGTCTTGAGAAAGTTGATATTTTGATACTAGTTCTTCACAGTAAGTATTGATCCCTTTGATACTAAAAATCAGGCCTTGCAGTTCCTACAAGAGATGCAGTTGTGCACTGCTACCTGCCAGGTATAGTTTGATCCTGAGGAAGAGATCTTTCTTGATCTTAAAATATGCACACTGGTCAGACTTTCAGCATTCTGCTATAAAGCTGGCTTCATCTGTTAACAACCTTTCCAACATGTTATTGCTTCCCAACACACTACCTCAGTAATTATGATGGTGAGCTACTGGAGCAAAATTGTTTATGTATCACAAAGATAAACATCCCACAGTTCAGCAACAGTTGACCTATGGAGAATGCAGAGAAATGATCTGGTGGAGATTACCTGTAACTTCTTCTCTCAGTTTGAAATACAAAGAATCACTGTGCTGAATCAGACCTCAACACCACAACACAGCAGAAGAGTTCAGGTGCGAGATATATTGCTTTGCTGAAGAAAAGGAAGATCTTGTATTCTACTGACTGTCACAATTTAGGGTGCAAATTAGTAGACACGTACATACCAAAAGAGTGCAGTATTAGCAGTGCTGTCAAAGGTGAGTGATTTACAAGGCTGTTATGGTTAAACTGCATTCAGTATAGAGGAGAGGCTGAAAAGTTTAGTTGAGTCTCACATGTAGCTTAAGAGCGAGAGAACCTGAATGCTTGGGAAAAGGGCGCACTCTCGTGCGAGATCATAAGACGGTGCCCCAAGCGCCCTCCATCATAAATCCTTAACTGATTTTCTTGTTTATGATAAGGGAGGGCTTAAATAGCAAGGTGGAAATTTTCTAGACTAATTGGATCCAAAAACCATTTTGCATTTCTGGTAGTCAGTAGCTAGCAGGTGCAGACACTTTGCCTTTCCCAGAAGCACAACCCAATTGTGCAGTCTTATGCTTGTGGATATTGGTTTCAGTCTCTATTCTCAGTGACCCTGAAATTTGACTTTCTTCTTGCTGAGCTAGCATAAACTACCTTGTTGCTTCTTCACAGATAGTCTTTAACTTTTGCTGTTGCTGGTTCTTTTAGCTTTTTAGAATGTGTAAGTCAAGTAGAGGAACTGCATGCTGAACTACACAGTGTTGTTTGAGAAAGAGCCCAATTGTATTAAAAGTATTTCACTTCCAGTACTGTGAATGGAACTACTAAATTAATTCTTGAGTTTCAGAAGACAGTAGAATTCAACATAAAATAACTCAATGCTGACTTGACTGTAAGTCAAGGGATACACGTGGCATAGTGTGATATAGGAATGACACTTGTTTCTAGTTTGTTTTTCCAATAAAATAGATGTACTTTGTCCATAGTTAAACAATGGGATAATTATTAATTAAAAAGCATTAGATAGGTGACAGGTAATAATGTGTGTTTATCTGCTAATTATTTCGGTTTATATTATGGTTAATAACTTAAAATAGATTTTACCTTTTTTCTTTTTAAGAATGATCAAAACCAGAAATTTCCTCTGTTACCCCAGTACACAGCTATGTTGGGCATTTGTGGTGTGTGAACTTGCAGCAGTAACACTCAGCAGCCATGGTCAGCGTGAGGTTATCTGCAGTAGTTTGCACTTAGGGAAAGTAAAGCTGGTTGTCTTGAATGATCTGGCAATTTCTTCTTCACAGGGGAGTTAGGCAACTGAATTCATTGGCTCTTACCATGATGGAGGAGCTTGTATAGAACTGTAAGTTCTATTGTATAGAACTTGTAAGTTCTATTCCAACTGTTTAGGTTGGAACAGGATCTCTGGAAGTCAAAAGGTCTAACCACAATCTCTTAAGTAGACCCACACTAGAGATAGATGAGGTTGGTCATGTAGACACAGATTGTGGAACAACTGATACATATGAATGTTTGGGAGTTTGAGTATTTCTTCAAGATGTGGGCAAAAATATGTGAGAAGCTCTTAGTTTAATGTCTATAAATGTAGTATTTTGACACATGCCATAATCTTTAGCAGTCCACTTTGGTATGTAGCTCAGCCCATTCTTGTTCAGCTCTCTCAAAAGACCCCTGAGTCTACAGCAATTTTTCTTTTTCAGCCTAGTGTTTTGCTGAACAGGGGTATCCATGGCTACCTATTAAAGTCTCTTTGACTCTACTTTTTATAGTGATGGTTATTATTTTATAGATTTGCACTCTCATCTGATATACCTCAAACAGTTCCTAAGGCAGATGGATTTTATATGGAACCATGTCAGGAAAACAACAGGAAGTAGAGCCAGAACTTACTACTTCTTTGATTTAAGATTTTTTTAGGTAATTGACATTTTATACTTTAAAAAAACCCCATTGACTCTTTGTAAATAGTGTTATCATTTTCATATAACTTTTTAATAAATCTTATAAGATTATATAATAACATTAAAATATTATTAGTTTTACCATTATTATTAGGGGAATCAAAAAGGGAAAAACTGAATTATGGTGATTCTCAAATTAGCTAACTTTTGTGATAGCTAATTTTAAAACTGACAGTACTTGTAGGACATGCTATGCTTTACATTTTTTTCCTGAATGAAAGTAAAAGTAGTTCTACTGCTTAAAAAGTGTGGCGTCCTTTGGAAAACGTAAATCCCAAAGTAACATAAAATCTGAAAGGAATGTTTAAATTGTTGGTCATATTATTGCTCATTAGTGGCTTTTAAAGTCTGCTTTTTGAACAATGTTAGGTTTTTCTGCTGTATTTTATCCTTTTATTTTGCTCCATATATGTCCTGGTTTAACCAGGATAGGGTTAAGTTTCCCCAGCAGTGGGAGGGGAGCTCTAGCCCGGTTATTGGTCACATCCTGGCAGGTCACATTTTCCTGGCTCCGGAGCGCGGTGCGCTCGTGGTTTTGTACATCGTGCTTCAAACTGCTGTATTTGGTAGCTATTTTGCTCTGTTCATTGCTATCACTATTACTGTTATTGTTATTGTTGTTGTTTGTTGTGTTGCTATTGCATTGTTGTATTAAACCTTTCCTTATTTCAGTCTTGGGGCTTTGTATTTCACTCCCTTTGTGGGGGAGGGGTAGCGGCCGCGTGGTCTCAGACCCCGGCAGGGGCTAAACCATCACAATATCATAGACCATATGTAGTACCGTTTGCTGCTTTTTACATCATTGTTCAGAGAGAGGAGTTCATGGGTACACCTGCTTAAGCTACAGAAAATGGTGAGCATCAAGAACAAACTCATAAAAAGGTCTTGAATCAATTAAGGCTGGAAGTTAAAACATGATGTCTAACCATAGGAAGAGAAAAATTCTGAAACACCTTCTGTTGTGAGTAGTAGTGACAAACGGTATCACTACATCTAAGATGAAGCTTGATCAATTTGGGACTGTCTGATATAGTCATGATAGCAACAGGCTGTACTCTTTCACTGTTTATAGACCCTTCAGTCCCATATTTCTAAATCCAGGATGTATTAAAATACCCAGAATTTTTGCTTTTGACTACATTTGTTGACACTTTGAGGAATGTTCTCTGTAATGTAATAGTTTCTCATTATTTTAATTCTGGTTTAGGGGAGATACAATGTTCAGCCTCTCATGTAGTGTACTTTATGCCAACAGATGACTATATTGAATTACTGTATAAATGGGAAAAGACATTCCTGATAAATATATATGTGTATTTGTGTGGCTGGGAAACATTATGGAAGGGTCACTGCACAGTCAGCATGTGAGCTGGCTTCAACTTGTTGACTAAGTAAATCCTAGTGTCTTCAACATAGAACAAGAATTGTTTATATTTTAGTACTTCATTATGTTCAGAAATAATGGAAGAGAAGCTAAGCAATGAGAGATTTAATCTGCACAGCATATGAAGTGACCAAATGGAGCATTTTCAGTACAGTAATAGCTATGACTGGGAGATGCACTAAGTATCGATGTGGTTGCCTTTCCCATCTCATGTTTGTTATGAGACTTCAGTGATATGAACCAGAACGTTTTTTACCTCTGTCAGGTTGTTTACAAACTTCTTACCCAACTCACTCAATTTCTGTTATTTCCATGAGATGTCATGTATTGTGTGATGAGAACATATATACCCTTTGTTTGAATTTAGCAACATCTGCGATTAAGTTAAATTAAGACAGTTTTATTGAACTATATAATCAAGAAACTTCTAATCAGTCTTTGATCTTAATAAATTGTGAACTCTCCAGCCTATGGAACCTGGCACCACATGTTGCATGGGTGGATGGTGCTGGCTTATGTTGTAGTTTCAGTTTAAATCCCAGTGGCCAGGGAGCTGCAATTAGCTCTATAACCCAGCAAAAGCGAATTTGCTGTTCAAGCTTTCCAAGTAGATTTGTCTAGTCTGTCAAAGAACAAATCGATTACCAAGGGTTTTGATGTGGCATTTACTGCTAATGGGCCCTTACTGCTGCAACAACAGAACAAAAAGAAAGTATTCTTTTAGGTGCTGTTGGAAATAAAGGGATATTGTGGTAGTGAATTTTGTACAGGGACTCTGCTGCACTCTCAAGTAACTGCACTTTGGACAGTTGCTGAGGCTTCATTTCCCCAGCAGCATAAACTGCCAGGCAGCCTATCCCATTTGGGAATGTCCATTTCTGGTTGCACAGGCCTGTCCCATCTCCTGTACTAAAGTGGTGCCTGACTCACCCATGCTGAGGTATTTTATCTCGCCAAGTTAACAGAAAATATTTGGAGGGTGGAAGGAGAGAAAGTCACATCTGTCTTCTGTCAGCAGTCTCAGGTTGAGGTTTGATGCCGTGGTTAAATCAGTCCAATAGCCAAGTGCTGCCATGAGAACAGATCCATCCCTCTTCCAGCTTGAACTAGCTCACCTTGGACTCTTGGGAGCTTTAACGAAGGTGGGAAGAAAGCAGCAGCAGCATGAGGGTGAGCTAAGACCAGCCCTTTCAATGACAGCCATTAGAGCTGCCAGTCAGGACAGGAAACAAGTCAGCTACTGTCGAACTATCCCTTCAGTACATGCTGCTCAGTTTCTTGACATTTGTTTGGCACATGTGGGTACAGAGTTCTGTCATCTACCAGTGTAATGCTGGTGCTGTGACGCCAGCCCTCAGTAGACAGAAATGTGTTGGGAGGCAGTGACCAGTATTTCTTGTAGTGTTCAGTGTTTTACAGAACAACAAAGCACATGAAATAAGATGCTTGCTTGCTTTTTCTCCAGTCCGAACTTGTACTACTAATGCCTCTTCTAATGAGACAAAATATGCAGTAGTTAATTTCCATTCATAAATCTCAGACAGAAGAGTTATCTGACATAAGTGAATACTACAGTTAAAGAAACTTGAAGCTGTGTATTTGATAAAGTGCTGTGGTTAATGAGCTATTGTTTAAAAGCAAGCTTTTTAAATAAGATGAAAAATAGTAAAATTATATATTCCTGTTTTCTCTATAACAATGAGGTGAAATTTTTTTAACTGTTAAGTGAAAATTTCTTTCGAGACATTTGAGAAGAGAGTAATTTTCTATTTCCTATATAGGAATTTTCTATTTCCTATAGTAGGACTTTAGAATATACCTCTCAGAAGAGTGAAAACAAATTATTTTTTTCCAGAGATGAGAAAAATGTAAACTCCAGAAAGCAAATGTCTAATAAATAGACAAACAAAATTCAAAAAGGAAAAAGAAGCTTAGCTATGCTTATAGAAAATACTGAAACAGATCCTACTTGGAACAGAACTTTTATTTCTGCATTCGTACCAGCAGAAGTAGAAAGAACTTTTTTTTATTATTCCAGAGCAAACTTGATAGCAGTTAAATCATGAGACCTTGCAAAACTTTAAAATTCAAAAATTCAGTGTTTAATACTTCTGCAGAGAGGAAAGGAAAAACAGTTTTCTATAGAAATTTCATTCCATATATTTGTTCTTGTAAAATCAGGATCTCAGGAGGTCAGGAAAATCTCAGATGATTTCACAAAAAAAGAATTTTTGAAGATTGTTAAACTTTTTGCAGAGAATACAAATCTGATCTTTAAAGAATGTAAAGCGACTTCTTAAATTTTTCATGGTTACGGTGTTTCACAGTTTCCTTAATTGAATATTTGTGGTTTTATGCTTCATGAATATCAACCAACAGTGGCTGAAGATAGCTCTAACACAATATCCTGATCAGCCACTTCTGTTCTTCTTGTCTTTGCATTTATTACATTCCATTAATATAATGTTTCAGTAGTTATGTCCCTTGAGAAAGACTTTGTAGTCCTTAGACAGGAAACAGATATGTTTGCAGTTTCTTGTGTATCCTTGACCATTTTTCCTGTGTACAGTTCAAGAATGGCAATGCTCTTCTCATTCTTAGATATTTTCTTTCTAAGGATCATAACAGTATTACTCTCACTCTGCATTGTTTTGTTAAAGGACATTTTTCTGCTTTAAATGAATCCAGTCGAATTATGAGTATCTATTTGCTCCATCAGGATTTAATTTGTAGTATTTCTGCTCAGAATATTTTACAATCCATTACACATGGCAGTCTTTCCCATATGTTATACTGTTCTTTTTCATGTTGCAGCTACCCATAATTTTGTGGGTTTAATTCTCTACTTTGCCTATTGGTTGGCTTTATTCTTAGCTATGAGTGAAATACTTGCTTTTAAAATTTTATGGTAATAAATAAGCCGTGTATTTATCTGAAATTAGTCCTTGTAGTTTGAGTCAGATCTCTTGAAACTTGCTGGTTTATATATAGCTGGAATGACAGCAAAAATATCCATCATCAAATTAAAAAGTATTTTCATATGTGGCTTATGTTGGTGAAAGTGAAGCGTACTGATTTCATACCTTTAGCATATACCTTTGTATTTTCAGAAATTCTGTTTGTGTGTTGTGCCTATGAGTAAATAAAGATTAAGGTGTCAAGATCAGGTTCTATGATATGCTGGTATCTGTAAGTGGACATCACCATACCAGGTTTCTGATGCTACCTAGCTAACATGTTCAAGTCCCATAAAAAGGCTGTCATTAATGTGTAAAAGTTGTTCACGCATTATTCCCAGACAGTTCTTGAATTGTTCAGATTGACAATGAGGGGATAAGTATAATAATTTCATTTTGACTGCCACTTCCCTATGAGATTACATGCTTTGCTAATTAGCTTATATGCAGAAGCATGTCCAATAGTCTCTAAAAAGTCCCAGTTATAACTTTGCTTCTTTGATCTCTATTCATCCTGACACAGCTTTGAATCTGCGGTCAGAGAAGTTATTATTTCTTTGTTGTAATAGTTTTCCTGATTTTAACATGAAATTTTAAAAACAGGTTGGGTTGTTTGAAAAATTTGAAATGCTCTGAGGTTTAAAATGTCTGTTGGTGGCTGAACATAAATCCTCCTTTACTTTCAGACAGTTTACCATATATGAATCAATTTGGAGAACTGGTAAATTGCAGTATCTATTTTTTATTACTTATATAAATCAGCAGTTGCAAATAATTGCTCCTTCACATCAAATTATAATTTTAGATTTGCTATCAGAATAAAGATTGATTATTCTGGCTAACTTAACGGCTATAAATGTTTTTTATAGCGCATGCTTAGTTCTCCAATGTATCTTTTGATGTATGTGAGAGAGGATGTTTCACAAAATATTTGGTACAAAAAATAAATTCATATTTCTTAAAAGGGCAGTTCTAAAGAAAGAAACTCACCTATAAAAATTTCTAGGAATGTGGGAACATTTCAGGAACGCTCTCCCACCTTTACTTAGGGAAATTGGGCAGCGTTTCAATTCATTAGTATGTATCCATATCCCAGTCCACTCTAAAGTCTTTTACAAAATTCTTTCATTGAGTTTTGGTTAGTGTTGGCCTGTGAGTGTTATACAGAAATTCTGTATCCCAATACTAGTTTTGTACAGGATTACTGTTTATCTCTACTTATGACTTTCTCGGGGCTGGAATACTAGGTATTTATGAGATAAACATCCAAACCAAATAGCTTCCTATTTTAGGTATCTTTGTAGATAACTGAATAACTAAGCAGAAGATGAGATGTGAAAATAAAGCATATTTCAGCAGAATAGACTATTACTCAGATGTTAATGCCTGCATGCATATAGAGACAGACAGCAAGAGAACAAAAACTTCTGTTTTAATCTGATAGTTAACAGTTCAATATTGAGAAATATTGCTTGCCACCCTCCCTGCAGGAAAAAAATAATCTCAGATTAGATTTGGATGAAGATTATCTTCCCCTTAACAGCTCTGAAATTAATTTTATATGCAAACCTACTTTGACTGACAGTCTCTTGGCATTTATTCTTTACAGAAATTTGGTTTTCATGTGTGTTCAGTAGAAAAAAAAAAAACAAAACAACTCAAAAGCAACATTTAAAGTAACTAAATCTGGTTTTAGTAGCACCTACCAAGCCTGTCCATATGAGCCAAACGTACAATCAGTTGTAAACCTTCAATTGGTAATGCAGGTTATGTTAGTATAATTCAGAGTTACTGCTTTCATGTAAATTTGACATTTACCTTCCTGCCATGTGAGTACTTTCCATACATGAAACCATTATTTGTCTGGTTTGCCTTCCATCGTCTTTACTGCTTTATTGAGAAAACTAACTCAACACACTCATGTAAGTCTTGAGCTTATCAGCCTCACTTTGAATATGTGTATCTTTAAAACTGTGCATATGAAATGGTATTGTACTTCCCTCTTTCAGGGATGAAGACCATATCTAAATATTTTATTATTAATTGTCTTTAGCTATATCGTTGTCTCCGAAGAAAGAATTTGCTGATCATGTTCATTCAGTGTATTGGCAGAGTTGTGTTTGAAGGCTCAAGAAATCCAGAGGTTTTTGCTGCTCCTTTAAGTAGGTCTGCAGAGGGATTTAATGAAATGGGTAATAATGAAGTGATATCAACATGCAAATAACAGACATCACCATGTGTCTTCTTAAGTCGACCATATACTGTGCTTAATCCCTGTTGCCTTGTGCCTGTACAATTTTGGGTTTGAATGACAACCATCTGCTTGACTCAGTGTGGACAGAACACAGTTGATACTGTTAAACTTTGGGGGAGCCATAGTGGTAGGAATATTTACCCAGCAGCTGAAGAGATCTTTTACGTATATACTCACTGATTTTCACAGTCTCTTTGATATGCTGTTTAATGATCAGTTGGCTTTTATGGCATTTATACCAGAATCTTTCTGTATGGTCCTCCTGTTCCTTACCTCTTCCCACCCTCCCCAAAGGCTGATTTGTAGAGAAGCCTTCCTTCTGCCCTGCTTCTTAGAAAGAACATGCAGCATTCATGGTTCAGATACTAAAATGCCTTCAAGTTCCAAAATCAAAAGTTTACCTCTAAGAATGCATCTTGGTTTCAATGCTACATGTCACACCCATGTTTGCTTCTATGTGCTCACAAATTAGTACGAACACTCTAGTCATGAAATGTTTAATTTCTTAGCTGAAGGCTCTGTGCTTTAGAGACTGCTTCTCTTCCTCCTTAGTCTGACAAAGACCAAATAAGTTAATCTCTTGGGGTACTTGTCTGACTCATGTTCTCTGTTACGAAGCCAGAAAGCAGAATAAATTAACCCTCACAAAACTGTCTGCTGGCACTAGACTGCTCCCCATTTGTGGGCAAGTTTGCCTATGGTTTAATCATGTAATGTGCAGTGCAGTCCTACTTTAAGAATAGAACTGCATACTTTTCTAAATGTGAATTGATCCTGAACTGAGTGGCATAACAAATTTCTGGGTTGAACAGCGTGTAGCTGATTGGAGATACCGTGTAATTTTTGGATTGACGAATGCTATTTGGCAGGATTTATCTGTATGAAATGAGTACAATTGTTGCTTCTTATTTATTAGTTAAGCTTGTATTTTGTTCATTAGCAGTGCCATGCAGCTACATCTCAAAAAAAAAAATGAAAAGAGTTTTGTTTTTCCCTACTTTTTTCCCATTTATCTTTAGAGTTTGACACTGCCTGGCACAGAACTTGTACTATGCACTCTCCAGTGGCCTTTCAGAAGGGCTTTTCAGTCTTTGTTGACCCGTTTCCTGGATTAGTCTGGCTAAGTTATGGATTATTTTGTCTATTAAGCTTTTTCTTGTGTCCAGTAATTTAAGAATGGCATATTGGCATAATAATGAATTCAACTAGTTGAGATTCCAAATCTGTATTTATAACTCTTTACAAAAGTCTGAAGAAGTTAGTGATAATATTTTGATTTCATGCAATATAGAGGACAGTTAATAATTTGTCAGGTACACTTTGTGAAATCATGCTTAAATAAATACTTAAATTCTAGAACAACAGGAAGCAGGCAGAATGATACATTTGTTGATGTAGGATGTCAGATAACTTAGTACAAATTACAGATTCTTTAAATACTTGAAAACAGTGAAGGTCAGGAAGCCTCCATTCAAAATTTTCCAGCATATGTATAATATTTTACAGGATGTCTGTCTGACTGTAGATGGCAAAAGAGTAATCTGTAAAAATCAACTTGTTTGTTGTTTTTCGTGTTGTCTATTTATGCCCTGAGAAATGAGCATCGGATGTGGTGTGGAGTCCAAAGACCAGTGTACGGTTCAAGGTTAAGACAGACACGATTGTATCTTGTAGCATGAGGAAACTGGGCTCAGACTATTCTTCAGAAATGTTTGTTTTCAGTAAACAACATTCAAGGCTTGAAACAACACCTTAGTGGCTTGGTCAAATAATTTAATCAATGGTTTAAATGGTTTAAAAAAGGAAAGTAACCAAAAGTCTTATTATTTATGATTTGTTTGATTGTATGAGATGAAAATTTCCTTCACAGTCATTATATTGCTGATATTCCTGAAAACATATATCAAAGTACATATGGAGCAATAATTTTGTGTTGAGGTAGTAGCTATCATCTTGAAAATAAGAGAATTTCAGATTAGACGTCTATATTGTACACTTGATTTTATTTATTTTATATTCTTCTGTATTGTATACAGATTATTTAAAAAAAAAAAAGAGAGAAGGAAAACAGCTGGTATCAAAGAAGCTGTCCGGGCTGTACAAGCTTTTCAGTCAGTGGAAGTGGTTAGTCTGGGTTTCACTGTCTAAGTGTGTTTCCAAACTGAGCAGCCTATTTTCAAGAATTGAGTCAATATCGGTGATTAGCCTCTCAGTGGAACAGCACTTCTATTATGCAAAAAAAGACTCAAAACAACCCCCCCACCCCCAAACTTCAGAATCTCTCCTTAGTTATAAATTTAATATTTCTCAGTCTGTGAAGCTTTCATTCAGGAAAGAAAAGGGTAAGAGCCAGTGAAGTTCTCACTTTAAACTGGCTTTTGGGAAAGATACCTAAAGAAATTACATTGGTTATTTCCTTTTTTTTATTGTATTGTTATTTCTTGTAAATTATTTAATTTTGTTTTCAAATGCAAGCACACAAGATTCCCAGTCTCTTTTTTTCTGTTTCTGTTGAAATGTGGCCGGTTTTGTTGAGGTGACTTTGGTTTTCATGCATTCAGAGCGCAGAAAATGGTCAAGAGAATTTAGAAATAACTTTTAGATGGAGATTCAATCCATTGAAAATTCCAGGTTCAGCTTGCAGTTAAGAACGTTTATAAAGTGATGTCGGTTACGTTAGGTAACTGTCTGACATTTCCCACACAGGTTTCTTGTAGGTGCTTGGATGTGGCCCAGCAGCACGGGCAGGGTGTGCAGCAGGTCTGGACCCTGCGCTTGCCGCTCTGCTGCCCTGCCGAGGGGTGGCCTTGTGCAGAGCTTTTAGGCAGTGATGGATTGCACAGCGGTAGTGTACACAGTTTATAGCTGCTTTTAACTGCTTTTTCCAAGGACCTGCTAACTTGGACCTGTGCTGGGGAATTGCCAGACTGGAGAGACAATGCTTCCTATCCCTTCTGATATGTGAGCAGTTGGCCAGTGAGCTTTCCCTGCCCCTACCAGCCTGTCTTCTTGCTTTGGTGATGGCTTTCATTTGGCCCTGTTCACAGAATCACAGAGAAGGTTGGATATTTCCTGGTGTCCTTATTTTCTTTTCCCTGCCATTCCTTACAAGACCTGCTGATTTATGAGAGATGTGTTTAGATGCTCTCAGTTTTGGTCACTTCCATAAGTTCTGTGGATAAAGCAATGCTTTTGTCTCACTCAAAGCTGGGACTACATCTGGTGCATTCGTATCACAGCAAACATTTCAACTCCTCTTCCATCCCAGTTCAAGTGTAGTGAACACCTGAGAGACCAACTAGAGGCATGTAATGAAAACATGTTTGCAGTAAATATTCTTCTGTGTGACATCAAGTTTATACGTGGGAGGTACTTGCTAAAAATAGTGATCTTAAAAATCAAATTATAGTGATGCTAATTAAGCTACAGTGAGAAATGTCTTTGTGGATTACAAACTGAAGTTTTATCTGTGGCCACTAATATGCAGCAAAACCAGACTAATTTCCCTAGTGAAACTATAAAAGCTTCACAAACTTTTATCATCTGCTTAATAGTTCAAATTCAAATTCTTCTTTTTAGAAGGCCAGTGTTCAAATACTGTGAAGTACTTGCAGGTGTCCTCCTTATACATAAGCAAAATCTTGATTTCCTCTTCATTCATGTATTTTCTTAGTAAAAATTTTTGCATTTTCAAGTGCTCAGTTACCATGTACTATTGAGAATTGTATATTGTTTTGATATCTGATGAGGAAGCCTATATTCAGAAGAGATTTCAAGTGAAAAATGCTGATACTGGATGAGTTTTAGGAGTAAGATATTCTTCCTAGTCTCTTCAACCATTATAATCCACAGCAGGATAATATATAGCTAGAAAAAAGGACTCTTTTTCTACACAGCTTGATTTTAATTGAGTACTTTCATTAAAGGAATGTTTTAATTCTTTGTAAAACAGTTTAAAGTCAGTAACATCCAGAAAATATTTTAGAGCAGTTACCTGTCAGTCTAGTCAGTTTTAAAATGTGAGGAATAGAAAACCATCTGTTTCAAGAATTTTTAGTTAAAGATATTTTGATCACAAGAGAGGTTATTTTAGAGAATTTAGTTGTAACAAATGATGTGATTATTTGTGACTTTTTAAGGTACTATTTTTCTCAGTAACACCTGCCAGAACATTACAGGTTTATAGAGGATTGTTCAAGGATTTTTGTATCTGATTATAGGAAAAAAGTGTCAGATGTTTAAAAAAATATATCCCTAAGTGTCTTAAGATATGGTGTAGAAAGCCCACTTAGCTTGAAAACAAAAACTTAGTTTAAAACAAAAAAGCATACTCCAAAGCAATCTTTAAAATCTTCTGGGAAAAGGAACAAGGGCAGTTTTGCATAAAAAGGGCAGTTCAAGTTTTTTCATTTCTTACAGAGATTTTTTTTTTAAACGGGCAGCAGTTTCTAACTTTGGGTTCGAATATATACGTACCCTCATACATACACAAAAAAGGACAGCATTTCAAGTTAGCTTCTAACCATTCACTCATGAGTGCTATTTCATTCACATTATTAAACTAGTTCAATTTTTTTTAACCCTATCCTTATGTTGTCTATTACAAAGCAGTTTGTTGTATAGCAGGACAATATTAATTATGCCACTGAAAAGAATAGCAAATATTTGCGACAGTCACTCACTCAGCAATATAACAAAGCCTTCTGTCCTTGAGTCCTCTCAAGTCTGCCTTTGATTTCATGTCTCTGTAAGATTCTTGGAGAGTGGAGTTTGAAAGCACAAGCTATTATGTTATTGATTTGTTCATCGTAAGAATTAAGTCTTTTTCTTAACAACCCTCTCCAAGTCCTTGTCCCTTTGTATGTAGGAACCAAGCTCCACTCCAGCAAAGCAAATTTTCATGCAACATCATAGAAAAAAAGATTTGTCAAAACAAATAAAAAAATAATTTTAAGTAATAAAAATTACTTAAGCAAAACAAAGTGTTAATTTTCATATGAATATAGTGGCTCTCCACAGTCACACTTCTTATTGGGTGGATTATTGTAAGATAAGCAGTAGCTTTGTAAAGGTAATACAGGCTGTCTTACTGATAACACTAGCTATGTCCTCAGGGAAACATCATACATTCCAGCATATTTCAGGAAATTTCATAAATTTCAGCATATCTCACATATCTCAGACATGTCTGCTTCTCAGGATGGGACTTTGTTTTAAAGGAAATGTATTTTTGGTTTTCCCTGAAAGCACATGGCTTTGTCTCCTAGGTAAATTATATTGTCTTTAAAAAAAAAACATAATCTGATTCATGAGTCTTACCCTAAATCTAGTGGGGCTTGTTTAAACAGTCAGCTCTTCTTTAACATACCCTTCTAATGACATGTACACTCTTACTGCCCTTTTTTAACCTTGTGACTCCTAGAATGCTCTCCATGGATAAAGTATGAATGTATCTACTAGGAAGTCTTTGCAATTTTCTTTTGAGCTTGTCAGTATGATGGTTTGGTTTTTTTTTTTTCTCCCTATGGAGATGCATAAAGGTTTAGAAGTTAAGCTTGGATCAGTGATCAGAATTGAATTCTAGGTACACAGAAGGCTATGCAGAAGATACATGTAATACTGTTTGAAGTCACTACTAAGCATTGCTGGGATTTGTGCTGAGGAGAGGAAATCCTTAAAAGTGGTATTTGAAAGAGATGTGTAATACAATATGTTTGATATGTAAAAATACGTTCAGATAGTATTTTAGCAACCTGAAAAATAGCAAGGAGGTTGCACTAGTTAAATAAAAGGTAGAAAAACTTGGGGTTTGGCAATTTATGCATTTATCATATGCTTTTTGAAAACTTCAGAAAATAATACATTTTAATGGAATTTTGATTCTTCCTTTGACACGTTATTACAGGGTGGGGTTTTGTTTTGGTTTTTTTTAAGGAATTCAAAATGTACTCAGCTTATTCTGTGCCGTGCTTACAGAAAACAAGGTTCTCTTTCACTCAGCAAGTTTTCAGAGGCTCAGTGATGCCTGTAGGGCTCTGGAGTCTTTGATGTTTCCCCTCAAATACAGGTGAGTTGAGTTTTGATTCTTTGAACTCTTTGACTAATTTTATAATTAATTTTGTAACTTATTTTACATTGTCCTTAACAAAAGGAGTTGTTCTATGTTTGTTCAAATAAGCAAAAGTTTTCATGATCATCTATACAAATCCTAGTCTGTACACATCATTAGTAAAAACCTGATTGCATCTTAACAGTGGAAACAATTAAAGGAGAAACATCCTACCTACAAATACAGTAGAAACCCTACTCGCAACATCAATTGAATGGTAAAGCTTGACAGTGATGATCCATGAGTAAATGCATGGAAAAGATATGGGGGAGATCTGATGACAGCCTGTCAATAAGTAAGAGGAGGTACATGGCAGGAGAACAAAGAGATTGGGGTCACAAACCGAAATGGGGAAATGCAAGGTTTCTGACTGTATGTGGGGAGAACATGTTTTATTATGGGGATAACTAAACATTGGAACAGAGACCCTATAGAACTTCAATCCCTGTAGATTGTCAGGACTCAGCTGGTCAGAGCTCAGGACAACTTGATCTGGATTCAGTCTTGACCCTGCTTTGAGCAGCAGGTTGGACTAAATGATCTGCTGAGGCCCTTTACAACCTGAAAGGTTCAGTGATTCTAAGATAACAGCTACATTAGTTTGTATCATGGCTTTAAGTCACTGACAAATGTCTACCAAAGAATGAATTTAAATGAACAAATTGATCCTCATCTCATTCCATCTTTTTGAAGTGAAAAACTTAATGTCTAGCTATTTGGGGTTTTTTCAGGAAGAAGATATCTAATTCTGATTCATCTGTTTCAAAAGATGCTTGTATTTTAATAGCATGCTTTTATTTAAAATATTTCAGATATTTGGTTCACTGTAACATAGAATAAGAGGAAAGTGAGTTTTGGAATACGTTTCTTCATGCTAAAATAGTCATGAATGTAAATTTTTAATAACTATAAATTGTTGAAATGCATTGATCAATTTAGATCCAGATTTTCATGTTGCTTTGAAAACAGCAATTTTTTTAAAAAATTGTCAAGTCAAGTAAACAATATCTGAAATACAGTGTACTGTAAATAATGTTTAGTTGTCATTTCAATATCAAAGCGAAAGATTTAATTTAAAGATTTCTTATTAATGATATTCTACAAAAGGCTGAATTGTAGGTGTCTGGACAAAAAGTAGCCATGTTTTTAAAATGTAGGTATTATCTGTAACTTTAGTATCCCTAGTTACCTAAAAGTTGTGGACAAATATAATGTACATATAAATGTTACAAATATAAATAGACTCCTGTTATTTTGCGCAATGCTCTTGTTTACAATAAATTTTAGACACTATAGTATAATAATGTTCTGCACTTTACATGACAGATGTTCTTTTAAGAGCATGGAACCTTATAAAGAAGTATTTAATTAATACTTTCATCTTTTGTGTTTTTAAAATACAGGTATTTTTAGTAAATTTAACATATAGGAGGAAGATTTGGGGTTTTTAAAGAAAAAAGCTACCCTATGTGAAAGGATAGTCAGAAGTTTTTATTTTATTTATTCTTTTCACAGTTATCCCTATATTCCAATTCTTCCTGCACAGCTATTAGAAGTTCTCAGCTCACCAACTCCTTTCATAATTGGCGTACATTCTGTCTTTCGCAATGACATTCATGAGCTTGTAAGTATGTCTACCCAGTATACTCATAGTGTCATTTGTGATGCTTAGTTGCAGAGATCTTCTGTGCTTCAGAGATGTTTATTTGAACAATTCATACATGTTTAAAATATTATTGTAGAAGGCAGGCAAGGTAATCAGGAGGAAAAAAAAGAAAAAACATCAATTCTTTTGTAGATACATTGAGACTATAGAGGAGGGAGTTATTTGATTCTAGTGCAGGATGAGGATGAATGGATCCTTTTCCAGCTTTGTCATGGATTTGAACAATTCACTTAGGATTTTTTTAAATAAATCCTCTATTATTTTATTCTATGCTTACTTTTTAAGCATGTGCTTGGAGAAAGTGAACCAGGGTACAGAGATGCCTAGAAACATGTAATTTTACTTATAGTTGTCCTCGCTGTGTCCTTTTGCAAAGAGCCTAATAGATATCTCAAATCTCTGAACGCAGACCTGGAACCTCCAGAAACAGGAGTCACTTAAGAAAGTTTGGCGTAGTTTCACATTATTTGGTTTACATGTATTTTTCATGGCTAGGTTCAGTAATATGAAGTATTTGGAGTATTTCGTTTATCAAAAACATTCTATACATTAAAGTTAGTACTGTGTTAATTTGTTTATTTTAACTTATGTGCAGGTCATGAAATTTGAACTGTTATGTTTTTAAACTAAGCTCACAGTATGCGCTACCAATAATGTCTTTGTTTGTCCCTTACAGTTAGATGTAATCATAGCAGACCTGGATGGAGGCACAATTAAAATTCCTGAATGTATTCATCTTTCTCAGCTACCAGAGCCACTGCTACATCAGACTCAAATGGCGCTTTCTCTAGTACGTTTTGGTACAAACCCCATTTTCTACCCTCTCACCTATTTTTAAGGAATGAAAAATGAGTTTCAGTATTAAATTGCTTTCAAAGACACTGGAAATGTGAGATTTAAAAATACAATTCATGCCAACATTCCTTTTTTTAGAAGAATTTATTATCTGAAGTTAGAGTTAATATCATCAGTAATTTACTACTAAAACATTTTTTCACTATGCAACAGGTAGGTAGTGATTTTTCCTTCCTACTAATGTTTTTTTAATAAGAGTTCAACCTCAGTATTTTAGCAGCATTGTTACTATTCAGTTTAGTGTCTCTTCTGTGTCTATAAATTCATTTAAACCGTACATTGTTTTGAAGTTTAACAAATGAATAGCCAATAAGTCGTAAAGTTTATTTGTATGATGCCCCTGTATCAGTATTCAAGAATGATTGATTCTGCATTGGGGAATCAGTAAAAAAAGTAGTTCGGTTTGTCTTTTTGCTATCATTGTCATACGTTAGAAATCACCTTATTTGGAGGCTTCTGAACAAACCTTCTTATCTTAAAGAAAAGTTTTCTCTCTGTTAATCTGTTTCAGATGAATCAACTCTAAAATCCCTAACTGTATTAACTAGTCTTGTTCACTGTAATAGGAATTTTTGATAACTACCTCACTTACAGAAACCTGAAGCTGAGAAGTTAATCCCACCTTTATTTCCATTCAGTCTCCATAATTTAACTCAGTCTATTATTTGAGGTACTTACTATCAGAATATTAATTTGAGAAAGAAGGAAAAAAATTAATTTACCCTTTCCTCAGCAAAATGAGGGGAAAAATACTTTGTTTAAAAAATTCTCTAGGTTTTGCATCCTGATTTGGAAACAGCAGATTATGCATTCCCTCCCCCACGAACAGCTTTATCACACTCAAAAATGCTGGTAAGATTTCTGTGTTACATCTGACTTAAAGTAGAAAACTGTTGAAATTTTAGACTAACTTTCTTTTAAGAATTTCTTCTTTGTGTTTTCTTTTCCATATTCATATTCTTTATAGTAGTATTGGTGGAGCAAAGAAATGCCATTGGACTTTGCATTCTGCCCTCTAGTAGTATTCCAATGGATTAGAAGTTTTTATAAACATATTTGTATTAACATGGAAGCACCTTATTTTCTTTTAATATTACTGTCTATTGAGTTAAATCTGTGCCTCCTCTGTTCTGTAGACCAGTAAAGCTGTACAATTTTACATGAGTGGACAAACTGATGTTTTTGTGTGTTTGTGTAAATGTTAAAATTAAATTCTCTTATAGACAACTCCCTGCCCTGCCCCCCTGCCCCCACCAAAAAGTTTCAGAAACATTAAAAATGTCATTCAAGGTCTAGATTTTTAGAGTAAATATGAGTAAAGCTACGAGTGGTGGCTGTGTCAGCAAAACATAAATCACAATAATAATAATTATTGTGTAAGTATGCTTGAACAGATTCGGAAAGGAGTTATATGGGTTTTAACCATACCTGGTTAAATGGCTTTAATGAACCTCAGCCTGAATGAAACTATATGTAATTGTCCATACTAAAAAAAAGTCTGTAGACAGTTTTCTACTAAAATCTACTTAATTTAAATTAAAAGTAGTTGTGAAGCTATGATAACTTAACAACTTGATAAAGCTGCCAAAGTGTCTAGAGTTGAACTTGAGTTGGTAGTCCAAATTAAAATCCAAAAGCCAACTCAATTTAAGAATGCACATTGGTGTTTTTGTGGAGCTGTATTTGAAAACTTAAAACTCTTAAGTGGTACAATATATTTGTTGTTCTTATTTATTGCTTTAAGATTTTTTTTTTTTTCATTGCTGAAGACAGGAAACGTCATCCAGATTTCATTTAAACTAATAAGAGTTCAACTAAGATATCAGTTTGAATAGTGAATTTCTAAATTATTATAATTTTGTATCGGAATAAGGATTTTGTTAAATCTGAAAGAAACGAGCATGTTTTCAAGTAGTCCAAAAAGTCAGTGTACAAATGCACCTGTTAAAATCCTAGAGAGCAGCCTGGGCACAAAGAAAATGAGAATATTTCTCAGTAAAATAAGCCCTTACAAAATTAAGATAAAAATAGAACAACATCAGTCATGTTCCAGTGAAATCTAAACAGATATCTAGAAAAATATTCCAATAGGACAGCTTTATAGAATCTTATATATAGCTAAACTTTTTTTTTTTAAATTGTTATAAGCTTTAACTTAATTAGGTTGTATTTACTTGTTGATTAGCTGATCAGCTGTTTACCTGATTAGTTAATCTGATGGTCTTTGCTGCTTGTAACTTTTAGAGTTTGTTTTAAAAGTCCTCTGAGACATCGTAGAACCTGAGTTCATAAACCAATTTTTAGGACCTCAGGTTTTAGACATGACTGCAGTCTGAGTAGGTACCTGAGCTAAGATAAATTCACATGGGTGACATTCACAGGATTTGTTCACAGTCTTTAGTTGCATCTGGGCCAGCTGAAGATGTCACTGCCCCAAGCCTGCCCCCAGCCGTTCACAGCATTTCCATTAGGCCATCAGTTTTTATGTAAGCACTGCCTTACTCATTTAAATCAAAATAAACCAGGACTTTAAAGATCTACTATTTTAAACTTTTTAAACTAACCTTGGCTTATTTTGGCTGCCGTGGATTGGCAAGTGAAGACATGAGTTGGAGGAGTCCTAGACAAGTAGCTGAGCAAACTCAGCACGGTCTCCTCAGGCGGCAGAGCCCCGGCGGGTGGCTGCAGCGGGGCCGGTGCTGCTCTGGGCCTGCTTCCCCCAGCAGCAGCGATCCAGCTGCGGCTCCATGGGGCCCTGCCCACTCCCATGGCGCTGCTTGTGTGGTGCTACAGTCACACTTGGTTTGGGGAATAAATCCAGGCTAAAATGCCCTCTTTCCTTTATTAGTATCACTTTTTTCTCATGGCAGTTCCTTCATGTGGTTCGTTACACAGCCACCCTAACAGTTACCCTTGCGTTGCCCAAAGCCTTTCGTGCAGGCGTGGGAGAGAACGGGTGAATGTCCTAAATCTGTCATTGCCATCTGCGGGCAGGGCAGTGAAACTGTAGCCTCATATAAGATAACTTCCTACGTGAACAAATATTTCCACTTTTGTGCTACACTGCTGCATAGTTTGATGAATTTGTAGGTGTTTCTCAGATAGCTTTGTATAAAGTGCAGAAAAGTTTAGAATACAAAAATGTTTTTACAGCATATTCAATTGCTGCTTACAGGATAAAGAGGTGCGAGCAATCTTCCTTAGGCTATTTGCACAACTTTTCCAAGGATACCGGTCATGTCTTCAGCTGATCAGAATTCATGCTGAACCAGTAATTCATTTCCATAAGGTAAAAGAGAAGCAGTTATATATATTTAGTATTCATTTGTGTCATGTTATTCCCATGAGCTTGCCTCTTGAACAAGTTTTAAAGTTTAAAATAAAATAATTTACACGTGGTAAGCATATCATTTTGACATAGAACTACATAAATGCAGTTTAGTGGAACTAATTATAGGGGCAGTGATGAAACGTGAAATGAAGTTAACATTGAAATTTAATGCAGAAAAACATTTGAGGAATCAGGGAATTCTGAAAACATACGTATGTGGTTAGAATACAATACTTTAAAGTACTAGTTTTCTATTTTGTTACTTGTGAGAATTATAAAATGTGTGCATCAGACTTCCTGTTACATCATTCCTGATTTTAGGTATAAAAAGATACTAGGCAATATAAAATATTTAATTAGAAAGTACCACACATTACTATAACTTGGTAAAAATGTTTAACTGCTAGTACATAAATAGTTGGTTGTAGGTAAAATACATGCATTTTTTTTCTATCTTTGTTACAGGCAGCCTTCTTGGGGCAGCGAGGCTTAATTGAAAATGACTTTCTAACCAAAGTTCTCAATGGAATGGCATTTGCTGGTTTTGTGTCAGAGAGGGGTCCTCCTTTCAGAGCCTGTGATCTTTTTGATGAGGTGAAAACTGTTCCTGTATTCTGAACTAAATTAAAATATACCAATGACATTTCAGCATGTGAAAAACTATTGAAATGCTTCCAAATCCTCACTGTTTACTATATAACGTTTATACTAAACTTCTCAATTCTCATTTTCTACTAAGCATACATTTTGAGCTTACTTTCATAAAATAGGCCCTGCTCATATGTATTAAGTTAAACAGTTGTATAAATCATGGTACTGCTGTTCCTATTGTCAGGTTTGGAACTTCATAATGCATCACATGTGCTAGTACAGAAGTATTTTGAGTAATTTAATTATATTCTTAGAAACATTGAAAAAGCAATTGACAAATATTAAATTAAATACATACCCAACAATATAAACTGGGAGAAACATTTTTTTCTTTTAAAAAGCACTGCCATATTTGTATTGTACTGGCTTTTACTTGAGTGTAGAGTACAAAGAGAGTTTGGTATTAATTCTGCATTGTAATAGAATATATGAGAAATATGGATTATGGTATTAGAAATGGTAAAGGAATGTTTTAGGTACATAAGACTTTCTCTTTTAGGTAGGACTATAAAATCTGATAATAGAAGCTCTATAAGAAAGGGAAAATGTCTCATGTTCCAGAGCAACGTGACATTGTATGTTTTTCAGTGTTTGGTTTTCTTTGCTCAGTTTCAATTTAAGATTAACATTTCATCATTTAAATAGGAAAGAAATTATTTTTAGCTGAATTATAAATATATTTATACTTTTTTCTTTTTTTTTTTAAGTTGGTAGCCTTTGAAGTCGAAAGAATTAAAGCTGAGGAAGGTAATCCACCAAAAATGATAAAGCATGTTAGAGAACTTGCAGAACAGCTCTTCAAAAATGTAAGTTTACTATACCTGCTGCACTTTTAGAGTTGAGATGGTAACATTGAAAATCCGTATTTCTGAGTTTGATCCAGTATCTGAAAATGGAAATGACTGCTTGTGGTAGTCATCATCTGTATTATGACGAAAGACTTTAGAACATTAAATGACAGCAATTTTGTATATATGAAGGAAGTTTAATATACAAATACTGATTTACCTATTAACTACTGTTACATAGCATTCTATTCTCTTAGTGTCTATTCACATAATGTTTGTAAACTGTTATTTTCTCTGCTGCAACCTGTCCATGCCAAATATCTCTCCTTTCTTGCCTCTCAACAATCATCCATATGAAAACTGTACCTCCTGTTTGGCATAATGTATACTTTTGGCAGATCTTTCCTGCTGTGCCAACCCAGTCCCCACGGTCTGTGTGCTCAGCAAACACTATTTCATTTCTTACAGCTTGTTTCTTGGATTCTTCAGGTTTCTTAGAATACCATTTCCAGTTTCATTCTTGCCTTCCTATCATGCATTTATGTTACATGGTGCTTTTGTAAAATTGCTTACCATGCCATTAGCTGTTTTTTTGGATTTTCTCTGTTTCTTTCAGTTTTTTTGGTTTTTTCTTTCTTTGGCAGCTGATCTCCCTCTTCCTCACACTTCCTGTGGATGTTCAGGCTCTGTGGAGCAGTATCTATTACACAGTCAGTTAACACCTTTATCACCCTTTCTTTTCGATATCCCACTTTCACAAAACTATGATTTACATCTACACTTCTATAAAAAACCCACAAGAATTACAAAGTGCTGCTAAGTTCCAGGGTGTTTGGAGTTTTTCTGGGGGGTTGTGTGTGTGTCTTTTTTTTTTTTTCCCCAAAATGAATTGCCTTTAAGGATTTCATCACTGTCAATGCAATCTTTGTTTAGGGTAAAATTAGTATCTTTTCTATAGGAAATCCAAAATTTTCCAACCAGTGCATTCAGCAATCTTTTGTGTCAGTAGATTTTGAATGGAAAAATACATCTGTGTATTTCAAGTGAATGGAATGTGTGAATAATAAGGTGTATTAAATGAGGTTAGTCTGCCTTTAATATTGTCCTTAGTTGCAGATTTGTGTGTCTGTCTTCAGACACACTAACTCACTCACACGTTCCATCTTTTTTTGTCTGAAATTGTCAAGAATTGATATACATTCTAATCTACCTTGTTGATAGTAGTCATTAGAAGAGAGAACAAATACATCATTGTGAACTAAAACCATTTCACATTTTAAAATGTGCATGAAATATTGTCTCTTGTCCATATGTAGTATGGCATAGTTACTGGAGTGTCTTAACACTGATATCCCTATACTGACACTTCAGACTTACAATAAGAGAATGTATCTTGTGGAAAATGAAGAGAAACATCAGGCATCAGAATTTTTGTTACACAGATTCATTTCATCCATGACATTTCACCTGTAATAAAATATTATTTATTCCATGGTATACCTCTGCATCCTATAGCATTCTCTTATTGATAAGTACTGATGGAATCAACTTCTGTTATGAGCTAAATCGGAAATAAAAGTTTCTGAATAGATATTAAATTCTCTGCTACTAATTTAATAGTTGTGCTGTATATAGCAACATGCATTTTCCAAATTCAGGTATTTTTTTCAGGTTAACACTCAGAAGTTATATTAGTTGACAGTTCTGCAATGTTCAGGACTGTTAGTGTCATTAGAAAGTCAGTGGGCAATATTAAAGTAAACTAGTCTTGCTCTTCTTTATCAGATGGCAGAGATGAGTGGATTCAAATTTGGGGAAGATACAGCAGAAAAAAATGAGGAGTACGGCACTAAAGTTTCTTGAAAATCAATCTGTCTTAAAAGTCTTGATCTCCCCAAGAGCTAGGGCTTTAATGTTATAAGCATATAATTATTGTGGTACTATCCCATAAATACAGGAAATTGCTTCAAACAATGTAATTGTTGTTACGATACTAAATTACTCCAAAGGAAATGGCAAATATTTGTTTTCTAGTGGATATAGATCCTTTTTAGAATGAAAGAGCCTATAAAGCATAAGTGAATGTGCATATCTGCAACTTCGTCTATATTATTACTTAAAATCAGTGTCAAAACTAATACATTTTAGTCTTTTCTTAGAATGAGTTATATTTAAACCATTGTGATTGACCTGCTACTTCACTACCACTAAGTCAATGACTTAGTGCATTTAAAAGTCCGATTTTTAGTAGTTATACGTACATCTATCTTTGAATAAAGCACTGTGATGAGTAACATTGCTTCTGTAAGTTTTGCCTAGAGCTGCCTGATTTTAAATTCACTGCATGACATATTTTGACATCTTGTTCCAAAGTTTTAAGTCGTCATATTGTAGCTGTGATAGTCCAGATACATGAGAGACACAGGGTTTGTTAGGGAGAGCTAATGTTTGTATTAGTATAGCTGGTACAAGTGGAAAATCTAGACAAGTTTTTAGCATATACTGCTTCATTTGTTGAAGACATTAGAGCTACATTTCTAACAGCATATACAGCTGATGTTACATTTGTGATGTCCAAGATTAAAGTAACTCTTTCTGTATATTTTTTCTGGATCTCTCTTCTCCATGAAATGGAAGGTGGAGTAGTTAGTTATTCCCCCTTTCTGGCTTTTTCTGCTATATGTCATCTGTTAGTCCCTGCTAAGATTGTGTTCTCTTTCTCTGCCTTGCATGTCCTGGCATCTGCTGCTCTCATCCTCCTAGCTAGATTTTTGACTTCTTTCATTAAGCTTTCCTCTGCAGAGAATTTGTATGGCTAAGTAGCTGGTTTGTTTTGACTGCTATTTCTCAAGTTGATGCTTTTCATCTCCTTGTTGCCTTTTGCTCCCATAAACAAAAGTACCAAGCTAGCTCCTGTTTATACATTCTATTGCAAGCTAGTTCTCCTGGTACAACAGAAACCTAATTGACTGAGTAGTGCTCTTTGGCAGCGGTACAGAGCAAGTAGTAAGTAACAGTATAGAGTCAAATTCGATAACAGCAAATTCAAACGTGATTAATTATAACCCCTGGTATGTGAATGAGGAGATGAAAATATCCTGGTTTGTTTGATTGATCATTATACTTCTCAAGACGTGAGATGTGATCCTGTGAATGGTGGTAGAATCCATGTGTAGGTCTCGGCTGTATGTTGGAAAAGGTACAACCTGAGGCCAGAAAAAATCTCAAACAGGAAAGATTATCCACCATTTGAGGAAAAAAATTAAAAGAAAGAGTGACTTGTCATATCCTGCTCTCTTCAGGATGTCTTTCTGAAAAGTGTGTTTTAAACAAGCTGAAATCAAATGTGGAGGCTGTTGAGTGAAACTTAGTGGTTTGTGATGTACATGGTCTTTCCAGTTGCTGACCATCAGAGGCAGAAGATGTACGTCTACATGCAGGAACACATATTGCACCGATGCTGCATCTGGTGTTGACAAATGCCAGCAGAGCTTACCTACATAGAGCAAGTCTTCCAATATCCCACATACAGTCACATCTCTGTTGTATGGTGATTATTTCAATAAAACAGATAAGTCAGTGTTCTGCAGTGTGAAACTGATTTTTAATTTTTTTTAATTCTCAAGAGCTCTGCAAGAAAACCCAAAAGTAAAGATAAAAGCTTTCCATGGGACTGCTTATTACAAAAAAGTGAGTGAAAAATCATGTAGGCAAACATTTACTTTCACAGTGGAAATTCTGATAGTTTTGCAATAACGGAAGTCTTTTCTGTCCTTTGAAAATACCACAAAATCTGAAGAAGAAATTTTCACTTCATAGTCTTGATCAAGATGAGAATATTTCTCAGTACTTGGTGGAGTTGCATGTTTTAATATGTTTTTTTAACCCTCTCTCTAATGAAGAGATTGATTGTCAATCTAATCTCTATTCAAGTCCTAAATATTTATTAAGCTGCATAAAATCAGTCTAAGTTAAGCAGTGATTTTCTTTTACTCTCTTTTTGAATTTTGCATGTTGACAAAAATAATTTTATAAAAGCCTTTAACAAAGTTAGAAATATTACAGATAATGAATCAAGGGTCATATGAATATGACACATTATATTAGTCGAGCTGCATTAGATACTTGACTTATTAATCTTTCAGGTGTGACAGATAGACAAAACAGCAATAAAATTGGATGAAACAGATAGTAACACATTTTGATTTTGACCTGCAGGAGAATCCCAATCCCCACATAGCATTCCAGAAAGTGCCACGGCCCACGGAGGGCTCCCACTTGCGGGTCCACATCCTCCCCTTCCCCCGGATCAACGAATGCCGGGTGCAGGAGCTCCTTCAGGAAGGTCTCACAAGGAGTCAGGGTGCCCCCTCTGCCACCCGTGGGGACAAGAAGTGCGTGGTTCCAGCAGGTCCCCCTGTTGGTATGTTTACTGGTTCCCTGACTTACCTATTTGTCTTCCTGTCTCGTAAGTTGAATATATAGTTAGCATGGCTGCCATGTGTTGCTCCCAACTTCACGTTAGTACAGTATATTTAGTGATCGTAGTAACCTTTAGTAAATAGACTTGCCTGTTTGCAGTTTTAAAAGCCCTTTTGTGTCAACCTTTACTAAGAAGTCAAACATCCAGAGTGTGAGTGACATAATTACTAAAAATAAAAAAGGATTTGATCTGAGTTAGACTGAACTATTACATTAGATACTGTCTACTCATCTAGGTTTGATGAATATCACCGTAGGCTACTTGTAGTACTGGCTGAACCAAGCTTTGAACTGTTAGGGTTTCTCCTTTGACACTAATGGAAGACACATAAATTACTCTAAAAAGGCAAGGAACAAACATAACATCCATCTCAAAATAAATATACCTATATTTAAATATAAAGAACATTGTAGGCCTGTCAATTTTATTTTAATGCCAGAAAAATTCTATTAGTCATAGTCATATTTATCAATGTGAATTTGTTGTAAACAAGTATGTTTAGTAAACTTGCAGGACACATGAAGCTGGCAGAGCTTGCAGAACTTACAAAGGATGACGTTAGAAATCAAATCAGTCTTGAAAAATTGGAGATCTAGTGTCTAGTCTCTGCTGAATTTTGTCCTTCTCTACTGTTTTTCTTCAAATAAAGTATTGCACTTGCATGGACATGATCAGCTGACTAGGCAACAGTTCTTCAGAAATTAATTTGGAGATTATAATGATCATAGGGCAAACATGACCCAACTATATAAAGCTATTGCAAAAAAGACAGACATCTTAGTAGGATGTATTAACAGGAGTACAGTCAGTGAAGCCCATGGAGAAATTCTTTCATTGTACCCAGTAAGACCTCAGCTGGACTGTTTGTATCCATTTTTGGACACTGGAGGACTGTCTCCATTTTTGGTTCTGTTGGAGGGAGTCCAGAAGAAAGCAACAAGAATGACCAGCGGTCTGGAGAATGTGACCTACAAGGAAAGATGGAGAGTTGTTTAGACTGAAAAAGAGAAGACTGAGGGAACACATAATAGCAGTCTTCAGTTACGTAAGAGGCTGTTAAAATAGAAAGGGAATGATGTGTAGTGATAAGAAATAATGGATTTAATTGCAGCCCAAAACTAGAGGAAAAACTTCTGAAAATGAGGACTGTGAGGCAGTTGAATGGATTTCTTGTGAAGCCATGGAGTCTCTGTTAGCACAGAACTTCGGGAACATATTAGGCAGACATGAGAAATAACATAAATACAGTTGATCCTGTCTGGAGACAGCAGGATGTACTAGATGGCATCTTGAGGCCCCTTCCAGCCCTGTTTCTCTTTGGGTTTATGTAAGAAGAGGATGAACTCTATTCACCTGCCTTTGCTGTTGACTCTATCATTGAATGTGTTACAGAAAATTTAATGGGTATGTGCTTGTGCTCTCTTGTCTATCTTTAAAAGACTAGATGCAAGAGGTTTTCTTTCTTAAGAAGTTAATTTTTATGTCAAAGTTCCAGGTTGGTTTTTTTTTTTTCCAAGGGACAGCTTTCACACTCATACTTTCTGCTGTCCTATGTGTCAAAATTCTTGGATATTAGGAGCTCATTATCTGTAAGAAGGGCATATTCTGCATTTATATTCTATTTACTTGATACTAAAGAGAAAAAGAGAATGTTAGTTTTTCCATTCTGAATTTTCTTGAAAATTCAGAGCAAAACGTTAAGAAAATAATCTTTAGATCTTGACAAATTGGAATCTTGATAAGAGAACAGGTTTGTCAGGTTTTATTCCATGTCATATGAATTATTTATGAAAAAATAGTTATCTACTGCTACAAAATATGCAAGCCTATGTAGTGCACTGCAGAACACACACACATGTATATATTTTTTTTATTATTAATTTGTATTTATTTATAAATTTCAGTAATATGTTAGTGGTTGGAATCTCTTTGTGCCTGTATGAGACAAATAGAACAAGTAGCAAAGAGAATCAACTGCTCTAGTTAAAATTCAGAGCACTCTCTTTTTCAGATAGTGTAGGAAAACCAAAGATTTAGCATCTTAATGTTCCTATCTGTATATGCCTACTAACGGTATTTGCTTAACAGAACAAAATGGAGGACGCATTAATTTTTTTTTTTTTTTTTAAAAAGAACTTTCTGGTATTCTTTGTGGTTCTTGCAGAAGACATTTCACAGATGTATATTCTTTTTCTTTGTTAGTTTCCATAATGGAAAAAGGAAGCACAATTTTCAACAGTGCACAAAGGCTGGAAGTTGTTAGAAACTGCATCTCATTCATTTTTGAAAACAAATTTTTGGAGACTGAAAAGGTAATAAAATAAAATTTTAACTTTTCCAAATAAGCCTCTGTTCTGCTAATGAGTGAAAAGAGACTGACCTTGTCACAAAGTACATTTTTTAAGTCTTGTTTCAAATACTAATGACTATCTTAACCAATTAAATGAATGAAGTAAGCAATAAAACTAGTCATCTAAGTGCAATACTGTTATGTAATATGAAGCTAATGGATTTGAAAACCTGGTTGTAATACTACATGAGTGTGTTGATGCCCTTTTTGCTAATTTATATTACCATTATAAATAATACTGTCCACATGATTTTTTTAAGAGGGGTGTACATTGGTCTAGCAGTATTGATTAGGGGGAATGTAAACAGAAGGCATTCATAGATGTTTCGGTGTTTGTCAACCAGTGCTCTTTTGAAATTTTTAGTACGGTAAATTTTGCTGATTTTAAAGAAATCAATAATTTGATAGAACTCAGAGGGGAATGTAAATGTTTGGCATGTCTGTCTTCACTGAAATGTAGTGGTGAGTTGTCATCCTTGACATCCTTATTTTTTCACATTAGGAAGTTGCCAGGCTTTGTAGATTCTATCCATAAAGGTTTCAGTTATTGATTCTAGAACAATCACTCAAACTTACACTCATATCTAATTCTACATATGAAAATGACTGTAAAATTATTTTAAGATTTTTTTTTTTTTTAATTTCTCGGAAAAGTATCACCTGTTTATCTCTGAGGCTGTGCAGCTCAAGATAGAAAATGAGCATTTCTTGTTTTACAAGTTACGTTACAGAAATGCATATGGGAAAAATCCTAATAAAATGTGTAGTTCTTTAAAAAGAGTTTTGGTGCATGTGTAACACACCAGTTTTTAACCTCTTTCAACTTACAGGCACTTGAAAATTTCAGTAGTTTTTTGTCCCCTTGCATGGTAGATTTGTCCTTAACAGGCTGCCTTTTCTTAGTTATCTGTTACTACCCATTAAATCTAGTCTAAAGGGCCACAGTTGATAATCAATGATGTAGCACTGGCTGCATCTATAAAACATTGACATAAATATTCTGTTGACACAGTTTTAGGGCAAACTGTGTAACAGTCTTGTGGCCTTATTGCCATGGGAGGTATGCCACTTCTACAGCCATTTGTCATTCACTGCTTATCAAAAAACATGCTGGTTAGCCTTGATAGGCTAACTTGAGCCTGGCTGGTACAGATTAGAGCACTTGCTCTCATGCACAATAGTCCATTTCTGATTTCACATCCATTCAATGCCTGTCCGTATTCAATCATTTCTATTTGCAGGTGTAGATGAGAAATGCTGTTTAATGCGTTTGAAAAAAAAATGGGAAAAATGTAATACTTAATAACTCAAGCTAAATCAACTGTTATGTGAAAGTTTGATATTCAAGGTAATGAGTGATTTCCAAAGTTATTCTTTACTATACTGTCACTTGCAGTTTCTTAATAAAGAGTGAATGATATTCAGTATGAATAGTGCCATTTTATTTCATTTTCGTGAAGTTAGATTTTCTTCTCTCCAGACCCTGCCGGCCGCTCTGAGAGCTCTAAAAGGAAAGGCAGCTCGGCACTGCCTGACCCAGGAGTTAGGCCTGCATGTTAAACAAAATCGAGCAATACTGGACCATCAGCAGTTTGACTACGTTGTGCGAATGATGAACTGTGCTTTGCAGGTACAGTGCATGAAGGTTTTGATTTTTGTTTGTTGTTATGATAAACAAAAAATTGTTTAGTGATGTGGAGAAGCAAATTACTTAAATTATAGGACCATGTACTAGAATGGTGTAGCAGATACTACTTGACAGTGGATTTAAGGTATTTTGTTGTTGAAAGAATAAAGGATAAAATGCCCAGGTCTATACAGATCTGCCTGATACAAAAAACAGGAAGAAAACTGTTCACATTATTAATAATTTAGATGTAATTTAGTTTTTATAAGTATTGAAGTGATTCATCTTAATGGCTTGAAGTACTTTTTTACTGAGTGGGTGTTAGCTTTTCCAGATCATTTTCAACTCTGAGCTCATAAAATGTGTCACTCACTGCTCAGTTAAAGAAAACGCAAGTTTGTCCTCTTTGTCATCACAAGTGCTAACGTATTTCAAGAAGAAAGCATACTTTCCACTTCCATGTAGTTCTGCTTGTCCTGGTGACATCTTAGTTTGTCAGAGACTCACTGAAGGTGTTTGCAGTTCATCTACTAATTTATTCTACTGATAAATTGAATAATTTTGTGCTGAATAGACATCAACATATGGTGGCAGAGTAAAATATGTGGACAACTTCTTTTGACTTTCCTTTGAATAATTGTTGTTTTAGATTTACTTGTTCACAATTCGTTGTCCAGAAATGTTTTATAGACATCAGTGTTTTCAGTGTGATATCTGAGAATGTAATAGCATTTTTTAAAATTTGTAATATGATTACATTTGGTTATAATTTCCCTCCTTGCCCCTGTCTAAGTTATTGTATCAAATTAGTGAATTGATTGAGACATTAGTATTTTAACCCCACTCACCTCTAACCTAAAAGCCGCTGAAATGATTTTGCAGCAGTTTGTTGACCCATACTTTTAAAAAGGTGAGTGCTAAATACAGCTTTCACTTAAGTATAGAAATAAATTAGCATTGACTGAACAAATGCTACCTCAGGTCACCATCAAATATAAGTTTTAGTGTCTGTTGTATTTTGTGTTTGTTCACAGTAGATATTTTTCTACTGTTCGGAACAAAATTCAACTTTGCCTGAGAAGTGGTCTTTGGAGTAAAATTATCTACAATTAGTAGATTAAAACTGAAGTCAGTTGGCAAAAATTACACAGCATGTACCAGAGTGTGCTTTTTTGGCACAGGCATTGGCCTTTTCCAAGCTCTAAGTTTAGCCTCAGAGTTGGAAGAAAACTTGAAGTTGTCTGTGAAACTGTATTTCTCTGCCCAAAGTCATGACCAATGGAATACCTGCTGTGTATTCCAGAGTTAGAAATTTTCTTTCAAACCAGGAAAGAGCATTGTCTAGATGTGCCACAGTTTTTGCTTCTATTTTTTTGATTGTTCCTGGGTTAAAAAAA
The DNA here is from genome assembly GCF_031877795.1 of Strix aluco. Lineage (NCBI taxonomy): Eukaryota > Metazoa > Chordata > Aves > Strigiformes > Strigidae > Strix > Strix aluco. The sequence continues at coordinate 530,922 of NC_133946.1, read as the reverse complement.
TAGATATGTGTTTAAACAATAGGAACAAAATACAAATCCCCTTTGTTTGCTGTATCTTAGTACAAAACAGATGGCAGAGGAAAATGGGGAGTTGAGGAAATTTTCTTTGCTGAGGAAAGAAATACTGACATTATCTTTTAATAAAGCAATAAAATCCAATTTTTGTTTAGGAGATAAATGTTATTCTTCTTCCCAGTGACTTGAAGACCCAAGAACCTTAATGTTCATAGAAATGAATGTGTCTGAAGTCTTACTGAAGTTAAAATAGAATGTTTTTTTTCTCAGTAAAACTGGCAAATACAACTCAATTCATGCAGAGTAAACAGATAGATCAAGGAAGGAGGCACAGTTTTTATGCTTTCCCCCCCCCAACATTATTTTCATATCTTTGAAAATATAAAATGGAAGTTTCCATTTCTCAGGAGTAAGCTTGGCCAGTATGAAAACATCTGAACTCCTGACACTGGGCAGCTATTTAGAAGCAAGTATTTAGCACATTTACTTTTATGACGCATGAAATTATTTATTAAGTTAAAAGCATGATTTATAATTTGTCCATGCACTTTGCTCAACTGTATTTGGAACAATGTGTGAATTTTGACATTTTGGAGCTTCCCTGTAGCAGTTCAAGAAAAAAGTACATTATCAAGACTTTAAGTTTGCCCTTGCTGCAGTGGGACTCAGCAAGTCAGCATTTTGCTCTAGAGACATGAATTCTGTTAGCTGCAGGTCGTAAGACCAAATAATTTAAACAGTGTCTGTTAAAAAGATACAAAAATCTAATTTAAGAAATGTGGTCTTAACTGGAAATGTAATCAAGATTTAGGGAAATACTGCATTAATTATGATGGAATTTTCTGGGGAGTTAGACTACAGTATTGCTTTGAGACCTCACCGATCTGCTGGAATTCTAGAAACTGTCTCAGTCTTACCACCAAATGTCTTGTCACAGATTTTTCTGTTAACGTTATTGCATGTTCCCATTGGCTTCTGTAATATACAAACTGGAATGTTGCTGTGGCCAGGAGGCATATAGCAGCTGCTGCAGAAGCTGAGAGGAGGGGAAGGTGCCGGCCATTATCGAGAGGTTGGGCAGAGCCCTGGCTCTCTGCTGTGTACACACTGGGTTGAGCTGGGGTGAGTGGGCAGCAAGCCCCAGCCTGATGGTTGTCCCTGGGAAATACGTCGCTGCTGGCTCACCTGCTGGTGCAGATAGGAAATCTGATGCTCCCCAGTGACCAAACCTCTGCTACTCATAATGTGAATTGTTGAAGACCATGTGTATTTCAAGAGATACAGGTTAGCCATTTCTGAAAAGTGTATTTTGAACAAGAAACTGTATTATTGGCATGTACTGAATTCTTTGTCTTACTGGGAACAGTGCCACATATTACAAAACTAGGAAGATTGCATGCTGCAAGTTTATTGCAGATCCCTCTGTTACTATTCAAGCCTTGCCTGGTTGTTTAGTGTCAGGCTTTTTCTTTTAATAGAATGTATTCTCTTGTTTTACTGGAGTCCATAAAAATAAATGTCAGATGCTTTTTCAGAGCTTCTGTATACTCGTTTCATAGATGAAGAGCAGTACGTTAACAAAATGCTAGTAATAATCCCTCCATGTATATTGTTGCTGGTCTCATTATATCTGGTGCGACATGGCTGCTACCAGTGCTTGAGAACATGTTAAGGAAGAAGAATAAAATATTCATACAGTTGCTTAAGGTTAATAACTGTTTTATTTCAGTGAAAAATTACTTAGGCTGTATTTCCCCAAGTATCCAATCTCTAGCCATTTTGCAACTGGGAGGAAGGGAGGATGGTATTCTACTGATTTCTCCAGAGATGGCAAAACTTGGGCTTTCCAGATCTCTGGTGTTTGTCAGCTTGAGTCTCACAGTCCAATAGTGGCATTCTTTTGCACTATTCTTCTTTAGATAGATAATGGGCAGGACCTCACTGCAAATTTTTAATAGGCCTATGATCCATGGAATAGTACAACAGAGTTTCATATTAATCTGCCTTATTTAGCAGGTAGGCAGCTGCATGTCAAGCCTTGTGGTAGACTTTAGGTGACAAATACGTTTAAGGTAAGGCATGATGCAGTTAGTTGATACCAAAGTGTTAAAAACATGCTTTATTATGTCTCTGTGTCTGAGAAGTATTGACAGCCTACTGCTGCTGAAATTAAAATGAAGGAAGTATTTCTGATCGTTCTTAGTAGCAGGAAGATCAAAATTACATAGATATTGTATTGCCACTGATTAAAGTAGATGTCTTTGATTGAGGGCAGTCAAATCCCCAGTTATTTGCTTTTGTCTCTGCTAGGAGTTGTCATTGGCACTTCCTAAAAACTTTATTGTCATGCCCTAAGTAAGAATTTTTCTCCTGACAAATAATATACTCTGACAAGCATTTAAATCAGCCTGTGATCACTAATTGGTAGTGATTAATATCTGTGATAGCAAAGCAGAAGCATTATGTTCTGCTCCACATGTTATATAACTAAATTACTATTAAAAGCCATCTACAATGTTGTGAATGCTTAATATATTGACAATCTATTCATGCAGATAGCACTGTAATGAGAAAAATGTGAAATTCTTTCTATAGAAACTATTTCCGCCGCGTTTGCTATCTGTGTTTGCCTCAGAATAATTTGCAAGCACTCATAAATTCCTATTTAAAAAGTTGATTTCCCTTTAATTTTCTGTGATGAAATGCTGTTCTCTGACATTTCAGAGAAGACTACTTAACTTTTTTGCAACTGAAAAGCCTATTTTTACCAGAGAAACACTTCTTCTATGTAATTATTTTTCCAGTCACACAGTGTATTTTTAATACTTGTTAAGAAATAATGGCAAAAACCGTCTCAAGGCTCAATTTGCATACTTCCCCATTAACTTATTACAAACATGACTTGTCCAGATTTTCACTTGTCTGTCTGATTTTACTCTGGCAGCAGCAAGTGAACTCTATTTTGTAATGTAGTAGCACTTAATTTGATAAAATGGTAGTCAAGGCAAAAAGAGGCCCAAAGATGGTAACTTCTCCCACAGTATAGGTGGAGAATACTTGATAATCAGAAACAATTTTTATGTTAAAAAGACATTCTAAACAATTTGCATAAAATACTTAACAGTAACAATAAGACTTCCTAAAAAATATTTTTCTGGGGAAAGATTCACTTCACATAATGCAGGACTATGAACTAGATTCCTTTGGTACTTGGAACAGATAAAACTTTTTGTTTAAAAAGAACAACTCCAAAGCTACAATATGGCAATATAACATTGCCTCTGTAAGGTGTTGGTCCGTAATATTGCCCAACTGCATAGTAACGCTTTTCTTTGGCAAATGTGGGTCAAATTGGAAAACACATGTGCCCCAGACATCTGGAGTACTTATGTGGTTAGAGTGAGAATAAGATGCCTAAAACTGCTAAATACATAAATCCTTTCAAAATCCTGGTCTTTAGATGTAGGAGAGGGATGAGGTCTTCTAATGATGCGATTTAATCTGGCAGCCTACAGTGCTGTTTAGGACCTCGTTTGCTCCAGTGTCATGTCTGCGTGAATATGCTTGTGTTGTATCAGTGTAACTGAGGAAACATCTTTAAGAGTAGCCAAATTATTCATCATTTTAGTGCTTTAGATAATTTCTAATAGATTGCTAGGGCTTTCTGTAGTGGCAACAAGCAGACGTTGATCTTTCAAATAGAGTATACTGAGCATACTTATACTAATACTATAAGTATACTACTTATAAGTATACTAAAAGTATACTTATACTATACAGTATGAAAAACAACTGTAGGAAGTCTTAAATTAAAGATTTAACCTGTTTTAGGTTACAGCAAAGGTACATCTGGGCCAACATCTGTTCTCCAACAATGGCCAAAAGCAGATGAGAGATAGTATTGATTAATTTTGCCTGTAGAATTTCACTTGTGACTCCTCTGTATAGGTTTGGTGTAATGAGGGCCTCTTTCTAGCACTTACTATACAATCTGTTGTGAAAGAAACTTTAATATGCAAAATTAAAAATGACATTCTATAAATATTAAATTTATTTTTCTTACGCAAATAACTTTTGTATTATATTCTGCCACCAGATAAAGTTTAAAAATTGTCAGTCAGTTTTCAGAATTTAGAGGTTTGTGAATACTGTCCAATAACAAGAAAGATTTTATTACTCCTGAGAGAAAATCAGCCGTGTGTGTGTGTCATACGATTCAAATTCTTGGCAATATAAAGGTTAAATGAACTAGCATTTCTCATATTTTATGTTGAAAACTAAGTTGCTAAACATCTTTATTTTGGAGGGTTATGGTAGGTTTCTCTCAGACTTCTATTTCATGACCTGTCTTTTGTTATTCAGTTTGACTTGCATTCCTGGAAGTAGAGACTCTCAGAAGTAATATTTGAACAGCAGTAGTATTTGAAAATATTTTAATGTATTTTAAAAAATAGAAAATATATCATGAAGTGAAATCATGGAGTTTTAACAGGGCCACAGTTAATTCTAGTAATTTACGAGTTATTAACAGTTTGATCTTTCTCATCCTGTTAGACATAGTCATGGTATTATTTAAGTGAAAGAAAGGAGGTTCCAGTGTTTAAGGCTTGGACTTGAAACTTCCAGGTTTAATTCCATATTGTGCTCCAGATATTTTTTTTTTTTGTCACAGTAAGCACATCCTATAGTTTCTCTGGTCCATGGTTTAATACCCAAAAAGTAGAAATAACAGTTTTTCCATCCTGCTGACTTTTCAGGGGTCCACATATAATGTTCTGGACTTAATAAAAGAAGCTGCTGTTTCTGAATCTTTCTGATGGTGTCTCTTTCCCAAGAAATTGCAAGATACTAGAATATCATTGCACGTGGCTGAACTGATGGTGCTCTCATAATTTCTCTAGGAAGAAAAGTGGAAGTACACTGTTAAAAATTGTGTTGCTGATCTGGTTTTAGTTTTCCTTTTTTTGCCGTGAGGAGTGTACTGTTACACTCATCCCATCTCATTGGATGACCACACAGTCCAGGCAAAATCCATTCACAGGCATCTTTTTACAAAATCCAGAAAATAGTTTTTTTCTTTGTTGGATTGCCCATGTATGTGTGTATTCATGAAGTAGGTATATGCATGCTGCTGTCACTCAGTATTGCAGACCTTTTAGCTTTATTACTGCTGCTAGAAGAGCAGCCTACAGTTGTCTGCTCTGCAGGTGTCAAGGGAGATGACCACCTTGACATAGCAGGTGTTCTTTGCTGGGCCAGGACTCTCCCTGTGGAGGTGGCAGTGTCCAAGTAATTCCTTTTTGCATCACTTAGGGAAATTTGTTTGTGCAGTGGTCTCCACAGAGAGGTGTCTGGCTGGTTCTGCATGTGTGTCCAGGCACCAAGGTGCTTGTCTCAAGCTGTGTTAAACTGCCTCTGTGGTTTTAGTGAGGAATTTCTTTGATGACCAGGCAGCAGAAAACCATGGCTGCTTTTCCTGCTGGCTCTGTGCCAGCAGAGGTGTTCAGGAATGAGCTCGTGTGTGGCTGGGCACTTCCTAAATGGCTGTTTCCCTGCAGACTTCAGAGACCCTGCTTTTGGTAATCTGAAAGTGTTTGTGATTTCTGCTTGGACCTACCCTCCATATCTATTGCCTGAGACTGTAACTTAAAGAAAAGAGAAGGATTAGCAGTAATGAGAGTCCCATGACGTGCTGCCATACCTACATCTGCCTCCTGCCCTCTCGGCTTCTCACCAAAACATGATGTGTTCACACACTTTCGTCTCCCCTCTGTGTATAGACGTGTGCATGTGCATATGCAAGGCACAAGGGTGATGCAGATATTTGTCTGCTATATAGAGAAATGTATATACACGTATACACCTAAGTACAAACTCACTAGTAATGCAGAAGTTAAAATAATCCCCGAATCCCACTGATGATCAGAGCAGCCTGTTCAGAGTGTGAATGAATGTGTGTCTTGAACATACAACTAGAGGGCTCTGGTTGCAGGGAGTCTCCTGGTTTGCCCCAGGTTCATGCTGCTAACATGAAGAGGGATCAGAAATGCCAGAACAAAAATGTGATAGTGTCCTCCTTTCTGTTGATGTAACTTGCCATAGATAAAGCTGGTTCTCTAGACTGCAGGGTGTGGGGCTATTGATTATGCCTTTGTTGTGTTTCTATGCAGTTATCAGAGCAGGATTCAGCCTTGTTTTAAGGGTGTCTGCTTAATATTTTATTGCAAATGTCAAATGATATTGAGGTATTGGTTTTAATACAAGAAGCAGCAGAAATACCGTAAGCGGCCAGGCCACCAGCTCCTCTGGCTGGTTGCAGCTCTGGGACTCACCGTGGGGTTTTCAACTGCGGCTGTGACCAGCCCAGGGAGCCCTGCACTCCCCTGCTGTCCACAGCCTCAGTCGCACCCTCATGGGGGGACTGCACAGGCCCCTGAAGCAAAACTGCAGCAGCAAAAGTAGGTATGCTAAGAGCTGTGATGACCTTGAAGAGTTTTTAGCATATTTTAGCTGATTTTACAGGGAATTTACATAGCAATGTAGGCATTTTAGAAAAAAATATAGGGTATAATATCCAAACTGCAGACCGCTGGTCTATGTCTGGGTTGCACTGGCTTCAGTCAGGTTGTATCTGGCTTATAGGTAGATAAATAAAAACTTGATAGCCTTTTGAACATAATCATAAGCACTAGAGCATCAGACACCAAATGAGGGTGCCACACCAAGTAGCCCCCTGGCAGGGATAAGGAGAGTGGTACAAACCCACCCATCCCGGTGGGGTTTCTGGGATGTTCACCAGCTAGAGTACTTTACTCTTAACTGACGTTTCCTGTCATTGGCCTTTGTTCACTCCTCCTGTATTTGCTGTTAATGCAGAGCATGCTCGCATGTGTTTGCTCACACATAGGTATCTTACTGAAACCATGTAGCTTCTTGGAGCCTTGACGTGGTAGGCTCTGACTGCTCTTAAGTGTTCATTACTGTTAATTGTGGCCTTGTGGTTGCCAAGTGTTCCTAATAACACTGTGTTCTAAATATTTTTGGTCGTCTTGATGAAAAGCAGACGTGCTTGTACACTACTCACTGCTGTAAATAAAACAAGTCTGTTTTAGGAATTGTGGTATACTGCTGTGTAGTTGTTCTCTAGCCTGCCTGTGAAAGGTGGACTGATGAAAAATAGTAAAAAAAAAAAAAAAAAAGGGGGGGGGGGGAAGGGGGAAGCGATGTTGGAAAGAATAGGCATTTTGCTAATGGAATAAGTTATGTGAAGTCGGTGACTTCTGTTTTTACAAGTTTTATATCTAATAAAAATATGGAAGGAACACATGGAATTTTGTTTTTATTTTAAATTTTATGTATGTCATATATTTTCAGTACAGGTACATAATTCCAATATAGGTTTGTTTAGAACACTGTTAGGTATGTGTACATACATTTGATCTGTATTAAGTGACATTTTATGTATACAATAAATAACAAAATATTATACAGTAATGATGTACTGTACCCATTCAGTGAACATACCTCTGCAGCCACTCATGTGCACGTGTGTATTTAGCTTTAGTGTAGTTTTTTATTACTAAAATGCAGGGGAAGAGTTTCCCTGTCTAACATAGTCCCACTCTGGTCCTCCCCCTCCTGTGCTTCACCCTTCAAATAACTGTTAAACCGAGGTGTAGTAGAGCAGCTAAAGAGGAATGCTCCTCTGCTCTGCGAGCAAGCTGTGTGCCCCCTTGATCATTGACGGTGCTTAATTTACCAGAAGAAACAGGCCATGTAGAAGACTGGTTTGTTGTTTCTATAAGAATTTTATGAAGTTAAATGTTCTGTTTTGCAGGAATTGGCATAGAAGATGCCAAAGGGTGGCTGCAAGATCAGCATCTTTTATTTATTTTTCACATGCAGTCATTTCTAAAGCAGAAAGAACATTGAAATATGTTCAAAGTCTTCTAATAATTTGCTTGCTGTAATGTTTGTATAACCTTTGGTTTAAGCAATTGAAATCTTGGCAGCTTGTATTCAAAAATTGAAGTGTGATATCGAGATAAACACTGTAAAACATGGACCAGTTCTGCGTTTTGTCAATCTTTTGTGTAAACTTTGAAAAATACATTAATATGACAAAAAATAGTGAACATATGTGGCATTTTAGAATTATTTTTAACGAAAAAAGTGTCAGAATCGATTTCTTTACAGTAACAGTCCTACCTCTACTGTTTCATAAACAAAAAGTGTGAAGTTATAGGAAAAAAAAAAGAGAACAAAGGTGTAAACAGAAGAATATTTGACAACCTACATATGCTGTAAAAAATTCTGGCAGCTGTTGACATTACTTTTCAATATTACAGCCCAGATCTATGGCTTAAATGAATTGCTTTTTAGGATGCATGGGGAAACGCCATGTAAGTGTGCTGTGGTGAAGATTATTTTTAGTAATTCCTTCCTCCGTACGCAGTTGAGGGGGGCAGACTTTGGTATCTAGTGATCCAACAAAGTATTTAAAAATCACCTAATGTCTGTAGATAAAGCAAACAAAAAGCAAAATCCCACCAACCCCCTTCCCTGCCTCTCCCCCCAGTTCTTCAACTCTGAACTCCAAAACTCCACTTGGGAGCTAGGAATTAAAATTTGGATTGCATGTTTAGCAGTCTAAAGTCTCACAATGTTTGTGAGCATACAAATGGAATTAATTTTCTATCTAGATTATTTGACTTCTGAGGACAAAAGCAAGTTATTTTGATTAAGTCCTCTGGTCAGTTGAACACCTTGTAAAACCTTTGCTTTCGATGTTAATTGATTAAACATAACTTTAGAGACTACATATCCTCTGTTATACCTAAATAAGTTGCATACAATTGGCATATAATATTATCTATCCCTTTCAGGTGTATGGAATGAAATATCTTACTAGGTCATCTATTACTCTAACTGTAGTAATAATAATACACTTAAAATCAACCTGGATTATGAGGATGTCATGATTTTCAGCACTACTTCTTTAGAAACTTCATCTTTTTCCTTATCTCCATTATAATATTCTGTCTACCTCTGAACCATAGGCATCTGATTTTTATGTATTATACATACCTTCAACAGTACTGATTATTTTAATTCTCAACAAGTTTTCATTTTTCTTCACTTTTAATACCTTAATGGAATTGCTAATATTTTATATATTTTCCTATACTTTCAAGTCTCACAAAATTTTCTCCTGTAAATATTATGCATACTCTGATATTTTCCACTTGCGTAAGAACATTAGCATTAGTACAAATTAGTACAAAATATGATGCTACCCACAACATGTTTCTTGATCAGTGTCTTACCTATGTGCCAGCAGAAGCTGAGGTTCACACCCTAAAACCAAGTAAAGTCTTTACTGAATAATTTTTTTGGTATTAGAACAGAAGCAAAACATTAGTTGTTTTGGGCATTTTTTCCATAAGAAGAGAAAAAAATATTAATGAAGGCAAAGCCAGTGGACTAAAATGGCCTTTAATTTATTGTTTTCAGGCCAAACTCAAGATTCTAGACTATTGATTTCATTGGAATTTAGCCTGTTATATTTATGAAGTAAAAAGGTATAATTGCTTTTGTGAAAAAAAAATTACAGGAAAATATTTATTTTAATGGACTATTTTGGAGCCTTGCCTTTGTCGTTTGGGAATAGCTGAAATACTAACCATATGTGGTTCTGTTTAAAAGCCACAGGCCACAGCTACAGTTATGTTAACACAATTTGTTACTCAGCCTCTGAATCGCATGTGTAAGAACGTCAGAGACTTTGATCCTGATTTGATTATGATAGATGGCAGTTATCTTCCCAATCCCCTATCCATTTAGCCTTCACCCCTGCAGAGCTAGTTACCATGTAAAACATTTTCTGTGAAGAAAACTTAACTGGCGGTAGGCTTGGGGTTTTTTGGTTACATTTCACAACCTCTCAGGCATAGTCAGTAGACCAGCAGTGTTGCATGGATCAAAACATGAAAAACCACAACTACAGAGAAAATCCAAACCAGGATGCTGAGAGGTATTATGAGAATCACTTCTTTGATTATCCATATTTCAGGTAACTCAGGGACTCAGACTTCCACATGAATTTTACACGTGCTCATTGGCAAGAACTGCTTCAGGATAATTTGGTATAAAAGTACCATATAACAAAGATTTGAATTCCATCAGTCTTGTCTAATTTCTAATTTCAAATTGAAGATACAACCTGCATACGAAAACAGTAGGCGTCAGAACTGATTAACTTAATTATGGTTTGCTGGATTGATTTTAACTATTCCAAACCATAATTATCTATTCATAAAAAAAGGAATCATGGAAAGGTGAAGGATCCTACCTGAAGTCTACTCAGAGTGTCACTGGTGGTGTTCATTCCTAGCTTCAAATCTGGGGGTATTCTGTGTTAAAAGTAAGAACAGTTATACTATAATACACGAGCATTCCGATTATCTTTTTTGTACATACATTCATTTTCTTCAGTAATCTACTTGAAATTCATCTCATCTGAGATCACCTAGGAGTAATCAAAACTGCGGGGAGAATTGCTGATTCTTGGATACATTTTTCCGTAACAGCACTTTAAAGATTGTTTCTGCAGCCAGAAATTTTCTGAATATTCCACAGACATTACTGAGGTTACATGTTGTCCATGCAGGTTTTATTGATCTCCATAAATACTGTTTCTGAAGAAGGGGATTAGGATTTGTTGGGGGGGAAATGACTTTTTTCCCAGGTCAGCTTGAACCAAATAGTGTTTAACAAATTTTACCTAAGTCAACATATTTTCTTGGTACGCATTGTTTCTATGACCGTTTGAAATTTTTTTGTTTCAGTTATTGATAGTACATGCTCTTGGGAGCTTGCAGAGAAACGAGTGAAAATGCTTGTTAAGAGAGAGTGGGAGTATTACAGGCAATGTCGTATGTTTCCCTGTTACCTCCTAGTAAAGGGACTATGTTCAATATTTTCCATCTTAACAAAAAATTTAAATCTCCTACATCTATTCCTGTATAATTTTCAAAATTGGAAACATAGTTATGTACTTAAAAAACCAAAATGAACAAGTGTGTAGCTCAGTTTTCTGGTCAGTGAAAAGAAGCTGACCTTAGATGTCTTTGGGGGTAGCTGAAATCCTGTAATCTCCATATTAGTGATGAAACATCTTTGGCTACTCAGGCAACAGTCTGCTGAGAAAGAAATCATGAACAAATTAATTTTAAGGGAAGTAATTTTAAGTCAGAAACTAAATACTTTCAAAATTCACCAGTAAAAGTTTTCCTGAAGAAGGACTTTCAAGACCTTACTGGAAAGACTAAAACCAACATTTGATCATGAACTTTAATATCTAATGCAGAAACCTTTAGCTTGTTCTTTAACTGTAAAGCTTGGTTCTGTCGCAATTTTAGAAATACAAGATGAAGTAGTTATTCAATAATAAATTTTGGTTGGCAAGGTATGCAGTAACTATAGTGGTTAGCAGCACTTAAAATCCGTATTATTAACAGAAAAAGGTTGATATATTTCCTTTCCTAGTCAGCATAGAGCTTTCAGTTCAGAACAGATGCCCTTGGAAGCAGCTAAAACAATGTCCTCTGTGCTTTCTTGGTCTCCTTTTTATTCTTTTCTGTATTCTTTTCACTGTGATTAGTAGTCATCCTTTGGCAGTAATTTTTTAGCTAATATTAAATGTATTGCATTTAATCATCACTCCATAGTGATTTCTCCAACTTTTTTTGTTCTTACTTTTTTTCCTCGTGACAGACAATCAACTTTACTAATCATTGTTACAAAATAGTTGAATCTGTTGACTATGTTTAGGAAATCATGTCAGTAAAAGATGTATCTGGAAACCTGATGTTTTGAAACTTTCTGCAGTTCAGCTGGAGGGGTTTCCTTAATTTAAGGTTTCTTCGTGTCTTGATTTGAGACACTATTGGATTATGGGACTTCTGTTTATTCCAAAAATGGTTACAGAACTGTAGACTCTGCTGCGATAATCTAATGATTACCAGTCTAACCATATAGACTTCCTTTATCTCACTTCGGTGATTACTGGTATGCTAGTAAAAGCTGTCAGGTAATATGTTTTTCTGAATACTGTATCTTTAAATTTATTTTTTTGTTAACTATGTGTGTGCCCAGATGAAATAATCATGCTATTTTAAGTATACAAAAGCTTCCATTCATGTGTTGATCTTGCTACGTTCATTCCTGTTATAAGATGAAATAGAGTAATCCTTACTTTGTTGTTTAGAGTCAGCTATTGTAAGAGAAAAATACTTAATTTTCCCTTTGCAGTTATAAAAATACGGTATTAGCAGATTATTACTGAGCAGTTATTCCCAGCTATGGAATTACATGAAAATACTAGAATTTGGTCTAAACCTCAGTGATAGCAAAGGGGGCAGAGAGAGGAGAGTGGTTGTTTTGGAGAAGTCAGGCTAATGTAAGTATTAATTTATTAATTTCTGTAAATAAAATATAACACATAAGATCGATTGCAGATTGAACTGTGAACGCAAAATGGTGAGATAATTTTTTGACAATATGTAATACGTATAATGTTTGTCTGTAGTGACAGAGGAGCTTTGTCTGCTCAGAGGGAGGAGGCTGTTATTAGTCCTCTACTCAGTTGTGGTGCATCGAAATGATTTCCATTCACACAAATCCTTGGAATGCATTACCTGGCAAGATAGCTTATTTTCTGCACCTCAGTGAAAGTGCAGCAAGTTTGCTGTTCAGTTCGTGTGCCCTCATTCAGCTGGATCCCATGGTGCTGCTGCAAGTGCCATGCTGTGTGTTTAGCATCCTTCCAGGCTGATTTAATCTGTTGACGGACTGTGTGCTCCCAGGAGTAGCTTGGGCTGGGTCACTGCCCTTCCTGTACACCACAGTGTCATGGCATTCATGTGTCTCCCTCCACAAATGGGCAGCAGTGTACTACACAGTAACATTGTGCAGTGCTTGTGCATCCATCTCTCTTGCTGTGCATTAATATAGAAAGCCCAGGTCTTTATCATTTATTATGTTATTTTCTGTGGAGAGGAGAAGGTTCACAGAAGGAGGAGAAGGATGGTAAATAAGAGTATTTTAAGTTTTTATTAAATTGTTGACCAAGATCACCTAGCTGGGTGTCTCTCAGTACTGAATCAAAAACTACACTCTTAAATCTCCTTACAAAACAGCTAAGAACAAGAACCAATTTTTCAACAGCATAAGGAGCTTGGACAAAATGTGGCCATGGGACACTAACATGGTGCTGAAAGAGAAGACAATGGGGACTGTGGGATTCATGTCAACTCCAGTAGTGAAGGTCCTCCTGAAAGCGTAAGGATTTCTTTGCTGCTTAGAACTGAAGGTAAGATAGAAGGACTGAGAAGATGGTGAAATGTATCAGGATATCTTCTCATATTTCCTGTTAGGAGGAGACACAGATTAGAAATATTTATCTTTTGAGTCATCAAATTTGTGTTTATTGTACATGGCTGACAGTACATGCTGATAAAGTGTGTTTCATTTTAGTATACACACTAAATAATGCCATGTTGTCCAGAAATTAGTATTGATCTTCAGAATTCTGTCCTGCACACGTTTGGTAATTTGCTACTGCATTCTCTGGAATGGAAGTCTTGATGTTTTTAGGATACAAAAGCCATTGTTAATGCTTAAACTTCTCACTTTTTATTTTCAATACCTGCTCACTTTTTTTCAGCCGTTGCAATCTGGCACATCCTTCTGAAAGCTCCAACTATTAATTATGTGGAAGGAATTTCAAGCAGCATTAATGTAGTTGGGACTTAACACTTCACTAATATTTCACTGTACTCCAAGTTGCCTTTTATGAATCTTTGCATTGCTATTTACTGTGCTTCCATAGCAGAACTCCCCTTTCTGCATTTTTCCCTATAATTTCAAGAAGATAAGAACAAAACAGAAAGGTGTTTGGAATAAAACTCTCAGGAAGGAAGATCAGATATCCTAGGAGAAGATCTGAAGCCCCCAGCATAAGAAAGATATGGACCTGCTCAAGGGGGTCCAGAGGAGGCCATGAAGATGCTCGGGGGGCTGGAGCACCTCCCCTGTGAGGACAGGTTGAGAGAGTTGGGGGTGTTCAGCTGGAGAAGAGAAGGCTTCAGGGAGACCTTACAGTGGCCTTCCAGTACTTAAAGGGGGTTACAGGAAGGCTGAGGGGGACTCTGTATCAGGGAGTGTAGGGATAGGATGAGGGGGAATGGTTTTAAACTGAAAGAGGGTAGATTCAGATAAGATATAAGGAAGAAATTCTTCCCTGTGAGGGTGGTGAGGCCCTGGCCCAGAGAAGCTGTGGCTGCCCCCTCCCTGGAAGGGTTCAAGGCCAGGTTGGACGGGGCTTTGGGCAACCTGGGCTAGTGGAAGATGTCCCTGCCCAGGGCAGGGGGATGGGACTAGATGATCTTTAAGGTCCCTTTGAACCCAAACCATTCTATGATTGTATGATCTGTCAGGGTTTTAAAATGGATTAACTGGCAACCCAAAAGCTGGAAAAGAAGGCTTTCCTTCTTCCTTGATCACACAGATTTGATATGTTAAACGATTAGGTAGCATGTTGATTACGACATCTGTCCTTCAATTTCTCAAATTTGCTTTAGGTATTCTTTTCTATGACCCTTTTATCCTTTAAAAGACTTTATCAGCCAGAGTTATGAAGCCTTAAATTTGCTGGGAGTTTATTCTCCAACAAAATGGGATTTTCTGATAATGGCTTTAGTAGCATGATTTTTTTCCTGATGTGGAATGAGCCCGTTCTGATGTTGTTACAAGGTTGATTTTTGGATTAAGCAACGTGTACAACAACTTGTATTAAAGTTACTAAAACTGTGACTACTCTTTGAAACATAAGAGAAAATTTACATTCCAGTCTATTAAGGAACTGAGAGGTCTGGCAGCAGGATTGGCAACAAGGGATTTTAGGTTCCGTCAGATCCACCAACGCAACTAATACAATGCATCATTTCTGCCTAAGCATGGAAAAGCCCTTGCTGGCTGAATTAAAGATTCACAACCTTATAATAAGAAGAATTACCTCAAAAAAACCACAAAACCCCCCTTTGTCATCCTTGAAATTTTGCAGCCATTGCTGGTCATCCCAGAAATATCCTCTTCCAGCAGCTGACACTTGTTTCATGAATCCAGAAGTGGACCTGCACCAACAAAGCTGATCCAAGAGAACTTCTTCCAGAAGCAGCTGGTCATTGTCGTTTTTGTTGTCCTTTGGTGCAGCTGTACATGGACTAACTGGTGCTGCTGCCAAAACTGTAGCAAAGCTTCTCAGTACTATCAAGGTTGATGTAGAAAAACTGAAGTTATCCAGCAACAGGATGTCAAATACATGTTGAAAAGAGACTCCACTTTTGGCAGTTTGTGAAAAATGCGTCTCCCAGAGGCAGCGTTACATCCACACAAACGTGTACTTTGGTTCCCAGGGGCACCTGCCAAAACCCTGCAGATGCATTTGGTATATAGATATATTAAAAAAAAACCCACCTTAAAATTGGCATAAGCTTTCTCTCCAACAATTTTTGTGTCTGCTGGTTGAGCACAGTGTTTCTCTTTATATACTTAGTTATTCTGGGCTTCTTTCAGTTCTGCACTCTCCTGACAGTTTTTGTCTCTTGGATGAGATCCTTAAACTCTCTAATTGTTTTGTTCTTTTGCCCCTGCTATGAGTGTATCTCTTGGTGAGACTAACGTTTTTAACATTTTTTACTTGGTACAAGATATTCTTCCCCTCCTATCTCTCATCAGTCTTACACATTGTTTCCGATTTTTTTACTCTTTACCTTGTTTATTTTTTTGAGAAACTTAATATCACTACTGTAAATTTGTTCACTACTTCTGCCTGTTGCTCTTCTTACAGCCCTTTTTTTTGACATCAAGGTACTTCATAATATTTCCATTTCCTCTTATGTTGAGTGCCTGTTCAATTCAACTGCAACATTATCTGTTTTACCAATTCCTTGAAGCTGTCTGTACTGCACAGAGTTTGCTGATATCTGCAAACAGCAGCAAAACAAGGTAATTAATTTTGCACCTTTTTCCGAATTTTAGGGCACGGTCTTGGTTTGACATGTATAACACAGCACGTGGTTCCAGGTGCTGTTCATACGTAGCTATGTTTCTGCATGGAGTTACCCTGTCCTTTGTGCAAAACTTTGCATTTGTCTTTGTTGAAGTTCAGGAGGTTCTTGTCAGTCTGTTTCTGACAGACTGTGATGCCAGTTAGTAGCAGTTCTACCCTCCAGTGTATTTCCCACTCCCCCAAATTTGGCATCATCCAGAAATTCGGTGAAGATGGATTTCAT